>NC_059128.1:168363713-168668328 GCF_020740605.2 Lemur catta | reverse complement strand
CAGAACCACTGAGACAAAGGACGCTGCCTCCTCCACCCTGGCCTTTGTTTCTCTCCCTCCTTGTCTGTATGTGGAGCCATATCCAGTGGAGGGGGAAGGGGACAGGCCATCCGCTTGACTGTCAGAGCTGATCACTGCTGACCTTATCAAAACACAGAATCAATACACTCTTCTCCCAGCAGCCCAGAAAAATCATAAGGAGTTTGAACTGAAGCAATTTGAAGTGCGGAATCGTCTGAATTAGGAGAGAAGCCAGTAAACTCTTGTGTCTCTGAATCCTCCCGTGCCCTTCCTCAGTGTCAGCTAAGACTAGAAATCTCACTAGGATTCTGGTGCGGGATGGGCACCTGAGGAGGGGCGAAATCCAAAGCAGATTTGTTGTTCAATCCCACTGTCCTGCTGGCTGGCATTCTGGGTTCAGTGGTCTCAGCCTTCCTCGGGACTCTTCAGCAGGTCCTCCCCCAGCCTGGCCCTGGAGCAGAGAGCTCTCTGCTCTAGCCGTGCCACTGATGTAGTGCCAAGTGGCCTTCTCAGCGTTCCTCCCCTTTCTCCTCTCACTCATTTCTTTGCTTCTCTTTATCTTTTCTCCAGACTTGCTTTCTTCTTTTCTCTTTGTCTTTCTTTTTTTTCAGGAGGGATGAGACTGGGAAGAAGGAATAGAGGAGAAAACCACTGTGGGTAGAAGGGAAGTGGAAGGAAATGGAGTCACCTGGTGCCCAGCGGAAGGGCCAGCCTTCATGCAGAAGATGAGGTAACCCTGGTTGTGGATTTTGGATCGAGGTGGGGGAGGCCAGCCCCTCCAGAGCATCAGAGGCTGTTCTCTGGTGGCAGTGGGACCTGAGCTCCCCTTGGCCTTGTCTTCCATCCCTTCTCTAGACTTCTCGGCCCTTCTAAGGACAAAGCAGTGTCTTGAGTGCTGTGCCCCACCCTTCCGCAGGCATTCCCACCATCTCAGAGCTCATAGCAGTCAGAGCCACATGGCCCAGGTGCCCAGGGCTGGCCGAGCCATCAGGCATCGCCATCACACTTCGCTATAATTGCCCATCCCGTCTTTCTCCCGCACTCGGCAGTGAGCTCCTTCGGGGGAAGGACTGATCTGATCACCCCTGTGTCCTCAGAGCCTGTTCCAGGAGCCCACACAGAGCAGGCTCTGAGACTGCAGTTCCTGAGGGACCCCGTGCTCACCAGGAAGGCAGGCCCAGCTTGACCAGCTGGCTTCTTCATTGACCCCCACAGAGAGCACTTTGGCCTCATACCTTTGTTGCTGGGCAAGAACATAGGCAGGAGAGCCGGTCACTTCCTCAGCCTCACTACACGCTTGCGCACTGGCATGCCTTTGCGTGGTTGGTGTCCTCCGCCTGGAATGCATCCTACCCAGGCAGAATTCATTGCTCTCTTTTCTGAGTTCCCAAAGGACTTTGTGCTCACCTTTTTTATAGCGCTGATCACATTGTGTTTTATTGGTCGTTTGCATGGCTGTCTCCTCTTACGCCGGCAGTTCATCTGTTCCACAAATACTTGCTGAGCACCAGCCTTGGCCGGGTGTTGGGAAGCATGAGAACAGCACAGGCAGGGTGCTGGCCCTTATGGAGCCACGTGGGGGGATGAACGGCCTACACCGGGCACAAAGTAGGCTCACATCAAATGTTCACTGAGTGGAATTAAGGATCTGGTATTTGAAGAGGACAGGCAAGGAAGGGGGCAAAGAACAGGAGTTTAAGGAGTTGATATTTTATTGTTACCATAAAGAGAATCTAGAACTGGGAGGGAAGAAATATGAGCAGAAATAAGAAAATCTTCTTGGCCCAGGTGGGCTGGGGGAGGGAGCCCAGCAGCTCAGGCTGCCACAAAGACAGCATTAACGAGGAGCCTGCCACCCCCAGGGCTCATCCAAGGGTGAGGCTGCAAGTGTTCTGCCAGCCATTTATCCTTGCCATCACTGTGGACAGACACGGGTCTTGGATCCAGGGCTGCCGATGCTGGGGAGGGAGGACAGTTATCAGGAGAGTGTGCAAGGGGCCACCGTGGCAGGTGGGTCCTGGCACCAACTTTATTAATTGAGGGGAATGTAATTTACCTGCTTTTTAAAAATCACATGAGTAAATGGAGGGAAACCATCCCTGAGCAAGCAATAAAGCAGCAAGGAAGAAGTAGCACAGGTTGGCGTTTTCCTCTGTATGGATGGAGAAGTGAGGTGGTGAGCAGATGGGAGCGGTAGCATGAGCCTCTAGGGTCAAGAGCATGCAGAGCCCATGCATGTGGTGCCGGAGTGAGGCTTGCCAGCTCCCTGCACAGGTCAACGTGCTCCAGTGGCAGGAGAGGCTGCCAGTGTGCCAGCTGTCAGCATTTCCTGACAGAGGAGCCGGGAGCCAGCCCCTTTGGAGCAGAGGAGCACCGATGCTCGACCTCTCTTCCCAGCGTCTCCCTTCCCGCACAACTGGGCTCCTAGGCCCAGGCATCCGGGAAATTTTCCATGCCCTAGAACCTCATCAACCTGGGGGCAGGGAGCAGAAATGAACGTGGCAGCACCAGCCACAGATGGCCACAGTTTCTAAATAAGCATTTCATTAGTTTGGAACCCAGGGAAAACATGGTTCAAGTTATAGGGAAAAATAAATGAGTAAGGAGAGCCTGATTTTAAATCCTGCTAGTTGCATTCAGCACAACCATAAAAATAAGCAGAGTTCTCTTTTTAAAGGGGCCACTGTTAATTAGCTGCGGCGCCCATTCTGGCTCTTCATCTAGTTATAATGTGGTTATGCCATGCTGGGGAAGCAGCGTGCAGTCCGGGTCCCACATATCCTTTTTATGCTCAGTCCTGTCATGCTGAAATTGGCTCCCTCACTCCGTAACCGTGCTTTATGTAGGAGCTGAACGGGAATAGCATTGCTTGTGTTTATACTTGCTGCCCTGCCCTGGAAGGCCAATTCTTCCTCGTTCCTCCTTCCAGAGGTCGGTGCTCAATCCCAATTGGAGTAGACACCCGATTCCATTCCCTCAAGCTGTGAGTTCTGTTTCTCGTTTGCTTACCCCGGTAAGTAATGCCCGGGAATGCTTTCCATGTCCTCTGTGTAACCCCCGTCGGTTCACGCTGAGCTCCCAAGATGAGGCTTCTAGTCTCTCCTCTTCTCCCCTCACAGGCTTGTCCTGCCCAATGAGGGGTTTAGACTGCGATTCAGAAAGCCTCCTGAATGCCGCTATGGTTAGGCATTTTTGCAGGCGACAGGGAATGTATGGGGCACTTGAGACCTGGTTTGAGTCCCAGCTGCACTGATAACCTCACTAAGCCCCAGTTTCTTCATCTGCAGGATGGGGCTGAGAGGCTCTGCTGTTGGGAGGAATGATGGCTACAGGCTCCTGGGCATCTTCTGACTGCTTCTTTAGGTGTTCATAAACCTGGGCTTCCATTGTGTGAGGCCAGTTGACCTTAAAAGAAGCTTAAGAAAGGCTAAAGAGCCTCTTATTTTTAGGCTGAGTTTGGGTACAAAAGTTCCTGGGTTTTGAGTAGGTCTGGTTGGTTTGGGTATTCTGAGATGCCCTTGTATCCTCATTAGTATAATAGCTAGTGATTTTTGAGTACCTGTTACGTGTAAGCTCTAATCTCGTGGTTTGTACTCTTTGTATCATTTTATCTTTATCACCACACTGTGAGATAGGTATTATTATTCCCATCTTATAGATAAGGAAACTGAGACACATGGAGTCTCAAGTAATGGATCCAAGATCTCAGAACATCTGATAAATGTGACAGTTGGGTTTCAACTGGCCCGTTGACTTCTTTATACCATTCATTGCTGACGCTCTAGAAATCTAAGAACCTAAGTTGAGCAATTCTCTAGAGCAGTGCTGTCTATCAGAAAGTTTTCTGCAATGATGAAAATGTCCTATTCTGCTCTGTCCAATATGATAGCCATTAGCCACTTGAAATGTGGATAGTGTGACAGAATCGAGTTTGAAACTTTATTTGATTTTAATTAATCTAAATTTAGATAGCTCGTGTGGCTAGTGGGCCCCATATTGGACAGCACAGCCTTGGAGCCTGATTTCGCTGATGCAAGCCCCGAAGGAGATTCCAGAAACTCCTACTCAGTGACCCCCACCCTGCCCCCATAGATGGGCACACACTTAGTGGCCACTTTCATAGGGTTCTGCAGTAAACTGCACATGGGATGTCACCTTCTGTTCATAGTGGTATGGTGAGGGCTCTGGGGCTTCGTCTGGACGAAAGTCCGGATAGCCCTTGACCTTGCGGTTTCTTCTCCGGGCTCCCCTTCAACTTTTGGTTTCTGATCTTCAATTTCTGGGTCTCCAGTTTCTTGTTCAGCTGTATCTGCTCTTTCTCCTCCTGTGCAGACCTCACTCTGCTTCTTCCACTAGGAAGTTTAGACTTTCACAGTCTAAACTTACTTTCTTGTGTGAATATATCACAGTTTATTTAACAAATGCCTCAGTAGGACATTTAGGTTATTCCTAATGTTTTGCTATTACAGATAACACTAATCAGCATCTTTACAGCTGATTCAGATAATTCTTTATATATATCTATAATCAGTCCATGAGAGCAGATTCCTAGAACTGCAATTGAGAAGTCAAAGGACATGTATGTTCTAGCTAGGTGTTGTCAAAATTGCTTCCAGGAAGGTTTACCAGATTTTATTACCATCCACAGAGTATGGGAGTGCCTGACTGTGTTGGGATCACAGGATCTGAGCAAACACTCACCCCTCATATTCACCATTGTAATTTTTTTTTAATTAGAATTAGAATTAGGATATGTTTCACTTACGTTCACTAACAAGTTACCCCAAAACTTATCAACTTAAAACAACTGCTTTATTTTGTTCACAATTTTGTGGAGCAGTCATTTGGGAAGGGCTTGGCTGGGCAGTTCTTCCGTGATATCTGTGACGTGATTACTGCCGGAAGTTGGCTGGGGCTGGAATGATCTGAAATCTTGATGAGGCCAGATGGCCAAGCTGGCTCACTCATACGGCTGCATTTGGTGCTCCCTGTTGCCTAGGAGCTCAGATGGGGCTGTCGACTGGAGTACCCACATGTGATCTCTCCAGCATGGGGATCTCATGGTAGTTGGAGTTTTGACATGGTGGCTGGCTTGCCCCAAAGTGAGATCCAAGTGGAAGCTGCATGGCCTTTTCTGACCTAGCATAAGAAGTCATACAGTGTCACTTCTGCCATACTCTACTGGTCGAAGCAGTCATAAGCTTGCCCAGATTCAAGGGAAGGGAATATAGGCTCCACCTTAAAATAAGAGAAATGTCAAAGATTCAAGGCTATTTAAAATCTGCCATAGAAGATATTTTACATGTAAGCATTGGCTGGACAGTATTAGTGATACATTCACCATCCATGGCACTCAAGTGTTTGAAGGACCTTTCCTGGATATGCAAGGTGGCTGTCATTGGCCTTGTGTTGGGTTAATGTGCATGTGAATGTGGGCAAACATGAGTAGGCTGGGATTTATGAGCACAACAGTCAGGAGTTCAGGGTCTGTGGTTGGGTACCATCACTGATCTGGGACTGGCTGGCTGCTGACTCCCAGGCATCTCTGACATCAGGAAGGGGATTGAGAGAGCCCATTCAGGTTGGAGGACTCAGTGTTTGATACTCTTTCTGGGGACTAACATGAGGGCCCAGCAGCAAGCCTGGCATTTGTGACCAGCCAAGAAATGGTTAATCTGCTGCACCTACCATGTCTGCTCTACAGAAGCGCCATCCCCAGGAATAGGGTGGAGGAACAAAAAGAGATTCACCTGGTTCTGACTATTGAACTTTAGTGAATAGACCTTTGTTTTAGGACCTTCAATGTCAATGCCTGATTTGATCAACCTTAGGCAAGGTGGTAAGAGAAGGAGAAATCCCAGAGAGCCCTGACAGTTACACGTTTTCATTGGTAACCCGTTCTAGCTTGGGGCATCCGTGCTGCCATCTTACCTTGGGTATCATCCTTGACTCAGTTGTTTTGATTTTTAATGTGTCCTAATCTAGCTTTGTTCCCAGCTAGACAGATGGCCCAGCTGCCTTGCAGGGTTTATGGGGTCAAGGATCCTGTCCCTGAGATTTATAACTCTTCATAATTCCTTGGGTCTACACCCAGATTTTCTGTGTGTTTCCCTCCAGAGTCACCCAGATATTGGTTAGGAAAGGAGCCCACATCCTATCCATTTTCCCTTACATAGACAGGGGAGCGTGGGCCAGCATCTTCTGGGGACCTTTTCACAATACATATGGCCAGGCCCCACCCTGCACCTGGGGTTTCTAGGGAGTGGGAAAGGGACTTTGGCATGTCTACTTGGAAGCAAATTTTTGACAATTATGCTGCCACCATCCTCAAAGAGTCTTAGTTTACAAGGTGTTTTATTTTACATCTGTCACCTCAGTTGATCCTTGCAAAAGGCAAGGCAGGTGTTATTACCCGTTTCACAGAAAAGGAAACTGAAGCACAGAAAGCTTAAATGACTAGCTTGTAAATCTCATGGTTACATTTGGACCAAGAATTTCTGACTCCTTTAGAAATCATTCAGCAGTTTCCCTTCTGTGAAGACCTCATGGGCACTCCCCTTGCTGCGGCATGCCTGGGGCTGTTGGTGGGGTGAGTGGCAGATGTTCTGTTGGACTGTGTTGTAGCTCAGTGGGCCAGAGAGTCTGGGACAGGGAAGCTCTGGAGCTTAGACCGAGCCTCCTGCTGTGTGTGCAGGGACACCTTCCTATCTGATTAGCTTGCAGGTTTCAGCTGAAATTGGGTTGTGAAGGTGACACCTCCTCTGGTGGGAGTGCTGAGGCCATTAGGATGCACAGCACATCTCTAAATGCAACAGCTAGTCTCCACTCCTCTAGAATGTAGGTTGGTGGTAAAAAAACAACAGAACAAACCTTTATTTTACATTTCAAAGTGTTGCTAGAGGAGGAAGGCTGGCCTGCTGTTGGAAGTGAATCTGGGCAAGAACTAGCTCCTAAAGACCAGGCTGCATCTTTCTGTCTTTCTGAAAGAAAGTATAAGGGGATATCTGGAGTAAAAGACTTTATCCCTGGCCAGCAGGAATAGTGGATGCCAACCAGATACCTCCCCAATCCTGTAACCCTTTGGTGATAAAGACATGACAATCCCTTCACCTTGGAGGAGATAAGTGAAGGTGAGAACCAGATCATTTAAGAGTGAAAAGAGACCTAGAGATCCCCTGGTCAGCTCCCATAATTTCCAGCACAAAAGCCAGGCTTAGAGTGGAGAAGATACTTGTCTAGAGTCACTTAGTGCAGAAGTGGCAGCCACAGAACTAGAATCCAGGGCTCTTCCTGCTCATTATACCACTTTGCTGCTTCCTGGAGGTCCAAATGCCTGGGAGGGGGACAGATGCTTATGCTTAATCCATTCGTACCATCTCTGGTTCATGAGACCCAGGGTGCAAAGCAGAATCAGGCATTTTCTGACTTCTAACATGGCAAGTTTTCAGTTTTGAACCTCTTTTTAATGCCATCCAATCTCTCTTCCTTTGGTGGAAGGATGAGCTATGCATTAAAATAGGATGTCTACACCTGGCTGGTGAGCTTTGAGTGCCTGTAGAGGCTCCCAAACCTTTTTCCCTGCCACATAGTTCAAATGACCTCTGTTTATAAGATCCTCTTGTCCTCAGAATGTAAAGCCATAAGCTATTATTATCCATGCATTTATGACTTCCAATTTTGTTTTCCTAATGAGTTTGAATCACCAAGCAGGTCTTTTGATAGGGATAGAGGACAGGTAAGTTTGAAGGCTGGAGATGGATTGTGGCAGATGTGAGCAGTGAACATTGCCTGGAGAAGACATAGTAAGTTGGGAATTCATGGGCCATCAGGGGTAACAGTAAAAAGGCACCAAGAGCCTGAAGGGGAAGGAGGGAGAACGAACCAAAAAAGAATGGGCGGAGCAGGGAGTAGCAGCACCAAAGTCCTCCACTGCCTGGTTTGAAATTTTTCTGGGATTCATCCCTGTTGTTACCCTTGGCTAAATCCATGGGATTTCCCACAAGACATTATGGCCATTAGGCTTTCTGATCAATGTTCAGAGAATCTGATTCTCCTTTGGTCTAAGAGTGTACCTACCATGTCTGTGTACTAAGAACCTAATAATATCAAGCAGAACTACTCTCCGGAAGGACCCTCTGAGGATATCTAGTCAAGTCCCTTCACTGGACAGGTGAGGCCCTGAGAGTCTGCGTGACATGCTCGAGCCAGCAAATGGGACATTGAGCCTGGGACCCCCTTTCCCTGATTTCCATTTTTCTGCTTTGTAACAGACACTGAACAGGTGCCACAAATTTCTGCTTGTGGTTTGTGATTGGGACTTGGAGCCCTAGCTTTGGTTTTCAGATTCCTGGATTGATAGGTATTGAGGCAAGGCAGAGTCGTCTTATATCTTACTTGGGTCAAATGATCAGGTGTGCTCAAAAAGTGTCTTCACTCTGAATGAATATTTCCCTGACAGGTGCATTACCCAGTGAACCAAAGGAGTCAGTGACAAAAAGGAAAGAAGAAGGGAAAAGTGGCTGTATTTGCAAATTTGATGAAGATAAGGGAATATTTTACAGTTCTCCTTCCCTGAGGGAGTTCTCAATGAGTGGGATGTCCTGCTCAGAGAGAGGGCCCAACCTGTCCACTCATCCTCATGCTTGATCACCTGACACCTTTGACAGAGACCAACAATAATAATTTACATTTACTGAGCACACTTTGCCAAGAAACTCAAAATCATATTATAAATGTCATGTGCTATGACAGGCACTATTATCCTGTGAGAGATATTGCAACAAATCATCCAATAATTAATTTACAAATACCAGAAAACCGGAGGGTACTGGATGAAAACCAATGTGACTGTGCAGGGAACCAATCGCATCAGACCAATTTAATTTCCTCCAATGTCAGAATGACAGGTCTGGAAGATAAGGCAAAAGCAATAGACGTAAAATATCCTGACTTCAGTAAGCCCTTTAGCTCTGTTCCATATGATGTCCTCATAAACATGCTATGAAAATATGGTGTCGGCTCTGCTATTGTTATTTAGTCTTTGATTTATCAGAGTTTCCTTTCCCTAAAGAATTTGAGTGGAGTGCTCTGCAGAAAAATATCTGCCGCGTGGGAGAGTACTGGAAGGGCCTCACTCAGGACCCAGGCCTGGAATTAGTCTTGTTCAGTAATATGATTACAGAGATAACTCATGGTGACACAGCACTTTAACATTTACAAAATGCTGATGTCTCATACCCAAGTTTTTAGATTCTAAACTCAGATCATTTCCTGCTCTCCTATAACTGCTTTGAAAGGAGCTAGGAACTATGGTTTTTCCAGGCCTATGAAGGAGGTTTCAAGAGGTAATATTTATAGTGGAAGATGGGGGAAGCTGGTTTTCTGAGGAGAGCCCCCAGCCCCGGGGTCTCCAGCCCTTTTCCATAACAACTCGCTCTGTGGAGTCAAGCAGTAGTGGTGGATTTGCTGCTGAGCCTAAAGGCAGATGTGAAGCTGGGGGTTTGGTTTAGGTGCGGGCAGAGTTGTTACACCGAGGTTGAGAAGGCTCCCCATTCTCAGTCATTGGGGTGAAGATGGGGGATTTCACAACTCCTGGAGAGGCCTGGTTGCTAAGAGGTCCTGAGGGACCTTCAGAGAGCTGCTGCCCCTGCTGCTGGATACGTGCGGTCCCTGGAAATGCTGCCTGAGCCTGCTAAGCAGTGGTGCAGGGCTGAAGGGGACTGCCACTCTATCCTGTGTCAGGGGACACGTGGGGCAGAGCTGCTTCCTTCCCCCTCTGCAGCAGGGGGGTGGTGGTGGTCGGGGTTGGGAGGGGGGTGGTGGTTGGTAATTGACAGTTAATGCACTGCCAGTCCACCAGGAGGCAAAAAGCCACTATCTTTCTGCTGCCTATTGGCTTCAGAGACACTAAACAGCCCAAACTGTCTGAGTGCCCAGGGAACGTATAATCATGAGTGAAAGAAAACTCATCACCCACTTAAGGGAATTTAGTAAACAACTAGAACAGGTGGCTTTTACTGAGGTAGAACAAAATCATGAGGCAGAAGAGAGCTTTAGAATAGAAGTAAGAGCTCTCAAGGAAAACTAGAGAACAACATAGATTTTCTTCAACAACAAAAAGCAATTTCTTACTTTAAAAAATTTGATAAGTAAACTGTAAAAGAGACTGGTCACTCCTGGGAATCAAATTAGTGTTCTGGGTGAGCATATGGGAGAAATAGCTCACAAAGTAAAAACAAAGTACAAAGATGAGGAGATTATGAGCAAAATGTGAGTAAGTATAACCAAGAAATCCAATATGAAAAAACAAGGGGCTCTAGGAGGATAGAGGGAGAGATAATAGTTAAAGAAATAATAGAAGAAACATTTTCTGACTGAAGAAAGACATGCTCTAGGGTACAGAAGGAATCAACGAAGGTTCTGGGATCATTGCAAACAGATACACCCCAGGCATAGGTGGCATTGCTGAGCTCCAAAGAAAAAGAAAATTTTGTAGGCTGTTGATGGAAAAAGTGGGTCATGTACAAAGGAAAGGTCTTTAGATTTATTTGCAGACCTGGAAACCAGAAGACAGTGGAACAACATTTACCAACATTGAAAGAAAAGGACTGTGATCTAAGAATTCTATGCCCAGTCAACATAATGATCATCTCTCAGGGCATTTTTGGATATACAAGGCACCAGTGAATATTGTACCCAAATTCCACCTGTGGGGTCAAAAATTGGAAGGGACTTCAAAAATTATTGTATCCACTCACCCTCTATATTAATTATTTCCTTTGTGAGTGAGTGTGTGTGTGTATATGTGTGTGTGTGTGTTCCTGGTGGGATGAGGGCAGGGAACCATAAGAATAGAGTTATGGAAGGCCATTAAAACCATTAGATGGGCTTATAAATGCTTATTTGTATTTAGAAATGTTTACTGAAGAATCAAGTTGGCCATAATAGGCATAATCTCGTCAGTATGGGAGAGCCCCAGGGAAACAAATTTGGTTGCAGAGGAATTTCCCAACGGGAGAAACAAGACATAGTGCTAGATGGCTAGAGGTTTCTCCCTGAAAAGTTCCCACCTAGGGTTGTCAGGCTTAGCAAATTAAAATACAGGATACTCAGTTAAATTTAAATTTCAGGTATACAATGAACATCTGTATGTGTGTGTGTGTGTGTGTGTGTGTGTGTTTATTAAGCATAAGTATGTCTGAGCTACAGTTTTTGGGGAGATTGGGATGTCAGCTATAGATATATGCTTAAGACTGGAGTCTCAATGGGAAGAAAAAAAGGAAATCTTGACGTGAACGATCAGGTTATTGCCAATGTGGGAACCAAAGGGGTAGTTTCTGAGTGCCAGCTTCTCTCTCTCTAGGTTTGAAACAGATTTGAACTGGTTTTTGCCTGTGTGGCATTCAAAATCTAATTATAAAGAGAGAGAGAAAGTGAGAGAGAGAGAATAAGAGCTAATTTTCATTGAGCATTTACCATGTGTCAAACACTATGTTAAGTGCTTTAGCATACTTATTATTGAAAGTAATGATCCCCATTTTACAGATGGGGAGACTAAAGTGCAGACAGTTTAAATAACCTGCTTAAGGTCACACAGCTAGCAAGTGGCAGAGCCAGGACTTGAACTCAGGTCTGCCTGACCCTGGAAGCTGCACTATTGCCCTTGATGCCATCCTATTCCACAGTAAAGTGCAGCAAGCCAAAAACAAAAACAAAAACAAAGCACAGTGCTTGCTGACCCTGTATGCAGGCATCGGAGGTGGTCAGGGTGGAAGAGGTCAGTGTGGGCCAGATTGACAAGGGAAGTCTTCTTGGAAAAGGAGACCCAGAAACTGGATTCTCACCAGTGGGTTTGAATTTGGGTTGGTGAAAGGAATGAGCAGAGAGAACATGGGGCTGGTGGAAGGCGGGGCCTGGTGGGGCTGGCGGTGAGGGTAGGGGTGAGTTGGGTTGTGAGGTGGTGCCCCAACAAATCAGAGGAGACAGGAGGAGTTGAGTTGGCCCACCAGGGGAGAGTGTGCCTAGGGTGTCACACAGAGTGACCAGGAAAGGTGAACCACAGGCCAAAGAGGGGGCAGGGGCCATGTCATGGGTGAGGAATGGGTGAATTGCTATGGGTTGGGGGAGGTATGAATGACATACAGGCTGGTTTAAGCTTTTGGTCTTTATCTTAAGGTTCTTATCTTACAACCAAGAAAGGGTTTTAAGGTGAGGAGTGGTGGGGGTGGGGGTGGAGTGGCTGGGTTGGAGCAATGTTTAGGAGATAAGTAGACAGGACGTGGAGATGGATCCTGACGTGGGGAGAGGCTGATGCCTGCAGGGTCCCTGGGCAGTGTCCCCGAGTGGAGGGAACCCAGTAAGCTGGCTGGGGTGGGGACAATAGGAGGGATTCTTGTTGGCTACAGTGTTGGGGCAGCAACTGACCCCAGGAGAGGAGGGAACTTATGGTGCCTGTTTCTGTGCGGGACACAGATAGGCAGCCCCAGTTAGAAGAAGGGCGTCACCCCAGCCTTGAGAGTGTGCCTACAGCTGTGACAGGCAGTGACAGGGCTGCTCTGTGTGCCCCGCCAGCAGCCTGTGAGCAGATCTCCCAGACGGACATCTCCACCCCTAGGGTAGTACAGAGCCCACACAGAGGCCTAACATGGTAAAGGTGCAAGTTTGGATGCCTCTCAGGTAGCGTCCTCCCCCAACGGTGGTTTTACGTCAAACCCACACATCCTTCTAGATCACCCACCACCACAGGCCAGGTGCTGTCCCCGACACTGACTGTGGGCAAGCCAAGCCGTCGCCACGCGAGGCGACTGAAATAAAATGTGTAATTGTGCTCCAAGACACCTTAATTGTTTATTAATTACTCCATAAATCATAGTGACACCTGTGTTTGTGCTCCTGTTAATTCACTCTCACAAGGTGGGGGCTGGAAGTACATCATGCTTTCTTGAGAAGCACACAGGCCAACAAACAACTGGGCCCCTACCTGTGGGACAAGAGGTACCTGAATTGGGAGGGGGATGCCAGTTCTGTTGGTGCTTCTCCCTCACCACCTGTCAGCCTCAGCTGCATCTCCATCCTCCTCTGGCCAGGACGGCAGCCGGAGCCTTGACAGGGAGGGTGGGGTGAGGCACTCTACCTCCTCCATTTGATTTCATCTTCCTAGAAGCCCGGGAACAGAGGGGTTACTGTATTCATTTTATAGGGACACACCAAGGCTCAGAGATTTTATGCAAATCTCAAGGTCACACAGTCAATTAAGTGGCCTTGCTGGAGTTTGGAAGTGGGTGTATTTGACTCCACATGATGTAGCTCCTGGTGGGAGAGTCAGGGAACATCCTGGGGAAGAGGAGGGAGCTTTCCTGTTAATCCCAGATACCTCACATGTGGCTTTTAGACTCATTCAAGGAAAGGCAAGTTGTTTTCTAAATGATAATACCCCTCATGTTTCTTGAGGATCATATTTAAAACGGAAACAGAGTTCATCCAGAGTCGTTCAGTGGGAGTGTTCTGGCCACCGCTGGAGTCCCCCTCTAACTGACCTCCATTCCAGACAGTCACCCGTTCCTGTCCCTGGGAGCCTCTTTCTGCCCACATCTGTTGGCAGCCGTCAGCAACCAAGCGCCTGGCCCTGGAGAGCGCGCGACTGCTCCAGATGGCTGATGGAAGTTTATTGCCACAATCACTTCTAATGTGGCCATTCCAAAGCCCCTGCCTGCGAGCTCAGCCCCTGTGGTGGTGCAGCAGTCCCTGGCTCCTGGGCCTGACGGTGCACTCCTGTGGACGCTATGAACTAGCTGTGGAGAAGTCAAGTAATGTCATAAAACCCAGTTCGAGAGTAATCCTTTTTCCCTGGGTTGGAAAGATCAGGACTTTGCAGAGAGGAGCGAGTGTTCCAGGCTACAGTTGGAGGAGGCTCTCTGCTCTCTGGGTCCTGAGCATGTGGAGGAAGGGGGCGTGCCAGGGGTGGGGAAGGTCAGGAGGGGGGTGAGAGTCCCCTCATCGTCTCCCACTCAGCCCTGATTGTTCTTAGGTCTCAGCATCAAGAGACCGTCCCGAACAGCCTATTCTGTTATTCTCTTTTTCAACCTGTTATTTTCCTTCCAAGCACTTTTCTCTATTTGTGATGATGAACTTAACTCAAGGGTCTATTTGTTTAATGTCTCTCTCGGACACCATGCAGGGGTGATGTTTGTTTTGTTCATCAGTATAGCAGGTGTCAGCACAGTGCCCGACACATAAGTATCCAATAAATGTTTGTGAAATAAACAAATGAATGTCAAGCAGATAAAACAATTTTTTAAAGTAGAATTCTTTTTCCCAACGTTTAAGGTCAAAAATTTTCAGTCAGCATTTGGTTGAATTTGTGGATCTAGAACCTGAAGTTACAGAGTCCTGCTGTAAATGAATGTTCATAGCAACCCTATGAGTAATAGGAAAAAACTGGAAACAAAGTAAATGTCCTTCAACAGGTGAATGATTAAGCAAACTGGGGTATATTCACATGATGAAATACAATTCAGCAATAAAAAGACACAACTTAGTGTACATAAAAACTTGTATAGATATCAAGGGAATAAAATAACAGCTAATCTCAAAAGGTTGCATACTATATATGTATTCTATTCATACAGCATTCATGACATAACAAAATAAGAGAGATGGAGAACATATTAGTGGTTGCCAGTGGTTAGAGATTGGGGTTTGGGGCTGGGGTGTACATGTGGCCATAGAGGGGTGGCAAGACAGAGCCTCGAAATGATGGCACAGTTCTTTTTCTCCATTGTGGCTGTGATTACTTGAAGCTGCATGTATGATAGAACTGTACAGAATTATACACACACAAAAGTGTGCTTGTGAAAATGGTGAAATCTGAATAAACTTTGTGAATTGTAAAAAAAGAAAAACCAAAAAAAAATGAATATTACTATTGAGCTATGGTCACTCAAGAACAGTTTTCTCAGGCTCTACTGATAGGACATCTCATTCTGTGCTTGCTAGTGGTGATGTAAGATTGGAAGGAAGGAGGAAGGAAACTAAGATGATTTCAGAGTAGTTAGATTCTGGGCCTGGAAGCCTGAAGCTAAGATGCCCAGCTCTGTGCCTGGTCCACAGTGGGCACTGACCACATGACACAGTAAGTGAATGAATGAGAAAAGGTGAGAAAGAATTTCTTTACTTTCTGTGGATGGCAAAGTAAACAAGTCTGCGAGAGACAGAACTGCCTATGCCTTTCAGAAAGAGGAGCAGGGGGGTTTGAACTCTACCCGTCACGTTCATGAGGCAATTCCACTGCAGCAGGAAGAGGGGCATTCAACTGCCCAGCCCTCCTGGTCCTCCCCATGCTCTGGCTAAGAGGCCCTGCTAATGGCTTAGCACCTTCCAGCAGGGAGGCAGCAAGGCGCCAGGCCATCGCTCTGGGCTCTGGGTGTCGGGGCCTGGAGGACATCACTGGTCAGTACGACGGTGTGGACAGGGAAGCAGCGAGTCTTGGAGGAGCCACCAGCAGACCTACCCTCAACCAAGAAAAGGGGGTTATGGGGAGTTCTGGGAGGCAGGAAAACCTCCTTCCACCCTTCCTATCCCCTGGCCCATTCTTCCCCTGGGGCCAACTGCCCGGAGTGTGCAGGGCCTCATTCTGAGAGGAGCCTGCTGGGCGTCTAGGGAGCACGGAGACACTGCCCAGCAGGGTATGTGGCCTGCAGGAGAAGCCAGGCTGTGTTTGCTGGACTAGGTTGGTTGTGTCAGTTACCATGGCTGTTGTGGGTTCAGGAGAGGCCTTACGAGAAGGCAGAGGGACTGATCTGGACCCTGTGAGTTGGCTGGACTAACAGAGGGGCAGGGGAGCTTGGAAGGGGAGGGCAGACTGTGAGGACAGGATGGACGAGGGGGACCCAGGGGCTCGGGGGGAGGGAGGCAGAGAAGAGTATCAAGAGGAGGCCTGCCTTTGCCCGAGGAAGCGCTGTGGGGCTGGGCTGTGAATCCAGGCGCCTGCAACTATGCACTTCTCCCCACAGGCTGGAAATGGCAGGACCACAAGGGCTAAGGAGGTGGTGAGAGTGTCCAGCCAGGAGAACAACCTGTATATACCTGCAGAGAGACGAAGTAGGAGATGGGAACTAAGGCCATGGATTCGGAAGCCAGAAAAACCCCATAATGGAGTATCAGACACTTTTATGAAAACTTAGGAAAGATCTTGTGATCATTAAAACTCAACATGGATTCACTAAGTTTTGTCAAATTGACCTCATCCTTTGGTCAGAGCTTCTAGTGCAATCTTCCAGGAAGATAGAGCAGGGGAAACGACATACCTATGTGAGGCTGGCTTGGGCAAGTGTAAGACCTCGCAGTCTCACATTTTCTCTGTGTTGAAGATGACATAATCACGTCACTGGGGAAGTTGTGATGGTTGAAGGGGGTGGGACAACGTTAAAGGTCTCGGCAGAGTGAATATCTAATATATCATCTATATGAGAAAACGTGTCAGCTGAGTCCTCTGGGAAACAGACACTGACAAGGAGTTAGGAGGGCAAAAGGTTTATTGAGCAAAAGAAAAAAAAAAAAAGGAGGCAGAAGTAGGACTGGACAAGGGGCTCTGTGAAGCCACCATGCAGACCTGCCAGAGTCTTTTCAGTCCAGCAGGGGGCTCTGGAGCAAATACTGGCCCTTAGAAGAGTCCTGGGCCCTTGCACTACCTCATACAGTCGTTGGCCAGGATGGCTTTGGCTCCGAAGCTCAAGTGGTCGTGAGGGACACAGCGGCTGTAGACTGACAGGCAGCTGAGTCCTTGCAGGGGGCAGCGAGTCCTTCCTTGAGTGTCTGAGGGGCATATCTCTGTGTCTGGCACAGGACACTGTTAAGAATTACGCTGGGACAGCAGGAGTTAACCAGGATTGTCTCTCAAAAAACAGGACATCTAGTCACCGTATTTCCAGAGGGCTTTTATAGAATTCAGTTTTGGATTTGATGTTATTCTCTCTGCATCCTATTCTGTTAATTTCTTTTTTTAACCAATCACTTGTCTTGAATAATAGGTAATATTCACTGACCACTTATTTATATGCCAAGCATAAGCTGAGCACTTTATATGAATTCATTCGATTCTCCTAACAGTATCATGAGGCAGATACTGTTATTATAGTTGTTACAGGCTTTATGTTTATACACTTATTATAATATATACTTATATATTATATATACTTAGAAATAATAGACTATATAACATATATAATATAATACATAGAATAATTTTACGCTTATATAATTATACTGAGAAAATGTCACTCATTTTACAGGTGAGGAAATGGATGCACAGGGACGTTGTGTGGCTTGTTCAAGGTCACACATCATATAAGTGGCAGACCTAAGTTTTAAACCAAGAAATTTGCTTCTAGAGTCTGAACGTGTAGAAGTTTGAGCTGGCAGGGACTCTAGAGGTCATCTCACTGAGATCCAGAGAAGTTCTGTAACTTTCCCACAGTCATGTAGAAGGTTAGGACTAATGCCTAGCTCCTTGACTCCTGAGTCCAGGGTTTCCTTACTTCTACACGCCTCAGACATGATTGTTGAATTTGTGGAAAATCAGAATCTTGGGCCTCACCCAAGTCATAACCTGCATTTAGTCAGAGAAGCACTGCTCTAGGCCAGTGGTTCTGTCTCAACCCTGTTGCGCATTTTGGCTCTGCTTTGAGATTCTGATTCAATTAGTCTGTGGTGGGACCCAGGCATTTTTAAAAAATAAACAGCTTCCCAAGTGATTCTAATATGTAGCCAAGGTTGATGTATATCAATCATCCTTAAACTTGAGTGTGCATTAGAATCACCTGCAGAGGCCAGGATTGGTGGCTTCCACCTATAATCCCAACCACTGGGGAGGCTGAGCTGGGAGGATCACTTGATGCCAGGAGTTCAAGACCAGACTGGGCAACATAGCAAGATCCCATTTCAAAAAATAAAAAAAGAATCACCTGGAAGGCTTGTGGAAACACAGATAGGTGGGCCTCACCTTCAGAGTTTCTGATCCAGCAGCTCTGGGTGGGGCCTGAGAATTTGCATTTCTAACAAGTTCCCAGGTGATGCTGCTGCTGCTGGTCCCTGGCCTGCACTTTGGAGTGGACAGAGGCCAGAAGAGGGCCCAGGATAAAATCCCAGGGAAAATCAACATTTATGAGGTCAATAGAGAAAGAAAGGGAAGGAGAGGCTTCAGACATGGGAACAGGGCTCTCCCTGGTGTCTTTTCCACCAGACTATGAATGCCTCAAGGATTTACCTTACCCTGTTTCAGCCTCCTTCTTTGGCACAGTCTTAGTGCTCCAGCTTCTCAAAACCACCGCTTGGACATTTTATATCTGATCATGTCATGTCCCCCCCTTTGGGGAGGGCTGCCTGCAGCTCTCAGGACAAAGCCCCAGCTCCTTGGTGCAGCATGCAGGGCCCAGCGCAGGGGCTGCTGGGCTGTGCTCCTACCCTTCACTGGACCTTCCGCTCCAGGCATCACAAGCTACTTGCCAATCCCCACTTAATTTTGCTCTCTCATACTTCCCTGCCTCTGCAATATATCCTGAGCCCTCTTCCTCTTCCTCATCTCACTGTTCCTACTCAGTAAGATGAGATTAGAATTCCTTCAGGGAAGGAGTCTCTTTTTGTTTATTTTTTAATCTCTTTCCACCCACCCTTTGCCACCCCCAACTTCTGGCTCAGTTCAAATATTACCTCCATCCCCCAAACCTGCCATGAATCCTCAGGCTAGGGTGGGCCCTCCTACCATGTTCCTGCTTTCTGTCATAATACTCATCACACCACTTCACAGTTGTTGATTTAATTATCTGCCTCCCTCACCATACGTGGGTGTCCTTTGAGCAGAGAACTGGGTCTTATATGATTTTTGCACCCCCGGCTCCTAGTACAATGCCTGGCACAGAGCAAGTGCTGACACTTGTTCGTTGAATGAAAAGTTACAGGAACCCGTGAGGAATGGATGTGAGTGCAGGCACATTTGAGAATCGGTGCCCTCTTCCTTCAGCCCACAGTGTCTATCAGCTGCCTTCTTTCTGTAGCTGGTCTGCTCCTTCCCCAGAAAGGAAGACAAAGGACTCCCTCTGGTCACTGTCCCATGGGAGAGCATCAGCTGGCCACTTCCACAATACTTGCAATGGGCTCTTGGTGTCTTCCTCTCCCCAGCCAGCAGCGTGACCACCTCTCCCCAGAAAAAAATCACGCGGGACACACGCTCTGTTTAGATTGGCAATTCCTACTTTCGCAATGGAGAGCCTGCAAGGTGAGGGGCAGAGGGTGGAAGGGGCTCTTTGCAGCTCCTGTGTGCATTCCAAGCTCCAAGGGGCCAACCCAAACAGACTGGGAGAGGGAAGCACAGCTTTCCAGCACCACCAGGTGGCCTGAGAATCAATAACTCCCTGGGTCCTCAAGGTCGCTTAAGCCAGCTACTAACTGGGCGGCCTCCTAATGTGCAATTTCAAACTGAGGAAACTGCTGCCTAGAGAGAGGGGCAGGGCCAGGGGGTCGAGGAGAGGCCCAAGGATGTCACAATATTGCCACACTGCCACATGCACTCTGATCTTCACAACTGACATGAGCTACCCTTTTCTGTTTAACAAGTGTTTCTGCACCTTCTCATTCCTTGTGAGAAGCTCACAGGGAAGGAGGGTGGCTAGTGGTCAAATCCCCTCGTCCTCAGAGGAGGGGCTCAGAGGTCAGAGCATGAGTCCCACAGTGTGTGAAGGTGCAGTTGGATTTAAACCCAGCCTGGTCTACAACGAGCCTCACCTCCCTCAATATGCTGTCTCTAAAAAGATGTTCAAACATGTATAAACTCATACAGGGTGCAAATGCAAATTATTCCTTCTGTGGAGGTGCAAAATAGCCAAGTGGTGACGGGAACTTGGCAGGGACGGAGTGGGATGAGTCAGGGACAGCTTTTTGAGGTAGGAGAGCTGTTCTGTGGGGCTGAGAGAGGAGGAGGCATGGCAGGCAGCGAGCGAGGGGGAGAGAATTGTAGTGGAGCACAGCAGGGAGGAGGGGCTGGTACACCATGTGGCCCGCTTGCAGTGCTGGCCTGTGGATGGAAGCAATGACTAGGCCAAGTGATGGCCTTCTCTGATGAGCGTAGTCTCCCAGGCCAGAGCTCTGTGCGCGTGTGCATGCACTGTGGGTATGCGTGCCGTTCATGTGCATGTATGTGTATGTGGGACACAGGTATGTGGTGTATGTGTGTTCATATGGGACATGGGTATGTATGGAGGATATGTTGGGGGAGTGTGTGATGCATGTGTTTGTGTGTGTTCGGGTAAAGTTCTGATCATATCAGAAAATTGCCAATTGTAGGTTGCTAACATTCTTTCTTGATAGGCACTGTTCAGTCCTCTTCCTCCATATACACACTGCCCAGTGTTAACCCTGCGATTCCTTTTAGCCTGAGATATGTAGGATTATAGAATGTATTAACTGAGTAAAGTAGACATGCACGTTTTAGCACACAGTTCACTCAGGGCCAGGTGTGGCTACATTCAAGGACTCAGACAATATCGTTGGGATGCTGCCTTTTCTGTCTCAGCTCTGCCATCCTTGCTTGGGTCACATGCAGGCTCTGTCCACGTGGTCGTCCCTGGCACATATACCCAGGTTTATACCTTCCCAGCTTCAAGTCCAGTGGAAGGAAAACTTCTTTTTTCCTGTAGTCTCAACAAAAACCCCAAACTGAATTTCACTGGCTAGGTGAAATTGATCTCTGAATCAATCACTGTGGCCTATAGGATAGAAAGCTTTGGCTGCCCGGGTCATGTGCTCATCTCTAAGCAGGGGGCGTTCCCACTCTGGGCATCAAGCACCCCAGAGAGAGGAACAGTTAATTCCCAAAGGACCATCCATTGCTGGTGCTGAGGGGCGAGTGGATGCTGAACAGGCAGACAAGGCACCTGCCTCTTCCTGTCAACAGAGGGCTTCCCAGTTGTGGGAACTGGGTCTTCAATCTCGGCCCAGCCTGTGGTTGGCTTTCTCACCTGCCATTTTCTTTACAAAGCTGGGAAGGAAAGTTATTTAAGACTCCTACTAGGGGATTTGGAGGTGGGGGAAAGAATGGAGAAAGGTGAGCTGGCTCAGAGAGGGGACAGATCTGTGTGTGATCACTTCCTCTGTGTGTCAGGTCCTGGGCAGGAGGCTATTCTGACATTATCTGTTTAGTCTTCATAACCTCCTGCTTGAGGTGGATACTGGTGTGTACAGATGAGGGGATGGTGTTCAGAGAAGTGAATTCAGAGGAGTGAGTACAGAGGAGGGACCTGCTTAGATCCTGCAACTGGGAAGTGGCAAGGCTGGGTACCAAAACTGCACACTGTTTGGGCCCACTGCTTCCTGTAAGGTGATGCATGCCCCAGCTGAGGACCAGCCTCGGAGCTGGATGGAACCCCAGTATTTTGGCAACACTGTGAGCACTGGCTTCGAACCTCCTTACTAGAACCAGCTCTTGTCCTCACTGGTTGAGTCCCAGGCTCCCAATATGCAAAAGGATATGAGAATAATGACATCTGTCCTGTTGAGATCCCAGAGTTGTCCTATTAATCAAATGAGATCAAGGGTGAGTGGGCTTTGGAAGTGTTCAGGAGCTGAATGCATGTAAAATATGGTGGTAACCAGGGCTGGCTGTTAAGACAGTGACTTATTTGGCTCTTGCCCACCCTACCATCACTCTGGCTCCTCCCCAGAGCCCTTGGGTCTGGGACTCCTGGGACCTCCCCATGATCCAGCAGCCAGAGGAACAATGGCTGATCCTGGTCACAAGGACAGGAGGTGGGATCTCTAGCTGCCTCCTATTTCCTGCCCCTTCCTATGGGCCATGGTGGCCCCTCCTGTCCCTCTGGTGATCTCTCTTCTCTCTCGTTGATTCCCAGTGTTCTCCATGAAGCTGCCTGCCCTGGAGAGGGTGAGGGGGCCGGGAAAGGTAATGTCTCCTGCTGCTCTTGTTGGTGACTCTTGGGGTCCCTCACATCCTCAGCCTCATTGAGGCTTCTAGCCTGTTTTGGGTCACAGCTGAGGTGGGAAGGAGGGAAGAAGAATGAGTGAAAGTCTCTGAGAATTCCTCTGGGAAGGGAAAATGTTGAATTTTGTTTAACTTGGTGTTTCTGAATTGTGACAAGTAATATAGCCTGAGGGCTAAGATCATTGGCTTGGAAGCCAGACTGCCTGGAATAGACTTGTGCTCCTCCACAGTGACCTTGGGCAAGTTACTAAGAATACTTGTGTTTCAGTTTCTCATCTGCAGAATGAGGATATTAATGGTACCTACCTCATAGAGCTATAAGAAACAATGGTGATATAGCACCTCTTATATTTTCCTGGATAGAGCTGGAACCCATTCTACCAAGTGAAGTGTCCCAAGAATGGAAAAACAAGCACCACATGTACTCACCATCAAATTGGTTTCACTGATCATCACCTAAGAGTATGTTTAGGAATAACATTACTTGGGTGTCGGGCAGATGTGGGAGGTGGGAGGGAATGGGTGTATAGATACATAATGAGTGCGATGTGCACCGTCTGGGGGATGGACATGCTTGAAGCTCTGATTTGGGGGGGAACGGGGGCAAAGGAAATATACGTAACCTAAACTTTTGTACACCCATAATATGCTGAAATAAAAAAAATAATGTTTGTCTTGTAGTTAGCTATTATTATTTTTTAACTTGGATTTTTTTTTTTTTTTTGATAATGCCTATTTTCATCCTCTGGGATGAGTATTATGCAAATGCTACTTTTGGAAACACTGCTGTAGAGGAATCCTGAACAGAGAAGGAAGTATACAGTGTCTTCACCATGTGTTCTGATTTCAAATATTTTGCCTTGTGATTAGATTGCATGATTTGGGTTTTGGCTCAGGCACTATGATTGTCATCCATTTAGGACATAAACAGCTCTTAAGTAATCTTCCCTCCAGGCAATTCTTATCAAGCTATTCCACGTCTCAAGAACCTGCCTTGATTATCCGTTTCCCCCAGAAGCTCTTCAAGCCTGCATTCAGTTGCAGGCCTGTGTCAAGTTTCTTTCGCACCCCTCACCCGCACAGACCATCCGAGCCCAGTCTGGGGTCCATGTCTTGCCCTTATCTCTTTCACTCCCCTTCTCACTAATGGTGCCCTCCCACCCACTCTTGCCAAAGCAGGTTCTCACTTTCAAGACTCACATGGGAGCTCCTCTGCAGAGCACCACCCAGGTGTTCTGGGAAGGACAGAGGGGGCTTGGCCTCAGCCTTGTGCAGGCTACTTGAACTGTGTTCGCATGCATCCATGTGATCTAGGCATTTTCTGTGAATGTTCTTTTCTTATCTAGCAATAAGCCTCTTGCAACCCCTACTCTCCACAATAGCAAGAGCCAGGCTTTCTATTTTTTTCTGTAGCTAGTGCAGGTCTTTGCACACAGTAGGTGCTGCATGGGGAAGGTGTGAGGGCAGCTGTAAAGTTGAGGATGGAGGCCCAGGATCAGATGAGTTTTCTGAGGCTGGACCTTATCAGGCTTATAGTCATAAAGCCTTTTCAGCAATGAGAAAAACGCTAATTTCTGTAGGACAAGTAGTGAGGGTATTTCAAAAGCATCTTTTCTATCTTCTTGCTCTGAAGGGGCAGAAATTAAAGCCCAGAGAAAATGGCCCTGACCTTACACAGTGGAGACTCAGGGACTGGATTGACCCTACACTTGGTGCACCGCCCCGCCTCCCACCCCCCGCCTCCCACCCAGCGTGCCTGGCTGCAACTCATCTTCTGCTCAGACCCTCAGCAGGGACCACAGCTGACTTCATGGGGCACCTTACTGTGCCCTCATCTTTCCTCATTCTCTTTAGGAGTTGCTGCCAGAGGATTCGGGTGACAGAGGGCAGTGGTTTATGTGAGGGCCGCCTTCAAATCTCAGCTCCTTCAACCAGCTGTGTGCCCTTGGCCAGTTCCTCCATCTCTTTAAGCCTCAATTCTGCACTTGGAAAAGCATGACAATGATAACAGTACCCACATCGTAAAGACGTTGCGTGAATTCAGTTGGATAATCTGTACAAAGGAGTTCCTGGCAGTAAGGGTTTACCAACGTGGGCTATTATTATTTTATGTATGACTTGACTCAAGATCATGGTTCTGGAAAGCTCTCCTTAGAAGTCCCTCCTCTGTGAATCCTTCTAGACATCCTCTTTTTGTGCAGAATTTCTCACATCCTCCTCAGGCCTACACAGCACATGATACTCACCTGCATGGACGTTTATCATTGTGTTCTCTGTCACTGTTCATGGGCCTGTTTCCTCTACAATCATGACAGGGACTAGAGAATGGGAACCTGATCTTTCACATGCAGTGCATGTTTGCAGAAATAAATATATTGAAAGTGACTTCTGCCCTGCTCCTCTATTTTTAAATTTTAATTTAATTCATTCATTTTTAAAATAGGCAATCCCTTTCCATGGTTCAACACTCACAGTAAATATGCAGTAGAAATTCTCCCTTCCTTACCTTTCTCTTCCTCAGAAGCAAACAATGTTACAATTTTTAAATTGTGTATCCTTCCAGAACAAGTATATACGTGTGTGTGCAAAGATGAGTCCTTTTTGTCTCTCCATTTTCGATGAGTCGTCTGTGTTGCTGATGTTGTATGGCCGAGGTCCGGGAGCCGGATTGCCTGGGTGCAAGCCCTGGCTCTGCCACTTGCTACCTGTGTGATTTTGGACAGGAACCTCAACTTCTCTCTGCCTTTGTTTCCTCATCTATAAAATGGGTGCGTAGCAGTGGCTGTCCCACACAATTATTGTGAGGAATCATGCAGGAAGCACTGGGAACTGTGCTTGCATAGAGTAGGGGCTCAGGGATGTCAGCTGTTATTATGGGCTGCCATTCTGTGCTGACCACACGTGAGGGCTATGCTACCTGCTTTACACACATTATCTCCTTGACCAACCAAGAACCCTGTGAGACAAGGACTGGTATCTCCATTACACAGACCCAGACTCAGGCCTGGTATCTGGTATTTGGGCAGCAAATGCCATAGGTAAGATTTGAGGCTGCACCTCAGGGTCTTCTACTATCTCTTTTGACTTCACGCTGTCATCCCTTTCCTAGGCCGTGTTCTGTACACAGTGGGTACTCAATAAAAGCCGACTCACTAGAGTGTTTCCTTTCCAATCGCTTTGGCTTGTGTTTTGAGGACATCTGTTTCTGAGCAGGATCATTTGAGGCTTTCGATATGTCCTGGTTTGACCCTCAATTCAGCCCAGAGCCTTATGCGTAGAGCCTGCAGCTCCTGCCTGGCACCGGAGGAATCTGCCTTCCAATTATCTTTTCTTCTTCCTCATGTTTATATCAGCAGAAATGAAGGAGAGAAAAACCAGCCTTTAACTAGGATTTTATTGCCCATTGACCTCAGCCATCTCCATCTATCTCTCGCTAGCTCTGCCCATTAGTTGTCAGGGCAACGTGGTGTAACTCCCTGCTGGCTGCAGTTGGCTGAGTTTAATTCTCCCCTGCCGCCCTTGCTGGCTGGGCATGGCCGCCTTGTGTTCTTGCTCCGGAGCACTGTTGGGCATGGCCCTGGAAAAGTAAATCAGGAGAATGAGATGTGTTTGGGGGAAGAGACAGATAACTGCCTCGTCTCTTATTCTCAGAGAGTAATTGCAGCTTTAAGTGTGGTTCGTGGGCCATTGCTGGAATTCATGAAGTTGAACACGATGCAGAACTGTGCACGTGGGAATGACTGAAATTGAAGTTGCTCAACCTTCTCTGGGCTGAAGCTTCACTCTGTCCTGTTTTGAATCCCTGCACCTCCTCTGGACCTGATCATCTGGTCCCACCCCTCTCTGTTCCCCTCTCCCTGTGACCGACTTCCTTGCAACAAGGAGCACACCCTTCTGCGTTTACGCCTTTTCACCTTGGCCTGTTTCTCTTCCGCCTCCACATTCTCATTATTCCCTTCCAAATTGCCCATCTTGCCTCTTACTGCTGTCTTTTCTAATCCCCGAAACACCTTGCTTCCTTCCCTTTCCAGAATTTTAAATATTTCCCAATATTTTTCTCTCCATTAGCAACTTTTCTGACTTCAAATGTGCACAGGTCTCCTTTACATTCACCTGGCTCTGTTGCCACTGGAGCTACCTACTGCATTCTGTAAGTATTAATATTTACTGATGCCTCCTACAAGTTCAGCCCTGGGGAGACCAGGATGAAGTAGACACAGTTCTTGTCCTTGAGGAGCTCACAATTGAGCAGTGGGACAAAAATGTAACCAGTGATTATGACACACAGTGTGTGTGCTGGGGTCACAGCGCAGACCTGTGGGAGCACAGGTGCACAAACACTACAAAACCGGGGCTTGCGTTTTAGAGCCAGTTTACCACCTCACCCCTGGGAAATCACAGGAAATATTGTACTTGGTACTGGAAAGATAGGTAACAGATTTCTAGGTAAAGAAAGTGGGGAGAGGAGAGTGTAAAGGACACTTGTTGGCTGGGACATTTTTAGTTGCAGATGAAAGAAAATTGATTCAAACTAACTCAAGGAATAATAAAAGGACTGTTAGCTCATGTCATAAGGAAGAGGACAAGGTTTTAGGCATGGCTGGAATAAGGGGTTCACATAATATTATTGAGAATCTCTTTATTATTATTTTTAATAAAAATGATCATTTTAAACAGATTTTTTTGGAAAGTGTCTCTGGTTCTACCTCTCTCTCTCTCTCTCTCTCCACCTCCACCTCCTTCTCTGCTTTAGATTTTCTTCTAATCTCATAAGGAGAGAGACTCTGTACTCTCTTCCAGTATTAAATACATCTTCCAGTCAACTCTGTATATGCAGTCGTGTGCCTACTCCTGAACACTTATTCTGTCCGGAAGGCTGGAAGTATAGTGTATGCTCATATAAAAAAGGTTCTGTTCCCAGAAGGGGAAAAGTTTACTGAGCAGGGAAAGAACAAGTATCCCCCATAAGACTCCAGGCAGCAGGAAAACAGTGAGGTGTGAAAGGGCCTAGTTTAAGGAATGTTGAGGTACTTGTGTTTAGCATGCAAAGGTTTCCTATGCACTGCCAAACTTCCAGACGGATGGGCCACACCTACGGCTCCATTCCCTCTTGCATCAGGCTTCTGCATTTTCGTCTCCTCACCACTCCACTGGGACTGATTTCCTGAAAGGGTACTACTGGACTCCTTGGTCCTGCTGTGGTCTGAATGTTTTTGTTCCACCCTCCCATTCGTATGTTAAAGCCCAAACCTTCATTGTGACGGTATTAGGAGATAGGGTCTTTGGAAGGTACCTGATGGGATTAGTGCCCTTATTAGAGGAAGAGACACCAGAGCTTCCTCTCTCCACTGTGTGAGGACACAGTGAGAAGGCAGCCGTCTGAAGCCAGGAAGAGAGCCCTCACCAAGAATCCGATCATGCTGGCACTCTGATCTCGGACTTTCCAGCCTCCAGAACTGTGGGAAATAAATGTCTATTGTTTAAGCCACCCTGTCTATGGTATTTTGTTTTAGCAGTCTGAGGTGACTAAGGTCGCAAGGCTGGTAGCTTTTTCTACCCTCATTTTCTCAATCTGTGTTATTTGATACTGACCCGCATATTGATCAAACTTTCCTTCTTGAAACTCTTGCCTGTCTCCTTGGCTTTTGCAGGAACACCATCTGTATGTGTCTCCTACCTCCTGGCAATTTCTTCTTTGAGCTCAAATGTTCTTGGACACCTTCGTCCCTGGTCATCTTCTCCTCTCTCCCTATTGTTCTTCCCTCAGAGCATCCCTTATTTCTATAGCTTAAACCACACTAGTACTTATCTAAAATCCTGGACCTCACCTCTGAGTCTCTGGTGGCATAACTCCAGCAGTCTATTGTGCTCCCTATTAGAGGTTATTAATACATATCTACTCAGACTCAACCTGACCCAGACCGAAGCTGTTATGTTTGTTCTCCTATCACAATTTTACTGCCTGCCCCTGGGGATAATGCTGTATTTCTAGCTTTCCAGCCTTGAAATTTTGACGGCATTTCTGAGGGGTCCTCTTCTCCCTCCTGGTCACCAGTTGCCATCACGATCTTTGCGAGCATGGTCCTTTCAGCACTCTCGTGCCGGTCCTCCACCCTAGGCCACGCTATTTTTCCAGGCTTGCACCTGAGAAATCTTTACCTGATCCAATGACACGAAGATTTCTAATTTAATTCCATCATATTCAGACAACATGCTTCTTATGACTTTAATATTTTTAAATATATTGAGGCTTCTTATGACTAATAATAGGTCTATCTTGGTCATTTTGTTGTGTATACACTCAAAAAGTGTGTACTCTGCTGTTGGCTGGAGAGTTCTATAAATGTCATTGAGGTCAAGTTTGCTGGTAATGTTCAAGTCTTCTCTGTCCTCACAGATTTTCTGTCTACTTCCCTTATCAATTATTAAATTCTTCAATACTCATTGTGGATTTATTTTTTTTTGAAGTTTTATCATTTTTTGCTTTCTACATTTTGAAGCTATATTATCAGGTACATAAATGTTTAGGCTTATTATTTTTTTCTCGATGAGTTGACTTCTTTGTCATAAAATGACTATGTTTACCTCTGTTTATGTTTTTTGCTCTAAAATATGCTCTATGATAATTGTCACTCCAGTTTTCTTTTGACTAGTATTATGTTTCTTTATATTTAAAGTGGGTTTCTCACAGGCAATTATAGTTGGGTCTTGATATTTTTATCTGATCTGATAATCTTTTCTTTTTGTTTGGGGTTTCAGTCCATTTATAGTTAATATATTTAAAATGTGATTATTGATATATCTATGTTTTCTACATCTAATCTGCTGTCTGGCATTATTGTTATTGTTTTTATTATTATTTTTTAATCTCAGACATTGATATTTCATCTCTAGGGGTTTGATTTGGGTATTTTAAAATATATTCCATGATTAATCTTTTCTTTAGCTTTTTAAACATATGGAATACAATTATAACAACTGTTTTAATGTCCCTCTAAGCAAATTCTGTTTCAGCTATGGGTTGTTTCAATTGATTATTTTCTTTCACTATTATTAGTCATATTTTCCTATTTCTTTTCATGCTTATTTATTTCTTTATTGAATTTTAGACATTGTAAATTTTACCTTGTTGGATGCTGGATATTTTTATATTTCTGTAAACATTCTTAGCATTACCTGAGATGCAGTTAAATTACTTGGAAACAGTTTGATCATTCTTGTTTTAACATTTGTCAAACAAGACCAGGGAGACTTTTAATCTAGCACTAAATTTTCCCCACTACCGAGGAAAAGCCTTTCTGAGTACTCTACCAATTATTCCATGAATTAGGAAGTTTTCCAGTCTGGCTGGTAGGAACAGGCACTATTCCTGGCCCTGTGTGACCACTAAATACTGGCCTCTCTAATCTTCTTGGAAGGCTCCTTCCCCGGCTTCACATAGCTTTTCACATGCATTTGCTGATTAGTACTCTGATGACACACAGCCGCCTTCTGTACATCTTTAGGGTTCTATTTTTTTGCTGTTCTCTCCTCTCTGGTATTGTGAATACTCCAGTATTCTCAGTGACTTGGTCTCCCTGGTTTTCAGCTCTGTGTCCTCATCCCAAAGAGTCTGCTGGGCTATGCCTGTGTTATGCCTCTTTGCTCGGTGGTCCGGATACTCTCACTGTAAGTCTGAGTACTCACGGGGCGCCTCTTGTTCGTCTAGTGTCTCACTGGGATCACTGATTTTGTTGTCTGATATCTAATGTCTTGAAAACTGATGCTTATCATATCTGGTCTAGTTTTTAGTTGTTTCACGCTAGAGATATACCTGGTCTCTACTACTCCATTTTGGCTGGAAATGTTAAGTTCTTTATTAAATTTTCATTTAGTTAGCTATATTTTTATAGCACCAGTCCTTGTTTAATTAGTACCTGATCTTATTTCATAATATCCTGGTTATTTTAAAATGCTATTTAAAAATATTTTTGAGGACTTTAAATATATGAGATACTGTATTATATTTATTTCCTTAGGCCTAAGGTCTTAAATTTCTTGAGACTTTTTCCCTTGCACTTCATGGTGCTATTATTTCCTCATATATGTAATAACTTCAGGTTGTAAGTTAGTCTCTATGGATAATTTCTCTTCCATATATTCAGGGTTGTGACAGCTTCTGGGTAGAAACATTGTGATGTTTTCTCAACCCTGACATTTTTTGAAGGCTTGATCTTGCCCAGAGCATGCAAGGGCCACTTACAGTGGATCTCTACCCACATGGGTCATGTTTTCGTGGTTCATGAGGGTGACTTTGTGAGACATGATTCCATCCCCTTGTCATATGAGTTTAGTTTCATGACTCCATGGGAGTCATGCCCATGATGGTTAATCTCCGATCTTGTACCCCCATAGTAAGGTGAGGTGGCTTTCACCCTCATATATCTTAAGGGCTGCTATCTTGTTCTCTGCCTTAGCAATCCCCTCAAGAGTTGGTTTGTGGATATATACCTTCCTAGGTTTTTACCATAGCATTATGTTTTTAAATATATATATATTTTCTACCATTTCCATGCATTTAGGTAAGGAAGAGAGGTTTCCAGTGCTTGCTCAATATTCCATCATAAACATAAGCCCTCCTTGGTGTCTGTGTCACAGAGATTGACCATTCTCTTCCAGTCCTGGGGTCAGCTGTGGTACTGAAGGGTCTTAGTTGGCTCTTTACTTGCCAGACCAATATTTTCTCTTACACACATTTCATCCATCTGAGCCCCCAATAGCTCCTTATTTCTTCCTCTTCCCATCTAACTCATCTGTGTGGCTTACAGTGGCCACCATTATCTGCCCTGCTTCACGTATTCAACTTGTGCAACCTGTAAGCAATTTGAAAAAATCACAACAAGATCATCACCTCTCCCCAGACAGCAAAAGTCTTAATGTCTTCTTCAAGCCTTGATTACTGCATTTCAGATATACTAACTCTAGCTAGCTATTCTTTGGTTTGATATGTTAAAAGTGAAAAACTATAAATTAAACAACAGTTATATTAAGTATAATTGGCACAAAATATCATGCAGGAATCACACAACATCAATTTATGAACTCTCATCATGTTATATCCACTAAACATATTGGCCTCTATGTGGCCTTTAACCATGTTTTCCAACATGAATTAAATTCTTCTCTCTCTGCCTGCCTCCACTCTCCTAACCTTAATACCCACATTCAAATGGGTCTTCAAGAACTCTCCTCATGTATTTTTGTCTTGTTTCTTGGGCTCTCTTTTTTTTTTTTTAGCCAAGAAATGAGGCACATTGATTTACTGTCCTTTAAATATCCCATCTAGCTGACTTGTCAGGGGAGTGCTCCCTTCTTACATAGAGGGAAATGGAGCAAACCTTGTCCTTTAGGCCTTTCCTAAGCTTGGTAACCCACCTTAAAAAAAGGAAAAGTCAAATTTGCCAGCTCCCCAGTCCTGCTCTTCTGTTACAAGACCCCCCATTCAGTGAGAGTTGGACAGAATCTGTCTGACTTTGGGGCTGTCTCCTGATGTTGCGGCTACTCAGGCGATGACAGTTTCATTTCTTCTTCCTCTTTTCTGAAATTCAGAATAGTGGTTTTTAGCAGATCCACTTTCTAAACCAGGTGGGTTCTAGAAGGATATCTTTATAGAAATGGTGCCAATTCTTCCAGATCATGTATTTAAAAACATGTAGAAGAGATAGAACATCTTATAAGCAAATTTATAGCAGGTTCCAGACAGTAACTCCTTCCAGCTAGCTGAGCATTATGGAATAGACTTCTGGTTTAGTTTAAAACTTGTCATTTATATTTCCTTGCCCAAGGACTGTCTGCTCAGCTCCCAAGTAATGCTGAATCTGTCTTCGGTGTTTAAAATCATTCCTTCAGTGTTCTTCTCATTCATTGGAAAATGGATTCTTTTCCCTTCAGATTTTGAAGGTAAATGCCTGGGTGGGACAGTGATGTGGGGCCATCAGTTGAGAGGCTGCATGAATTCCAGAGAAGAGCATAAGTTGGATTCAATCATATATTGATTTTCAGCTCAGTAAATTGTGGCTGCTTTGTAGCAAGAGTAACAAGTACGCTGAGCTTTTCAGAAAGAGATGTGATCAACTTTTAAACAATAAAGAGGAGCGCTGCTGGGCAGAGTGATTCAATTTAAATCTGCATGAAAGCCAGTGGTGAGCTTAAAATAAACAAAGCAACATTAAAAGCCATTGCCACACCCAGCACTCCATGTCAACCATAAAATAGATATAGGAATTTAAGCCTTCTAAGGTGAATTTTAAAGAAATTGAATTCCTTTGAGGATAACAGCTAGATTTAGCTGAAATATCTTAGTGGCTACACATTTAGTCATCCCTTTTCTGAGCATGAAGGAAGAATTCAGTACCAAAAAGGCTCTCTGATGAGCAGCCACAGACATGGTGGGCTGGAGGACTCCTTTTCTCTTAGAAGATACATCTGGGCACCTGCACTGGGTCTTTGGGTCCAAGGGCACACAAGGTTTTCTGATGGGGGCTCCCCCTCTCTCGACTCTGTGCCTTGCCTCACGTGTCTCTCTTAGCTACTCTTCTTCAGTCCTCTCTTTTGGGGTGTCCAATGCTGTGTGTCTCAGCTAAAACCTCTCCCTTTCTGAGCGGAGGAACTGAGCTCACACCCGAGATCTCCTGTGTGGCGATTTCTATTGCTGGTGATGCTCCTGGGAGAACCTGACCCCTGCTCCCAGCCCCAGGCTTAGAGGGTCAGTTGTGCAGCTAGTGTTCTATTCATTGATGACAGAGAGCTCTAGACCACCCATTATTTGTGGGCCTAAGACTGCCCGGGGAATCATCATGCCCTAGTGCTCCTCTGGCCACTGGTTGGTCCAGCAGCGCACAGGGACAGAGAGCCATGTGCTCATACTCCTAAAACAGGCCTGACCTTTGGAGTAGTTCCTCTCCTTTCCAAGCTCAGGAAGTTGCTATTTGTGTGTGTGTGGGTAAGATTTTGAGACTCTAATTTATGTCTTCTAAAAAAATGTTTGCCTTTTCCTCTATCTCTTCTCCCTGTTCACACAGGCTTTGTGTTCATTGCCTCAAGGAAGGTGTAGGTCAGGGTAAAAGGCACACTTTGTCAGCAAAACAATTCCCTTCTAGGTTTTTTTTTTTAGGAAGCCTAATTCTTTTTTTTTTTTTTTTTTTTTTACATAGTGGTATCACTCTCCTTTTATTTTATTTATTTTTTTCGTATTCTGTACTTTATTGTGATTGTCAAATGAAATTCGACTTTATATTATCAAATATGCTGTTTTCTCTCAATGTAGCCAGATGTATAATCAATAAGGAAGCCTAATTCTTAAAGGGAGAGAGTGAATAAAAAGTGTCTTGTGAAAACACAAAGGACGAAGCTCCTCCCACCCCCAACCTCAGCCCAGAACTTACTGTCTTAGGCTGGGGAAGTGGGGGGTGGGGCGGGAGAGGTTGATGGAGCCCAGAATAACAAGGAGCCCGGCCCAGCTTCCCCGCCATGCCACTGCCAGGCAGTGCGATCTCTCTCAGGGAATCCATCTGTGTGGCACAGATGGGATCCCTGGCTGCTTTTAAGGAAGAGGCTCATATACTAAGCACGGAACACAGAGAGCTGCAAGTCACAAAGGGGCCACATGTCCAAAGGGACAACAGACACCTCACTGGTAACTAGTGTATACAGGAGAGAATCCCTCTCTTCAATATCTTTGCACAGGGTAAAACCTTAGAAATGTGTCACAACCTATAGGAGTAGGAAATATCAATAGTTCCAGGGACTGAGGTTTCCTCGCTGTTGGAGAGCCCTCACCCTGTCTCATGTTCCTCCTAGGCATATGGGAAGGCCACACTTCCAAGCACCTTGCATCTAAGGCTGGACATTGGCTAGTTCTCCAACCAATGACTATGAGTAGAAGTGACATAGATCACTTCCATGATAAAGCAGGGGAAAGGTCCTATGTGGCCTTGCAGCATCTTACTGCTCTCACCTTGTTGAGATGACAAAGTCACATGACATAGCCTTTCACAGCCTGGGGGCCCTGAGTGACCGGGGAAAGCATAGCTCCCCAGCTGACTTGCACTGGACATGTAGCATGAATGAGAAATAAACCAGTGTTGGGTTCTCTCACTGAGATTTCAGGATTAATTACTTCCTTGCAGCAAGCCCCAACCCAATCTGAGTAAGCTGTTGGAAAAGTTAGAAATGAAGTTAAAATATAGAAAATAGAGTATGAGTTCTTATGCCCTCCAATTTATGGACTGAGATTCATGCCTGCCATGAGGGCATTTGTTGTCCATGCATCCTCTTTGGTCACACTGCGGTTTTAACCTTTTTGAAGTCTGGGGCTATAATGAAGTGACCAATCACAAGTCCCTCCATCCCAGCATGGAGCAAGGTAAGAAAGAGCATCTCCTTCAGTTGCTGAGACTCCCTAGTGCCAGGTCATGTGGTGAACCTGGGGACACAGGGAGGAACCAGAAGCTGCCCTTGACCTCAAGTCTAAGGGCCACGGGGAGCAGACAGATACTGTCACAATGGTAGTACAGCACAAGAAAAGGTCCAAAAGTGAGGGGGGAAACTGAGGAGGGAATTGCAGAAAGTGTGTCATGGAAGTGAAATTGGGAATGAAATAAAAAGAGCTAACGTTTGTTGAGCACTCACAATGTGCAAAATGCTCTGCCTACAGTATCTCATGTAATCGTCACAGTGATTCTGTGGGGCAAATGCTAGTGATTCCATCATATAGTTCAAGCTCGTTTCCTGATCAGCATTCAGGCACCTGGGGGTGGGGTGGGAATGAGGTCCCCTGAGAGTTGTTCTGATCATTTAGTCCTGGGAGGCGTGAGAAATTCCACTTGTAGCTGCCCAGCAACCTCCAAAACCTCTACATCCCCATAAAAGTCTCAGCTCAGCATCTGTGGCCAGTTTCCACTTGTTAACGCATAGCCAGTGATGAGCCCTGAGATGGGGCATGAAAACAGATGTTGAATCTCTAAAAAGGGGAGGACCAGACATCTGACCTCAGGGGCATCTAACGAGGGACAAGCAGATAAGGATGTATGGATAGGAGATGATGGATAAATGGCTATTCCAACTATTTATTCATTAAGCATTTATTTAGGGCCCTAGTGGGTGCTGAGCCCTGTGCTGGGGGCCCAGAACTAGTGCCAGGAATTGCCTGGATCCTGCAGCTCTTGCTGGTGAGGTCATGCAATAGTATGGATTCTCCAGAGAAACAGAAGCAAGGGTGTATATATATATATATATATATATATATATATATGAAGAGAGATTTATTATGAGCAGTTGATTCATGCAATTATGGAAGCTGAAAAGTCCTATAATCTACCATCTGTAAGCTGGAGACCCAGGAAAGCTGGCGGAGTAATTCAGTCTAACTCTGAAGGCCTGAGAACCAGGGAAGCTAATGATGTAAATCCCAGTCCAAGTTCAGGAAAATGTGAGAGATGTTCCAGCTCAAACAGTAAGGGGAGCAGGGGGTGAATTCCTTGTTCCTCTGCCTTGTTCTGTTCAGCCCTCAATGGATTGGATGGTGCCCACCCACACTGGGGAGGGCAATCTACTGAGTCCACAGATTCAAATGCTAATCTCTTCTGGGAACACCCTCACGGACATAGCCAGAAATAGTGTTTAATCAGATATCTGGGCATCCCTTGATATGATCAAGTTGACACATAAAATTAACTATCGTGGAGACCAGTGGCACATTGCAGGAGGGGCTCTGGAACTTGACGGGTTGCTTCTGATGAAATCTTAGTCTCATGTCAGGGATCTGTACTGGAGCCAAGCCGGGGAGGTGAGGCAGATGAGGCAGGGAGCTCTGCAGTGGGATTGCCCACTGGTACCCATTGTCACTCCAGGGCTGACGGTGCTGTTTACCTGTGACTCATCTCATGGAGTACCCAGAGGTCGAGGTCATTCTCCCTCCATACCCTAGGGAAGGCTGGTGCATGCTACTCCAACCTCCGGCTTTCACTGCCCTCACTGGCTTGGCTCAGGGTCTGCACTGCCAGAAGCTAGACTTCTGATCTGGGTGCAGATGTCCCTATGGGATCAGTGCACCTCTGGGCTGATATTTCTGAGCATGATGGATTTTGCTTCACTGCTGGCTTCACAGGACGCTTCTTAGGGTCTGCAGTGGGTTTTCTGAAGGCCCAGAGCTCACCATAGAGGATAGCTGTCTTTTGGGAATTCTGGAATTGCAAATCCATATCCTTGTTGTACTATTGACTTCCTAGAGGACCCTAGAGGGGATGTGCAGACCCAGCAAAGTGAAGGGAATCCTGGCTTTAGGAGATGCTCTGTCCAGAAGGCAGACTTCTCTCAATTTGTTATAGATTCAGTTAAAATCCTGAGAAAGATTTTTAAAGAGCCATGAGATTCAGCATTGACTCTCAGGACTGCTATCTGAACGTATAAAGCCAGTGTGCACTTGGGAGTTTAGAACGGCACTGAGGGTCCTGACTCCACACAGCCTTGGGTTCCTGTTTGGATTTGGTCACCGATAAGAGCCATTAAAAAATCCTGACCTGTGAGAAAGCCTATGGGAGCTCATCACCTAAGCTGTGTCAGCAGCCCAGGGGGTGCTTTGTAGTATCAGGTTCTGACTGATGAGGTGGGGCCTGGGTGTGCAGGGAGAACCTGGTGGGGGCTAAACCCAAGGGAGACAGAGGAGGGGAGTGTGGCCCCTGGTGGGGATGCTAAGGGGGCCCACCAGGCTGAGCTCAGGGCCCTGGGAGGAGGCTCCTTTGTCCAGAATTAGGAGAGAGTCTCTGGGCTAATATCTGGAAGTTAGAGAAGGGACTCTGAATGACACAGACAAGGAGGAAGGTCACAAATAATAGACAGCCAGGGCACCTGGGAGCCAGGCAGGAACGTGCAGGGAGCTGAGGGTTGGGGAGCAGGAGGGCTTGTCCTGGGCAACATTCTGAGACAGGGGCAAAGGCCCCACCATCTTTTCTGTACTCACTGCTATGTGACATACGGGTCTCTGATGCTGCTACAGCATGTAGAGTAGTGGGTGGGGCAGACAGCGATGAACCATGGCAGGTGCTGGACTCTAGGGTTTGGCTGCAGGATCCTGCCAGCCTAGGGGCAGAGTCTTAGTGAGACAGGCTTCTCTGGGCCAGTAGAAACCCCTTCTTCCTTGTTCCCTGCATCCCTCAACGCGCACGAGACAGCCATGTCTGACTGCTGTGCCAGGGTGCGGAAGGCATGAAAGGATTGCACGTGGGGCAGGAAGGAGGTTCCTGCAAGCAAGACATTGAATCCTTTTAGACTTAAAAATTTATCTGGGCAGTTCTTGGCTACTTCTTAGAGGGTGATATGCATTCTCAGTTACTTCTCATTAATTTCATTTTAATGGGAGCTGTGAAGGGCACAGTCCTGCTAGGCTTGGAGGCAGCTGTTTTTTTTTTTAGGTTGTTTTTTTTTTTTTTTCCTTTGAGATTTTTTTATTTTTTTATTTATTTTTATTTTTATTTTTATTTTTTATTTCAGCTCATCATGGGGGTACATAAGTTCAGGTCATATACATTGTCCATGTCCCGCCCATCCCCCCGAGTCAGAGTCCCAAGCGCGTCCGTTCTCATTCTCCAGACAGTGCGCCTGGCACTCATCATGTAACCTGGCCTTGTGAGAGGGGCTGGGGAAGGTAGTGGGAGGATGTTGAGACAGGGCCGGATTTTCTTGCTTTCGTAGGTCCCCATTAGATATTATGTAAAAGAAGAATAGTGGTCGCAGTTCCTGGGCTTGGGTTCTGGCTGGTCCATTGCCTGGCTGAGTGATGTTTCAGGACACTAATGAACGCCTCTGAGCTTTAGGGTACCATGCATTTAAAATGGAATGGGGAGGTAGAAGTTTCTTCTTTTAGCCCTCAGAATAACATTCCAACTCCTTGCCACGTCCTACCTGCTCCGTCATGACCTGGCCTCTGTCCACTTCTAGACTTCATGCCCCAACAGGGCATCTCCTTCATTACCTTCCAGCCACTGGCTTTTCTGTTCTTCAAACAGCCCAACTTAATTCTGGCCCCAGGGCCTTTACACTTCCTGTCTGTGCCTCTTAGAACACTCCATCGCCTGATCTGTGCATGGCTGGTTCCTTCTCATCGTGAGGCACTGCTGGATGCCCCTCCTCAGAGAGGCTTCCCTGACCTCCTTTCTAAAAGAGCTGCCCTTTCCCCAACCTAACAATTTTTTTTTTTACCTAATTATTCTATTTTTTAATTGAACTTACTAACACCTGAAGCCATCTTATTTATTTTTTTGTGTTTAGTTTATTTTCCATTTGCCTCCCCTCTCTCTAGGTGGGATGATTTGGGGGGCCCTGCTTGTTTTGTTCATTGCTGCATCTCCAGTAGTGCCTGGCACATAGTAGATGCTTAGTAAATATTTGTTAACTAAATACATGGAGATGGTCCTGAAAAACTACCCTGCTTGCTTCACAGGGCGGCTGAGAGAATCTAATAAAGTGGTTCATGCCTTGAATGTTCTGTGGTGCCAGCCCAAGTGTGGGGAGTGGTACCTCCCTGCCTGTGTTCTCTGACGTGGGTCAGAACCCTGGGGCCACGAGGCCAAGGCAAGGTGAGGCGACAGAGGGGTACAGCCAGGGTAATGCCAAAGTCCAGGAGTGGGGAAGGCCATGATGTTTGTCTTAAAGTGTCGATGTTGGCATATGAAAAAATCACCAGTGTTGCCCACATTGCAGACCCATCCAGGAATTATCCTGGATTTGAGACGTCTGCTTTGGCCATTGGAAAAGCTCCCTCCCTCCTGTAGCATAAAGTCCCAGGATTCCCAGTTTCTTGAGGGTAGCTGGGTTACAGGAAAGGCCATTGCTTGGGTCTCAGTGGACCCTAGCTCTATGGCCTTGGGAAAGAGTTTAACCAATCTGGCCTCAGTTACTCTTCTCCAAAATGTGGATTTGAGAAACATGTTAAGCTACTAGTGTTACTGCTAAAACAATGCCATGTGACCCTAGACGGCCTCTCTTCATGCAAACATGCATTTAGCAAACTTATTAAGCTCTGTGTCCTCATGTGTAACATAATAAAGTGGGACAAACAGGCTCTAAGCTTCCTTCCAAATTGACTTCCTATGAATCTGAGTTGAACGAAGCTTGAGACGTTATCTGTACAGTTTCCATCCACAAATTGCCACTGGTGCAGCCCAGACTGCTGGAAGTCATAAATCTGGGTGGCTGAACCTGCTGGGAAATAAAAACCGTATCAAAACTCATATTTACATACAATCATATCTATTTGCATAGAGCTATGGCATTCATTTTCTTGCAGTGCGAGGAGGCTTGTTGGAGAAGAGGAGTGCAGCTTGAAGCCTCTCGCCTCCCACCCCGTCCTCTTGCTGGGCTTGGTGTCTGCTACCCAGTGTGTCTGTGCCCAGCTTGGCCTTCCTCTGACTCCCGCATCCACGCCATCCAGCAGGTCAGGGACAAATTAAGGAGGGTGTGACCGGCAGCGCTGGTGGGCCAGGGTGGGGTGAGGGGGGCCCAGGCTGCTCAGAGGTGAAGCCCATCAGGACTGGGTTAATAAAACTGCGCAGAACGGCAGCCCCAGGGGAGAGGCACTATCTGCCAGAGAGAGAGTGAAGTTCCTCCTCTGATACTAAATATTTCCTTCCCTCGGTTATTTGTCATGGAGAGATCTCAGCAGGTCATTATCATGTTACCACTTAGCCATCAATTAACCAAAGTCTACCCCTTTGCGCCATTTCTCATAAATCAATCTCCCCATTCTCCTCATTATTTGGTTGTTTTCTTTTAACGGCCTTTCCTGTGCTGGAATTTATGGAGCCCCGGCTCTTGTTGTGCATCCAGGGAAAGCCTTTTGTGGAATTTTGAAGGGCCAGTGAAAGAAAACTGCACAAGCAAGAAATACTGTGTTAAGTTAAACCTTCCTGAATTAGGGTTATATTCCCATCCCACAAACATAAGGGGCAAAGAGCTCTGGGGTGGGAGTGGGCGAGTCATTGCATTGGGCATGGTTTGCATTTTCCGACTTGAATTTTATTGTGTTGTTTCCTCTTCATATTTATTACCACTTAAGGTTCATTTGCATTCTCTCTCTGTCCACAGTGATCAGAGCAACACCTCCCAAATTAGCATCATTTCCAAGTTTCATTAACATGCTGTTTACTCTCCCCTTTTCAAACCATTAATAAAGATGATCCTGGTTCACCCTGCCTCCCCCCAACCCAATATATTTCCATTTGTCATTACCCTTTGTTTGCAGACTTTGAGTGAGTTTTAAATTTATGTAGCAGCACTCCTTACTAAGCCAATTTGAATTAATTTTGAGTGTAACACTTTATACCACTATATCAAATGCTTTTCTTATAGCTGCATGCATTCCATCAATAGTATTCCCACCACCTTTCTATTTGGTATTCAGGTTGAAAGCTCTCAATTCTGCCTGGCATTTTCGTTCTTTAAAAGTCACTGTATCCTCTGTACCAACCAGGGACTTTCTCCTAATTTTTCGGTTATTTTGAAATGATTGATGTTATGAAAGAAAGGATTTGGAGAGCTATTTATGGCAATCAATAGCTTTCATCTTCCTTTCCCACATCTACTATTGTGGTGAGTACGTAATTTTGGTGAAATCCCCTCACATTCCAGGGTGCATGAGACCTGGACCTCCTATTTCAAAGGCTACAGAGTTCCCATATATTCCAGCCCCTTGTTTGAAACTGAGTGTCTATTTTTTCACCTGTACACCAGTTTTGAAGGCACTTTAAATGCCTGGCATATTGTGGGTCCTCAAGAAATTTTTTTTGAGTTAATGAATTAACACAATAAATAAACCTGTCAGTTATTCATGCTCTCCCCCTAACCCGAACAAATTACTCATTCAGTGAGGTCATGAAGAGTTAAAAAAAAAAAACGAGGCCTCTAGTGGATGATGGCTATACCATTGTCATTCATTCCACATATATTTATTGAGACTCTGACAAGACACTGTTCTAGGCTCTGAGGATATAGCAATGAACAGACAGAATCTTTTTCCTCTTACACAGCTTGGAGGAAGACACAATGAACAAACATACAGATATATAATGTAGCATCAGATTGTGACAAAGGTTATATAAGAAAAATAAAGAGATAAAGATACTGAGAGAGATTTTATAGTATTTACAGGCTATGTTCGCGTGTGTGCATGTGACAGACCTATATATTTTTTAGCTCTAAATCTTTTATCTGAGAAGGTGTATGACTTCGAGAAGCTCAGTAGGTAGAAATAATGAAGTAGAAATAACACAGCATCTGGAATTTCATTATACCAGGTGGTCAGTCAGGCCCTATTTGGGACCCATCTTCTGTGCATGTGTGTGCGCAGGAAGACGTACCCATGCTGGGCCAGAATATGGACTCTCATAGCTCCTGGGACCCTCCCAGTTCAGGTGTCCTTGACAAGTTCAAGGGGTATTAGCCTTCTGAACTTTATGAAGACGAGCAAAGCATTGATGGAGAACACTGAGTTCATCCAATGGACTGCACTGGGTGCAGATTACCAAATGGCCCACTTGCTGTGATGGTGCACGCGCCAGACCACATACCGTGTACAGACCCAGCAAAGGAAATCTCAGCAGGAGCCTGCGGTGGGTCTGCAGAGGCTGCAAGTTGTTCTGAGGACAGAATCTTCAGCCCAACAAGGCAGTGGACGTAGGTTTACTATCTATCACCTGAGAGGACCTCAGCTTCGTCCTGAGTCTGGGCCCACAGAGCACCCCTACTGGCTACGCTCTGGGCTACTGTTAATAGGAATCATTACCCTTAAGGGAGGTTCCTATGTAGTAAATTTCATGATGGCTGTTTATTGTTTTTAGGTTCACTTTTATTTTCCCTTTGTAATTTCATTTTATCTTCCTAATACCTTTTTGTGGATAAATGATTGTTCCAGAATGCCCAAGCAACCCTTTCATATTGAAGCGCTAAGGTGGTGGTGCTGCACCCACAGGACAGAGTTTAAACGCTTAGCCAGCTCGCAAAGACTCTGACTCCGGCCTGGGGCCTTCCCAGCTGCCCAGCCTCATGGGCTGCCCATTCCTGCCCCTCCCGCCTTTGGGTTCTGACGGGACCAAATTGCCTGTGCTTCTCCCTTACACTAGATTATGTTCCACTCCTCTGTCCTTCTCTTGATGTTCCTTCTGACTGGAATGCCCTCCCTGCCTCTTCACCTGCAAGCTCCTGCTTGGCCTTAGACTAATCCTAGGAGCTACTTGCCCAGGCACCAGGCTCCAGCACCCCGGACATCGCTCTACCAACACTCTTAGACATTACTGGTGGGTTTCCAGCACGACAGGACAACGTCTTACTCATTTTTGCATCTATACCACCTAGCACAACCCCAGGCACAGAGCAGGCATTCAGGAAATGTCTCTTACACTAAACTGAATGAAAGATGGGAGAAGTGAGGGGTTGTCATCCCACTTTGCTACTGAGGATTCTGAGGCTGGGGAGGGTGAGGGGCATGACAGAGGCTGCTCAGGGGGAGGTGGGCTAGGGCTGATACTAGAGTACTAGGCAGTGTGCACCTCATCCACCTGATCCGGCCCGATTTCCCAGGTGATTTCAAAGCACTATGAACTCACAGAGCTTAGCCATCTATCAGCTCATAGGCATCATTTATGTTAAAAATTTTTTCTGATTTGCAACTAATGGCTTTTGGTGTTTTTTTTACAGTTATCAGATGGCCTATTTTTGTTGGTGGAATTTATTCTTTTTATGAAAGTTCTTATTTATTTTCAAGTTAAATAAAATCTGACTTTTATTCCCAAAGGAACTTAGATTTCAAACCCCTGATTTGAGCAGGATTTTGGTTTGAGTTTGGCTTTGACTCATCTCTTTGATTAAAAGCTTATCTTCTTCTAAATAACATGTCTTAATAGTTACTCTTTCCCTTTCTAGACCTTCTAAATTTAGATAAATGAGACCAATTATCACTTCCAGAATGTTCAGTTTCTACTCTGGTCCTAGAATTTGGTCTCTAAGAGATGTTGATTTCCTTCCTATGGGATCATTTAAATTCTGCATTTTCCTAGTTGGCAGCCTTACTGGAGGGAGGAGGGCTGTGGGTGGGGCAGGCTGGCTGTTGCTAACCAGGAGACACAAGAAAGGGCATTCAGCCTCCTGGGAGCCTGGTTGTGACCCACAGAGACCTCACTAGCCGTGGGCAGAGGGATGTCGTGCAGCAAGGCAGCTGGTGCATGAACAAGACCATGAGAGCGTCATGTCTGTGGACACCCAGGTAAGGCAGAGGAACCCCTGAAAATGTGCCGTGGTGACAAGAAACCTGCAAAGGGAGGATATATTTTTTTTAATTCCTTTTCTTCTTTGTTGCTTTCAGAGATGATCTTGAATCCATTTTGGGGAGATATGGAACATTCATACATCACTCCAATGTACATTGATTAGGCACCTGTTGTGGGCCAGGCACTGAGCCACACTGTGCATTTGGGATGAACAAGAAGACATGACCTAGCAGTCCGGAGGAGAGGAGGATTTCCTGCCAGCAGTTAGGGGCGGGGGAATTGTTCCTAGAAGAGCCTCAGAGCTTGGGAGAGCAGCCTGGGAACTGCTTATGATATTGTGGTTGTGATTAGAGGTGAGGAGAAGAAACCAGAGGGCTTCTTTCCTCAGATGCCTGCCTGATGTTTTCCACTGAGTTTTCCAGCCCTGTCAACCCTCACTACTCACTTGCCCTCCCACCCAGACCTTCTCCCCCAAATGTGACCCTGTAACTCTGGATCCCTAGGGCTTCGGGAGGCAGAATCTATTTGGGCAGGACACAATCAGTGTACAATCTGAGACTGCTCAGATGTAGGGCTGAACAGTCCATGCTCGATCCCTGGACATGAGGCTCACTAGCACTAGGGTAAACAGCTTTGGAAGGGGAGTAGCCATTTACCCAGTTAAAAATACAATCATTAGAGCAGCCTAGAAGTCTACAAACAATGTAGGATGATTACAATGTAAGCATGGACTAGCTCTGTTCAGAGGAGATCTTAGCTGGGATCCTTGGGGTGATCCCAGCTTTACAGTGTTTCTGAATACCGTTGATTCGTATGTGAAATGTTTTTCTGTGTGCGAGGATATATGCACTTTTTTTCTGAGAAGAGGATCTGTAGTTTTCATCACATTCCTAACAGGGCACAGAGTCTGGGGTCCAGAGGATTTGATTTCCTCGCTTGCCTCCTCTCTTTACCAGCTGGGATGGGGAAGTCATTGGTCTTCATCTATAACAGGGTAAAATAACAGCACCTTCCTCACATGGCTGTCATGAAGTTAAAATGAGAAAACATGGGTGTTCTATGTGGTTTGCAAACCATACATTACTATGTGAATGTCTGGAACTGTTATGTGGTCCCTGTCCACATAACCTGGCTAACTTTTAATTGTTCTTCAAGCCCCAGCTCCAGAAGCACTTCCAGAAAGCCTCTCTGGCTTCCGGGCTTACTCCCTCTGGGTACGGTGCTCCTTCTCTGCACTCCTACCATCCTTCTCTTAGCTGACCTCTAAAAGCATAAATTCTACTCTGTTGCAATCATTTTTTTCCTCACCTGGCCTTTCTGCCCAGACTGCATGATCCTGTCACAGAGTAGTTTTAATATAATTTTATTTAATCGATAAAATGTTGGTTAATTTACTTTTAAATTGTGCTTTAGTGAGCTAACTCCTGATCATTTTTATCTATTCATCAAAGGCAGACTTAGTTCCTTTTACTATGTGCAAATGAAAGTGATAAAATGGAATCCTTTAAGAGCATCTTACTACTGTCTATTAGGTTGGCCTTCCAGCAAATTAGTCTGAATTAATGAGGGTTCATCTCCCCCTGTTGAGGGAAGCAGGGAATAAGGCAATTGCATGCTGTGGTGTCAGGCAGGCACTGTGACCTTTGCAGTCACTGCCGTCCTCACTCTCAGAATCGCACGTGCCTCTCACCTACTGCCTGTGGCACATGCTGATTGAGATGGGTGGTTTGGGGGTGTATAACTCCAGAGGGCCCCCAACTGGCCTTGCCTAGGCAGCACATTACTGTGCCAACACCTGGCTCCTTTCATAGGTACTTGTAGTCTCCTAATTGTCCTGTGCCCCTTTCTTTGTCACCTGCTGGCAATGACAGATATATCTTCTGAGGGTCCCCTTCCTGGCCTCTGCTGAGTTTCCCTCTAGTTTGTCTCCTGCTCCCATTGCAGGAAATGCCCCCATTTTCCACCCTCCCTGCTTTCATTTGTATTACTGCAGGATAAAAAGGAATTACGTGCTTCCCACCAGCTCCAGCTCAGCCAGTAGTAGACATTGCATAGACTGATGTACTGTGAACCAAGGAGGAAACTGTGAAAAGGATGAGGCTAATTTTCTTATTCACACCTGGAAAGCAAATCTGATAATCTGATGGTGCTTGTGCAGATCTGTAATGAAATAACATTGTTTAAGAAGTTTCCAGAGAAATTCATCACTAATTGATTTTTGAACTGTGGAAAAAGATAACACAGAGAGATGAGATATTAGCTTCCCTCTGGCCTGACTCTTCTGCAAGCTTTCTACTCCCTTAGTTCCCTTCGCCATGGAAAATCAATAGCAGCTTCCCGAATTGGCATTGCAGACAGTAAGGCCCACATAGAGGCCTACATTGGGATGTGATGTGTTTCTTTCTACTCCAGTTTTCCTTCATTTGGGCCCTGCTGAGAGTTCTTGGTGAAAGCCATGGATTTCTCCAGTAGAGCTGGAAGATTCATTTTGTGACTCAAGAAAAAGGAAGCAAGTAGGATAGATGGACCTGGGCAGCAGATTCCCCAAAAGTGACAGTTCTGTCGTGGGAACACAGGGGCATAGCTCTCCCTTTATCTTCAGAGGCTTCCCAGACCCCCTCCCCCGTGTGCATTCTATATATATATATATATATATATATATATATATATATATATATATATATATATATATATATATTTTGATAGGGAACACTGACATTTTCTCATTTTTATGTAAATTATAAATAAAAGCATTTTAAGCAAAACAAAATTTTGTTTTAAAAAAGTTGGCCTGAAACACATAATCCAATTAAAACCTGAGTGCCTGCTATGCAAAGCCAGCTCCCTGGTAAGTCTCTCACCCTTCTTCACCCAGGCTGCCATGTCCCTATCCCCCCTCTTCAGAATTTCTGAAGATGCAGCTCCTGAATGTTGGCCCCCTGGACTTCCCAGAGAGGTTCTTCTTGTCTTCTCACCTTGCAGCTGATGCATTCCTTCAGTAGTCTATAAGTTTAAAGGAACTATGGGGATCATAGGGTTCCAGATCTCAGGAGAAATACTGTTTTAAAGGGCCTCACTCCAGGTCTGGCTTGCAAATGCATTAAGGCAGATTGACTCAACATGCGGTACCCTTCATAAATGCCATCAGTAGTCTTTGCCAGGTCTTCTGATGCATGCTGGTGATGCAACAGGACCCTCTTTGCCCTCCAAGAGCTCACAGATAGTGAGGTGGAAGTACTATGATGAGGAGGCTCAGAATGCTATGAAATCCTTGAGGGCAGATGCCTCATTCAATCTCAAGGGCCTTGGGAAGACTTCCTGAGCAACTGGCTGCCGGGGCTGAGCCTGGAAAGAGGGACAGCTATGCCCACTCTTTAACTCTTCCCCCCAGGGAACCTCATACGTCTCCTGGAGGGCCCACGCGGGCCTTTGATATGGAATGATCCTTTTTATCATATCAGAAATATTCTTTGCAGGACTTTTTCTGCCCGTCTTGTCAACCTATATTTAACTTTACGCTGTCCCTATTCTCCTTACAAACTCTTATCCTGGCTCTTAGGGGTCTACTGGGCTAACTCTCAATGTGGTATTGATGATAATAACAGTTCCAAGGTTCCCACTCAAGCTATTATTTCCATTTTTACCTTTCCTGAAGAGATTAATCCAAAGAGGCAGGGGAACTTCAGACCCAGAGAACTCAGAAGCAGGTGGATGGGGGAGGCCCTGTGAGAGTGGACAATTCCTTGACTCTTGAAATCATATTTAAGGGAACACCAACTCTGGCTTCTGGAAGATTAACTTTTCTGGGTGGTTTGGATGTTAGGTACCTCTTTGGTCACCTGGGTAGGGTGTGAGAGTGGGGATAGGGGCACCATCTGGCCCACGAAGGCCAGTGGGGAAGCCTCGTTCTGCCAAGGTGGCATTGACAGAGCCATAAGCACTAGATTCAAGGTCTGCCACTCACCATTTTGGCCAAGGTCTTGTCCTGTCTGTCTCTAGCTCTGTAAATTGCAAGGGTTGAAAACCAGGTCTGAGAGTTTCTGTAGCTCAAACATTCTGGGAATGTCTGTACGGGATATTTACTCCCTCTTTCGTTTTAGGGCAATTTATGGAAACCCACCAGGCACCCTCCCTGAAAGTGCATCCTATTAAGGCTGTAACCATGCCTTTTTACTTAGTTTGCGAAATAATATTATTAATTATGACGTTAATAACACCATCATAGTGTTATTAACATAGCGATTTTGTGGGATTTTTCCAGTTTACAGAGTTTTTACAACCATGGTCACTTTGGGTCTCCAAGTTATCTCTATGAGGTGGCATATATTGAGCACTTACTGTATGCACTTTGGATACATCACCTCATTTAATCCTCTGAATGGTCCTATAAGGCAAATATTATTATCCGAACATTTCAGATGGGGAATCTGAGGCTCAGAGAGGTAAAGTGTCTTGACTGAGGTCACACAGCTATCATAAGTCTTTAGAGGAGAGTTTCATTCCATGTCAGTAGTGTGCCTACTTGTATCTTCATTGAGTCCCTGATATATTCCAGTGACTTTTGAGCTGTTTATGTGCTATTGCTATTCAGTTACAGCAGTGACAGAAAGGTGGAGGGGCTGCTGTGATTTTAGCTTTGAAGAGCCCATAGTGCAGTGTCATTGCAAAATTTTTTTGTGGTTTGACCACAGGGCAGCATGACCTACCAGAGTTGGATGAGGCTGAGGGATGTGGGATGCTGTTCATTGGAGCAGGTAGCTAAGTGTCTGTACTGGGGAGACAGCATGAAAAGAGAAAATGAAAACAGTTATGTAATTTGGTGGAGAACAATACAAGGAGTGGTACTTTTACAGCAATTGAAGAGAGGTCTGAATAGTTGAGAGAATGGCTTTAGAGGCAACTAAAGCTCCAAGGAGTCATAAGGAAAAGGGAAGGAGAAAAGATTGTTGCTTCTTAACCACCATAAAAGGAAATTCATGGGGGACTGAACGTCAGTGTTCAAACACTTGGAAGGTCGTGGCAGGCTCTTGTAGAATTCCACTGAAGATGGCACACTGAAGACTCTGGTTAAATTGGAGCATTGCAGAAAATGGATGTTTGGTTAGCTTCTAGGAAGGATTTCTTGGATGCAAGGTGTTCTAACACTATAACAGATGTAGTCAGGCTCCTTGCAGTCAACAGGATATTAGTCAAGCCACTTGGGCACCCAGCACCCTTGTTCACCCTTTCTAAATTTGGGGAATTTCTTACCTTCTGAATCTCTTCAAGAAGAAAGCCAGAAATGGGCTTTCCAAGCTTCCCTTGTAAAGAGTGTAAGACTAAGGTCCTTCCAACCAGAGGAATCAGGGTCAGGCTTCATTTAGGAGGACAGTGATGCTAGGAAGCAGGTGTCCAGAGGAATCCATTCTGGTCAGGAAAGGGACAGAGACATTCAGCATCCCGAGGCAGCAATGTCAGAGTTGCCAGTGGAAACACATGGTGTGCAGTGCTGTTGACAGAACCTGTGGGTTTAGTGTCAGTGGGAGTGCTGATGGGGACCCCATGGAAGCAACCTGGAGAGTGGTGGGATTCATACATTGTTCCTGGCTATGGGGCCTCCCAGAGATGCTCCCAGGGAGCTAGCAGTACTTTTTAATAAATTTCTTTTCTGCTTAAATCAGCTATGGAGTGGTCTTTTGTCTGCAGCTAAAAGCCTTGACTCGTACAACAGGTAACTGAGTCTTGGGGGACTTTTAGAAATGGGAAAAGCACTCAGCCGTCAGTTCAGCATGATAAGAGTATGTATCAGTCAGGGTTCTTGGTTGCAAACAACAGAAACCAACTCTTTGTATTTTAAGTAGAAAAGGAATCTATCAGAGGTTTAGAGATTCAGTGGGATGCTAGAGAACCAGCTTGAAACATAGGCAGGAGCCAAGAGCTCATGTCAAGAGTTCTCTTACAACTGGGCCAGGAAGTGGCCTTTGCTGTGCCAGGATAGCACTTAATCTGCCTCTGGACAGCAGGAATTAGATTCCCCTGTGGCTGTTGGTAATAAACCTGATTGTCCCAGGGTCTTCATACCACTCACTCTAGCTTCTGGATGGAGAGTTCATCTGCCTGTACTTCCAGGGGTTAAAGACAGGCAGAATCCCCCCACCTTCAGGCTTCTGAGGTGAGAGGCTGGTCACTGTACCCCACCAGCATTACACATAGAGCAGTGTTGCCTCAAAGAAAGGGGGCAATCAGATACAACACTGACAGATGTCCATTTTGGGGCTGCTGGGAAAGGCAGTCATGTGCAGGCTTGTTGACCCTTGCATAGTTACATATGAGTGTGTCCTCAGGCCTGGAACATTTTCTTATATAGAGATAAAGAGCCCTTTCAGCCTGTGCTGGGTTGTTTGTCCTGTTTGGGAGTATCTTTCCCTGTTCTGGGTTTGATATAAACCTTTTTGGTTTGCTTGAGTGTGTGCATAGCATGGCACCTGGCAATTGCACTGCTCCATCTGTTCAGTACTGGGTCCTTTGCTTGTAACACAAGAGGGGTGCATGCAGACCACCTCCCTGTGTCAGCTGGCCATGGGGGACCAATGATCATTACTGAAGCTGATCTTGCTCAGTCTCTTCTCTATATGAGTGAAGCATCGTTTCATCCAGTGCCTGTGTGAACTGTGTCTTTCTTGGTGACCTTGACACCTACAAACTATGCAGTGGGTTGACATCCTGGGACTGCTGCTTCTGGTGGTATGCAACAGAAGTCACATGCTTGACAAGGGCACATATCCTTTGCTCCTGGTGCTTTGAGGTATTAAGCTGCAGGAGATAAATAGAGGATAAACTTCTAATAGGTAAAGAGTCCTTCATGCTGCAAAAATCGATGAAGGGACCAAAAAAATCCACTTTTTTTCCATCCTAATTTCATTGTTTATTTACACAGTCTGCCGCTTCTCTTACATTTGGTTATTTTTTCCTAATTCTAAAGCAACTGTTGGAACAATGGAAGCAAGAACCAGTGCATCCATCCATCCATTCATCCCCCCAGTAAGCATTTACTAAGTACCTTCTCTGGGCATGCCTGAGACAGGTGCTGGAGATATAAGAATTAATGAGGCAGTCTCTATCTTTAAGGAGCTCAGTCAGCAGGGGAGCTGCTGTGCACACAGACAATTTCAATACAAGGTGTATTAGTTTTCTATTGCTGTGTAACAAGTCACCACAAACTTAGAGGCTTAAAACAACATCGATTTATTAGCTCACAGTTTGGGAGATCAAAAGTCCAGCATAGCATATCTGTTCAGGGTATCACAAGGCTGAAATCAAGGTGTTGGCTGGACTGACTTCTTGTTTGCAGGCAGTGGAATAATCCACTTCCTAGCTGATCCTTGTTGGCAGAATTCAGTTCCTTGAGGTGATAGGTCTGATGTCCCCATTTTATTGCTAGCTGTCAGGCAGAGATTGCTCTCAGCTCCTAGAGGGTGCTCTTAGGTCCTTGCCTCAGGAACTCCCCATCTCTGCAATGGAGAACCTCCCTCAGTTCGAATGTCTCTGACTTTTTTTTTTTTTTTTTTGGTGACCAAATGGAGAAAATTCTACTTTTAAAGGGTTCTTGTGATTAGGTCTGGTTAATCTTATTTTAAGGTCAACCAAACAGCTTATACAATATAGGATAATCTAATTACTGGAGTAAAATCAATCGTATTCACTGTCCCAGAGATTATGCAGGGTGTGTACACAGGGAGTGGGTGTGTGGGACATACAGAATCCTACCTATCATACAAGGTGACATGTGCTAAGTATGGAGGTGCACACAAGGAATCGTGGTAGTACAAGGCAGGGATAGCAACCCTAGCTTTGGTGGTGGGGGAAGTCAGGGATACCTGGAGGGATACCATCTGGAGGGGTGTATTTGGAAGGATGTCAAAGGTTATTTGATTGAGAAGATTGAGAAGGACTTAGCCCCACAATGTGAGGATTGGCCATAGGACGATTCCAGCTAGAAGGAATGACTTCTGTGTGGCTAGAGGTGTGACACAGCACTGTGTATTTGGAAATAACAAGTTTGGGGTTACTAGAGAGTAAATATTTTCCAAGGCGGGGAGTGGTGAGAGAGGGTCCTGGAGGAGGGTTCTGGAGGGTCCAGAGGAGTTCAGGCTAAGAATCTGGGAGGATCAGATATTTGGGTCTCAGCCCAAAATGTCTGATTTGGGGTCGGGCCCCCAAATATGCATTTTGAACAAGTTCCCAGGTGCTGCTGCTGCTGGCCTGGGACCACACTTTAAGAACTGCTGCTCTGGAGGACAAATGGGGAGGGAGCAATTCTGCGGGCCTCGTAGGAGGCCATGGTCCTAGTCTTACAGGAGATAATGAAGCTCTGGCCAGGTTCAGAGCCAAAGGATTGAGGGTGGGAATAGTGTGGAGTAGATGGGATTTAAGAAAAGATTTAGGAGGTAGTCCTGGGGTGAGGGTGTGAGAGGCAGCAGTGAGGGCTGAACCCCTGCTCCCGACAGAGCCAGAAGGAATCTCAGCCATTGCCCAGGCCTCTCACTCCTCTGATGGGTAATGTGGGGCCCAGAGAGAGGGAACCCCTCCTTCCAGATCACATAAGGGTTGGTGTTGGCATGGGACCCGGATTACCTGGCCTCCATCACACAGCATTTGTGAGTTCATGTGGAAGGAAGGAAACAAAATAAAACCGTGGGAGCCTCCAGTGCTCCCCCAAACTCCTTGTCTGTCTCACTGCCCAGGCTGTCAGCTTCCCTGCCCACTGCTCGGCCCAGCTTGCTTCTGGGGTAAAGGTCACTGTGGCCCCTGTACAGGAGGAACAGAATGTTCCACCCCAGACACAGATCTGTACAGGGGTCCTGAAAGAGAGGTCAAATTTATTAAAGGTGTTTTAAGTCCCCTAACTGATTTGCTTTCAGCCCTGGGCTCTTGGTTGCAGGAGAATTTTCATGGCTGAGAGAACCTACCAGTGACAAATTTGCTGAAGCATGGAGACAAGATTGGGAAATTACAGCACAGCACGCTCTTTGGATTTCCAAGGGGACAGATACTGAACGTGGACGTTCCTTTTCACACACACAAATGTTGCCGTGCACACGCATGAGATGGAGATCAATCTTAACCCCCAAAGGTCCCTTTGTCTCACTGAAGCGCTTATTAAATGAATCTGTGTTTCCACTGGCAGTTCAGAGTCATCTAGAAAGGGAACACAATGCCATGTCAGTCAGTATTTGTTACTGTCAGAGCCTTCCTTGCAGTCTGCTCACGTTTATTGTCTTTTTGGGGCCCGTTGTATCCATTTTCTGTGGGCAAAGTCATTAATCTTCCTCCTGGCTCGGTGCTGTGCATCACTGACAGCTGGGGTCCTGGCTTCCTGGGCTGCCGGGTGGGGGCACTCCGGGTCTCCCAGTTTTGGAGCTTTGATTAGAAAGAGCGAAGAGCAAGCCAAGCCTTTAAGAGGACCCAGGAGGAGGGGTGTAGGCATCTGTGGTCCCAGAAGGCACTAGGGATCAGCAGAAAAGGTCACCCTGTTTTTGAATCATCTAGAGTGCACCCTGACACCAAAACACACTTAGTCCTATGCAGAGTCACTTGATAAAGAGGCTAATGAAGTGGAAAGATGTCAGCAGAGCTACGCGGGCCAGGCTCTTGGGGATGCACCATGATTCAACCTTCTGTTACCATGGAAACCAGGGAGGCTTGGCTTCTTTCTTTCTCTCCTTCCTTTTGGAGGGTCTCTTCTTGGTAACCTTGACCCTTTCACATTGGCAGCCAAAGATAAGAAATTCCATTTTCCCTTATCTGGTCATGGTTGGCTGGTAGACGACGATGGGTGTGTGATGGGGGAGGGGTGCTGGCCAGGGGCTCTGCAGTGCCTTAATTCAAATGCATAAAGTGGAGGGTGGGAGGCGATAGAAAAGGAACACAGTTAATTAAGGTTGATATTGCAGAGAAGGTTGTTTTCTGAATAATAAATTCTGTGGGCTTCAAAAACAAGTGCAATTAAAGGAGTGCAAAAAGGAGAGACAATTGAAGGGCAGAGGAAGACCAGTTTGATCAGAGGGTGCTTTTTGTGGGGGGTGAGGGGGGATAGAGTGTGCATTTAAGAGGCCCTTACTCTGCTGGGATCTTGGTACACAGAACAAATACTGTGTTTGACGATAGCTTGTGACATTGCTGCCCATACAAATGCCCTTTGCCTTGAGCAGTGGAATCATTTATGTCCTTAGCTAATGGAGAAGGGCTTTGAAGTTGACCCAGAAGGGAGAGTTGGCCTGAGGTTGCTATCAAGGAGAGGGAGTTTTCTTCAATTTAGGCTCAGAAATGTTGCTCCTGGGAAGATGCTTCCCCAGTCTTGTTGCATGTCACTTTTCAGTTCAAGTGCCTGCTATAGCCTTATGTTCCCTGTGTCTTCTGGAATACATTATTGATTGAGAAAAACGTATTGATCCCTGGCCAAAGCTTGGTGCTCCTTGGAATGGGTAGCCAATCCTGGATCAGACAGAGGGGTGGGTGTCCAATGACATGTGGTACTAATATAGCCCCCTAACTCACCCCTCAATAGTAATTATGGGTTAGGATAAGTTCTCAGACAAAGAAATACAGTGTTAGGCTCCCTCAAACATCTTTTCTATACAGAAACCTTTACTTAACCTTCAACTTACAACCTCAAGGAAGGAATGGGTATCTTTAAAAATTATTATTATAAGGGTAAAAATCTTAGCATGTCCTGTATTAAAACAGTTTTATTTTATGACTGGGAATCAGGAAGCATCTTCACAGGTATGTGCAGGAGCTGGGAGATCTTGAATTTGGATAGGCTACCAAGGAGGAAGCTCTCCCTGGTTGGAGAATGTGGTTGAGTTCTCAGGATTCTCCTAATCCACCCATTCTTATCGCATTCTAATTGGTGATCCCAGCTGGGCTGGGGAGAGCCGATTGGGAAAAAGGCTGGAGGGAACCTCTTTTACCCAGCTAGTTGATCAATAGCTTGCAGAAGGGCATTGAAGATAGAAGGGATTTTGCCTAGTTTCACATAGATTGTGGGCAGAGATTTCCTGTGTATGATTTATCAGTAAAAGACTGGTCAAATAAATTATGCTACATCCCTAATGGAATACAATGCAGCTATACAAAAGCAGGAGGAAATGCTGGAATGATATGGGAAACTTTTCAGCTTCTATTATTAAGTAAAAAAAGCAAGAGCAGAGCAGTGTGTGTATTATATTTTGAGTTCTATTATAAAAAGGAGAAAATCAAGAATATATCTTTGTACACAATTGCATTTCCATAAAAAATTATGGCAGTACACACAATAAATACATAAAATAAATGAAAAATTTTAAAAAAATGACTTGTGGAGGAATAGAGTGATAATTAGATGAAAAGCAGACTCCATATATTAATTTTTCAATTTAAATTTGAGCCATGTAAATTTATTACCTATTTTAACATTAAATGAATTATAAAAATACACAGTTAAAATTAGAAAATGGAAAATGAAAATATAGAAAAAGTAGAAAACATCAGTAAAATTTCTTTAAAAATTACTTTGCCTAAACTCTTGCTTTGGGAATTCTTATTCTATTTCCTTTCTTGCTCCTTCCTATCTTTCGTTTCCTTTCTGCCTTGTTAGAGAAGGGCTTTAAAATTACTTTGAGGAGAATAAGTACATATAATGCAAAACAGATTTGCAAAGTCTCTCTGAGGGAGGCTCGAGATTCAGGTAGGAAGTTGTGAAACCCCAGTGGAGCCCAAGATCTAGGAAGCCATTTTGAAAGTGCAGACCAGCAATCAGGTAGCAGATCCTCCAATCATGCTCCTGGTTCAACCCTGGAAACAGTTTCATTCACCAAAGGGCTTGGCTACAGCCCCATTTGGCTTTGAGCCTGCAATCAAAATCATCTTTTAAGGAATCCAGGAGGAATGCAAAGTAGTGCCTTGACAGAAAGGATTGTCTGCCTGCCAATGTCAACCTTAGCAGTAGATTTAAAAGTTACCTTGTAACTTGGCTTCAGTCCTCCTCAGCTCTGGTCCCAGTTTATTACAGATTGAACAAGGACCCAGAGGGAGACTTGGGTACATCTTGAAGCCTGGGAATTATTTGTCAATCTGAACTTCTGTGAGGGGACTGCCAGCTTCCATCCCTCAGAAGATCCTGAGGGGGCCCAGTCTCAGCTCTGGCCCTTCTTGCTGCAGTTGGGAAACTCTCCTACCCATGCAAGAAACTGCTGGGAAGCATGCACATCTGAGCCACTGGGGCAAGCTCACTGACCGTTGTCTCTCAGCAGACACTGAGGGGACCCTGTTTCAGCCTCAGGCCCTCTCACTGCTATAGGGGAACTTCCTCACTCATACAAGAAACTACTGAGAAGTGTGCGTATCTGGGATACTGGAGCAGGCTCACTAGTCTATGTCCCATTGTGAATGCTGAGGGGGCTCATTCTTGGCTCCAGGCCTTCTCATGGTAATCAAAGAACTGTCAAATCTGTGCAGGAAACTGCTGTGAAATGTGAGCTCATTTGGACCTGGCGGAGAGGCCCCTGGACTTGGGTCCCTGGTCAGCTTTCCCACACAACCAAGATACACACTTTGGGTCTTGCCCAGGTCCATCCCAGGCCAGAGTGCTGCACCGACCTTAGAGCCATTGTGAGACTCATAGAGAACCTTGGCTTAGGGTGTCCTGTAATGCTGAAATGGTTCTGAAAACAGTCACTCTTAGATTTCTGGACAGGCCCACAAAAGAAGGACAAGGCACAAATAAAGCCAAACTGCAAATATTGGAATAAATACCTAACTCTTCAATGTATAGATATTGACATATGTCCACAAGCATCAAGAGCAATCAGTGAATTATGACCTCATTTAAGGAACTAAGGAAGGTGCCAGTGATGGACCCTAAAGAGATGGAGATATGTGCTCTGTTAGAGAAGACTTTCAAAATAGCTGTATTAAGGAAGCTCAGTGAACTTTAAGAAAACACAGAAACAATTCAGAAATTTATCAGAGAAATTTAACAGAGATATTGAAATAATAAAAAAACCCAGAAATTCTTGGAGCTGAAAATACAATGAATGAAATAAAAATTGCAATAGAGAGTATCAACAATAGAATTGATGGAGCAGAAGAAAAAGTCAGTGAGCTCAAAAACAGGCTATTTAAAAATACAGAGTCAGAGGAGAAAAAATAAAATTAGAATAAAAAAGAACAGAAAAAGAGCTTATGAGATGTATGGAATATCTTCTTTTTTTCCTAATCTTTTTTTTCTTTCTTTCTTTTTTTTTTTTGTTTTTCTTCTTATTAGCACAGCTGCCACAAGAGGCAAGATATCTTCAAAAGAGCAAATGTTTGAATGATTGGAATTCAAGACAGAGCAGAGAAAGACAAAGGGGTAGAAGGCTTATTCAATTAAATGATAATAGAAAACTTTCCAAACCTGGAGAAAGGTATAAATATCCAAGTGGAGGAAGGCTAAAGTCACCAATAAGATTCAACCTAAATAAGACTACATCAAGGCATATTATAATCAAACTCTGAAAGGTTAAAGACAGAGAGGTTCTGAAAGCAACAAGAGAAAAGAAGCAAATAATATATAAGAGAATGCCAAACTGTATGGCAACAAACTTCAGAGCAGAAACCTTACAGGTCAGGAGAAAGTGGGATGATATATTTAGAATCCAGAAGGAAAAAAATTGCCAAACAAGAATACTGTATCCAGAAAAACCATGCTTCAGACTAGAAGAAGAGATGAACACTTTCCCAGCCAAATAAAAGCTTGTAATTAGTCACCATCAGACCTATCTTACAAAAAATGCTAAAGGAAGCTCTCCAAACTGTAAGAAGAGGAGGCTAACATATAACAAGAAAATGTCTGAAGGTATAAAACTCACTGGTAAAAATAAGTATACAGAAAAATTTAGAATACTTAATACTGTAATTATGGTGTGTAAATCACTTATATCTTTAGTATGAAGACTAAAACACAAAACTATTAAAAATAATAACTGCAATAATTTGTCATAGCCACTAGATATGATTTCACCCATCCCCTTCTCTCCCTCCCACCTGCATGATTTCCATTGGGTTTTACTCCCATCTGTGCACATGAGTGCTGATCAGTTAGTTCCAATTTAATAGTGAGTACATGTTGTGTTTGTTTTTCCACTCTTTAGATATTTCACTTAGGAGAATGGTCTCCAGTTCCATCCAGATTATTGCAAAAGGTATTAATTCAATTTTTATGGCAGAGTAGTACTCCATGGTATACATATACCACATTTTATTAAACCATTCATGAATCAATGGGTACTTGGGTTGATTCCACATCTTTGCAATTGTGAATTGTGCTGCAATAAACATTCTAGTACAAGTGTCTTTTTGATAAAGTGACTTCTTTTCCTTTGGGTAAATATCCAATAGTGGGATTGTTGGATCAAATGGTAGGTCTCCTTTTAGTTTTTTAAGGAATCTCCATACTATTTTTCATAGAGATTGCACTAGTTTGTAGTCCCATCAACAGTGTATAAGTGTTTCTATCTGTCTGCATCCACACCAGCATTTGTTGTTTTGGTACTTTCTGATAAAAGTCATTATCATTGGGGTTAGGTGATAGCTCACTGTGGTTTTGATTTGCATTTATCTGATGATTAGTGATGTTAAATATTTTTTCATATGTTTATAGGCCATTGGTCTATCTTCTTTTGAAAAGCTCATGTTCCTGTCTTTTGCCCACTTTTTAATGGGTTGTTTGATTTTTTTCTTGCTGATTTGCTTGAGTTCTTTGTAGATTCTGGTTATTAGCCCATTATCAGATGTACAGCATGTGAATATTTTCTCCTATTCTGTAGGTTGCCTATTTGCTTTGTTGATTGTTTCCTTGGCTGTGCAGAAGCTTTTTAATTTAATCAATATGCATTCTTCTCATCAGTGCATGGAACATTCTCTAAGATAGATCACAGCTTAGACCACAAAACATGTCTCAAAAATTCAAAAAAATAGAAATTATACCATGTATCCTCTCAGACCACAGTGAAATAAAATTAGAAATCAACTTCAACAAACACTGAATTTTACACAAAATAATGGAAATTAAACAACCTAGTGCTAAATGATTATTGTGTCAAGGAGGAAATTAAGGTGGAACTCAAAAGATTCCTCAAACTAAATGACAAAGGGGACACAAGTTATCAAAATCTGTGGGATTCAGCCAAAGCAGTCCTCAGGGGAAAATTCATAGCCTTAAATGCTTACATCAAAAAGGCAGAAAGATCACAAATCAATAATCAAATGAATCATCTCAAGGAACTAGAAAAGAAAGAGTAAACCAAACCCAAACCCAGCAGAAGAAAAGAAATAACTAAGGTTGGAGCAGAACTAAATGAAACCAAAAACAAAAAAATAATACAGAAGATTAATGAAACAAAAAGTTGGTTCTTTGAAAAGATAAACAAAATTGACAGACCTCTTCTATATTAACCAGAAATAGAAAAGAAAGGGCCCAACTAAGCTCAATCAGAAACGAAAAAGGAGATATTACAAATGATACCACAGAAATACAAAATATCATCTGTATACTATAAAAATCTCTATACACATAAACTCAAAAATGTTGAGGAAATGGACAAATTCCTGGAAACACACAACCTCCCAAGGCTCAATCAGGAAGAAATAAAACTCCTGAACAGACCAATTATGAGCAATGGAATTGAAGCAGCAATAAAATATCTTCCAAACAAAAAACGTCCTGGGCCAGATGGTTTCACAGCTGAATTTTATCAGACTTACAAAGAATTGGTACTCGTAGTGCAAAAATTATTTCATAACATTGAGAAGGAAGGAATCCTCCCCAACTCATTCTACAAAGCCAGTATCACCTTGATACCAAAGCCAGGAAAGGACACAACAAAAAAAGAAAATTGTAGACCAATATCCTTCAGGAATATAGACACAAAATCCTCAATAAAATTCTAGCAAACAGAATTCAGCAGCATGTCAAAAAAAATAATCCACCATGACCAAGTGGGGTTCATCCCAGGGATGCAAGGATAGTTCAATATATATAAATCCATAAATGTGATTCACCACATAAACAGAAGCAAAAACAAAGATCATATGATCATCTCAATAGATTCAGAAAAAGCATTTGACAAAATTCAGTACCCTTTTATGATAAAAACTCTTACAAAGATAGACATAGACGAAACATACCTTAAACTTATAAAAGCTATATATGGCAAACACACAGCCAACATCATACTGAATGGGGAAAGTTGAAGCATTCTCACTCAAAACTGGAACAAGACTAGGGTGCCCACTGTCACCATGTCTATTCAACATAGTGCTGGAAGTCCTAGCCAGAGCAATCACGCAGAAGAAGGAAATAAAAGTATCCAAATCAGGAAAGAGGAGGTCAAACTATCACTCTTTGCTGATGATAACCATGTAATGGTTGTCTCAGAAAGAGAAGAAATAACATTCAAAATCTTCCCAAATTTGATAAAAAGTATTAACCTACAGATTCAAGAAGCTCTGCAGACCCTTAGCAGGATAAACACAAATAAATCCACAACTAGGCGCATCATAGTCAAATTGCTGAAAGCCAAAGACAATGAGAAAATCTTGAAAGCAGCAAGAGAAAAGCAACATACAAGGAAACAATATAATTTTTTGCTGACATCTCATCAGAAATAGTAAATTCCAAAAGGTAGTGGAACAGCATTTTCAAAGTGTTGAAAGAAAAAATACACAATTTTTAAATCCCACAAAGATATTATTCAAACATGAAGGTGAAATGAAAACATTCCTACATAAACAAATATTGAGTGAATTGTTGTTAAAAAGATTTGCTGCACAAGAAGTGCTAAAAGAAATCCTTTGGGCTGAAAAGATGAGACAGCAGATGGTAACTTGAATTCACAGGAAGAAATGAAGAGTTTTGGAAATGGTACATATTTGGAAATTAAACAAAACACTTCAAAATAACCCATGAGTCAAAGAAATAATCAAAAGAGGGACATTGGAAAGTATTTCGAATTGAATATAAACAAAAACACAATGTATCAAGATTTATGGATTGAAAATAAAGCAGCACTTAGAGAGAAATTTGTAACTTTGAATGCCAATATTAGAAAAGAACATTCCATATCAATAACCTAAGCTTCCACATTAATAAACTGGCAAAAGAAGAGCAAACTAAACTTAAACCAAGCAGCAAAGGGTAAATGATAAGGGATAGAGTGGAATAGAAAATATAAAATCGTAGAGAAAATCAATGAAGCTAAGAGTTGGTTCTTTGAAAAGATTAACAAAGTTGAGAAATTCTGTATTAGTTTTCTATTGCTGCTATGACAAGTTACCACACATTTAGTGGTTTAAAAACACAATTGCATTATTTTGTAATTCTGAAGATCTTCAAGTCTGGCACCTGTCTCACTGAGTTAATATCAAGTTGTTGGCAAAGTACATTCTTCTTTGAAGGCTCTAGGGGAGACTCTGTTTTCTTGTCTTTTCTAGCTCAAGAGGCTGCCTGTTTTCCTCGGCTCATGGCTTTCTTCCTGCATCTTCAAATCCAGCAACATTGGATCAACCCCTTCTCATACTGCCTTCTCGGTTCTCCTTTTGCCTCTGTCTTCTATGCTTAAGGACTCTTGTGATTACATTGTGTTTACTAGGATAATCCAGGATAACTTTCCTATTTTCAGGTCCCCTGATTAACATCCTTAATTTCATTTGCTACCTTAATTCCTCTTTTCCATGTGACCTGACTGGTTTAAAGCTTCCTGCCATTAGGACATGGACATACTGGGAAGGTCATTATTCTGTCTATCGCAAACCTTCAGCTTGGCTGATTAAGAAAATAAGAGAAAAGATGTAAATTTCCAAAATTATGAATAAAAGAAGTGAAATCACTACTAATCATATAGAAATTAAAAGAACTATAAGAGAATATTATGAATGACTTTGTGTCAGCAAATTAGATCACTTTGATGAATTTAAAAAATTCCTAAAAAGACACAAATTATGAAAACTGACTAGAAAAGAAATAGAAAATCTGAGTAGATAGTAACAAGTAAAGAAATAGAATTAGTGATTAAAAGTCTTCCCATCAAGAAAAGCCTAAGTCCAGATGGCTTCATTGATGAATTCTATCCAATATTTAAGGAAAAATTACCCATAATTCACAGACCCTTTCAGAAAATAAAGGAAGTGTTAACAATTCACAGTTCACTATATTATGCTAATATTAAACTACACCAAAAGCCAAAGACATAAAAATAAAAGACATTCTGCGTGAATATAAATAAAAAATCCTTAACAAAATATTAACAAACTTATTTCAGCTGCATATAAAAAGCATTATATATCATGACCAAATGGCATTTATTTAAGGTATGCAAGGTTTGTTTAGCATTCAAAGGCAATTAATGTAATGCATTATATTTATAAAATATAAGACAAAAACAAGATGATCATCTCAATGTATACATAAAAAGCATTTGGAAATATCTGACACCCTTTCGTGATAAAAAATACTCAACAAAATAGGGATATCAGGGAACTTCCTAAATCTTACAGTTGGTATCTAATAAAACCTTACAGCTAACTCCATATTTAATTATGAAAGACTGAAAACATCCCCACTAAGATAAGGGAACAAGGCAAGAACGTACACTTTTGTCCCATCTATCCAATGTTGTACTGTGGGTTATAACTAATGCAACAAGGCAAAAAAAAAATGAATGAATGAAGGCATCTAGATGGGAAAGGTGTAAGTAAAACTGTCTTTATTCACAGATGACATGGTCCTATATGTATTAATAGAAAATCCTAAGGAATCCACAAAGAAACTACTAGAACTAATAAACAAGATTTTGACCTATAAATTTAATGCAATCCCAATCAATAACTCAATCCTAAAATTTATAGGGAAATATAAAGACCTACAATAGCAAACACAATTTTGAAAAAGAAGAACGAAATTGGAGAAATTGTAATCCTCCTCCACTGGTGGTAGAAATGTAAAGTCATACAGCCACTTTGGAAAACACTTTGGCATTTTTAAAAAGTTAAAAAACAAACAAACAAACAAACAAAACTTACCATATGACCCAGTATTTTCACTCCTAGGAGTCTACACAGAAAAATGAAAACATGTGTCCACTTTATCCATTCATCCATTGTTGGACAGTTTTTAAAAAGTTGATATTATAGAAGTAGAGACTGGTAACCCCCAGTAGTGGTTACCAGAGACAGGGGAGGGCAGAGAAGAGGGGAGGATGGAGAGAGGCTGCTCAACTGGTCGAAAGTTACAATTAAATAGGAGGACTAAGTTCTGGTATTCTTTTGCACATTCTCATATAAGAATTTATAAGAATTTTTTTAGCAATATTATTTCTAATAGCTTAAATTTGGAAACAATACAAATGTTCATCTACTAGCTAAACAAAATGTGGTTCATCCATATAATGGAATACTATTCAGCAATAAAAAGGAATGTTATATTGATACCTATTGCAACACAGACAAACCTCCAAAGCATTAAGTAAAATAAGCCAATTCCAAAGCCTTCATATTGTATGATTTTATATATAGAAAATGTCCAGTTAAGGCAAATTATGTAGGCAGAATACTTATCAGTGGTTACCTGGATGAGGGGGTGGGTATGGGGTTGGACTGCAAATGAGCTTGAAGGGTTTTTTTTTGTGATTAAAATGTTCTACAACTGGATTGTGGTGATGGTTTTATAACTCTACAAAGTTTCTAAATATTATTGAAATGTACACTTACGGTGTGTGAATTGTATGATATGCAAATTATACCTCAATAAAGCTGTTTCTTAAAAATATGATTCCTGTCATAGAGAAAATAAGGCTAGGGAAAACGAGATGGTGATACACAAAATGTATTCTGTGAAACCCTCTATCCTAGATAGACCAAATGTGTCATAGTTTCAACTAGTCAAAGCATGATCAAAAATCTAAAATCAAAGCCATTCAGTAGCACAATTTTCTTGTTATTGAGACTTGAGATAAATTTCTTTTGCTTTGAATTAATTTTACTTTTTTATTCATAAATATTCATTATCTATCTGTTATGTGCCAAGCACTATGTTAAGATCTGGTTACATAGGAGTGAACAAAACAGTCATGGTTCATGCACTCCTGGAGCTTTGGGTCAAGTGGTTCTTCCCAGGTGTGGTTCCTGAGCATTTTGAAAATATAATTGAGATATTATTGTATGTTTAATTTTCTATTCTGATTTTTTACCCAATATAATAGCATGGGAATTTAATCATATCATTAAAAGCCCTTCATAAACCTTATTTTTATTTGCCGTACTCTTTCTCACAATATGCCTCTATGTTGAACATTTAACTTATTTCCAATTTATTGCCATTATACATGGTATTCCAAAGAATTTCTATGCAAATGAATTTTAATTTAATTTCTTTTTTTTCCAACTAAAATCTCAGATATTATTGGATCAAAGTTATAAATATTAATGCCCTGATACTTATTGTCAAGTTGTTTTCTGGAAAGGTGGTATCTGTTTGCAATCCCACTAGTAGGGTCTGGGGCTAGTTATCATCCAAGACATTGAGCTTGGTTGGAGAATGAGCCAAAGCCCACTAGGGTGGGTCACGCCCTTAGCTGTGGGGAGTGGGCCCTGGTCCTAGGCATTTAGTGGTCTCCCAGAAGAAATATTGGAGTGCATATTCCTCAACACAAGCAGAAGTAAGTCCTGGCTGAAGTCTGGCCTCTCTCAGGCTATAGGGAAGTGGCTAGACCAACAGTATCCAGCCTCAGAGTGAAGCTCAGAGTGGGGGAAGGTGAGCTTGACCCAGGTAGGGAGAGAAGGGTGTCACAGACAGAGCTGCTCACATTAGGCATGAGCAAGATGAAAAGAAATGACAGAGAAACTAGGCAAACTTACCACAGGAAAATCAATTAGTCAGAAAGTCACATGTGGATATGGAACATTCAGGTGAAGAACCCAATCTGGAAGAAACATAAATTGGGTGATAAAAGTGGCTTCCTCGTGAATGTTTTCCTTTAGAGAATAAATTAGTAGGAATATAAATGTAATAAAACAAGGGCTCAAAGATGAGATGATAAAACAACAGAATGAGTTGTAAAAAAAGATTGCAGACCTAAGGAAATGAATTGAAATAAAGTAGCATAAAATAGCAAGGAACAGAATAGACATAGCTAAAAACTGAATTAATGGCATGAAAGCTAGAGATAATCACACTGAATGCAGAAGAAAAAAGATTAAATAATTAGAAAGAAGAGGAGGAGAGACAAATATGATTCAAAATAAGATAATTGGCATCCCTGCAGTAAAGGATCCAAAAAAGGGACAGAGGAAGAATTCAGAGAAGATTCAAATATGCAGCTAGGAAGGGTACACTGCATACCATGAAAAACAAATTCAAGATGACAGACATCAAAGATTTTTCTAGGTTAAATTATTAAACTTGAAGAATTAAAAAACAAAAAAACAAAAAAACAACATTCCTCAGGCATCTAGGCACAAAGTAGTCCCTGACAGTGGGAAAAATTAGGGCATCCTCAGATACACTATGGTAATTTTCCATGTTTGAAGATAATGGAGCAATGTTTATAAAATTCTGAGATTTAGAGAGACCTAAGAAAACTGTATGCAGCCAAGAAGCTGTGCGAGAATAACAGTAACAGATACGCAGTCTCATATATGAAATAACAGCAGGAGTAAAGAACCCAGGACACTTGCTTGCATAAAACCAAAACCTCTGGTGATGAGATCAGTTTGGGAAGGCGGTAAAAAAGGAGTGGTTGTGAGTGATGAATTCATTTAAATAAAGAACTATTTTTCCAGGCAAATTATTGTTGCAGAATAGAATGCTACTATTATGAACTCTGGTAAAGCCAAGCCAACCCGATTAAAAGGTGAGGGAGGGAAGGTGGAAGAGTGACAGTATCATCATCTCTATGTTGCTTATAACAGCAAGTTAGTCAATACTATTTAAGACTCTACTTAAAAATACAACTGCAACCTCTTAATGATTTCCATAATATTTTTATTTTTTTAAATTAGAGTAATTTTTAAGATGTGATATCTCTTGGGGGTGAAGAAACATTTATTAGATGTACTATAAATCTTTCATATTCCCTTTGGTTTCTTTTTCTTTTATTAAATTCAAGAAAAAATTAAATTTAAAAATAGCATGTATAGAGTTATTAAATATCTCATTTTTACAAATCTCTTTCTGTCTCATCTTTTTTTCTCTCCTTTTCTACCATCTGTATTAATATTAGAGAGCATCTGTAAGGTTGATCATACAATGTTAACACTGATCATTTTTGACTGGGGAGAATTCTGGTGATTCACTGATTTCTTCTCTGGAGTTTTCAGTCTGTCTTGCATTTTAAAAGTAATGAATATGACTCATTATATAACATTGTTCCAAAATGTTATACATGCTCTTTACAGAAAATTTGAAACATACAGATAAAAAAGTGAAAAAGCCCTGTCCTCCAGATACATCTACTATTGGTGGCTCCCAGTGAACAATGCTTCTGGGTATTTGCGCCCTTGTGTAGTCCCTCCCACAATGACTCTGGGTGTGGCCATGTACGATGATTAAGTTTATGCACCAACTTGGCTAGGATATGATGCAAAGTTGTTTGTTCAAACACTAGTCTAGATGTTGCTGTGAAGGTATTTTCTGGATGCAATTAATATTTACATCAGTAGACTTTGAGTAAAGGAGGTTACTTATCATAAAGGTTACCCTCATCCAATCAGTGGAAGGCCTTAAGAGTGAAGACTGAGGTTTTCCAAGGAAGAAACAATTATCTCAAGATTGCAACAGAGAAACCCTGCCTGAGTTTTCAGCTTGCTTTCCTAAGGAATTGGGACTCAAGACTGCAGCATCTATGAGTGAGATCATGTGGCATTCATCTTTCTGTGCCTGGCTTATTTCACTTAACATGATGTCTTCCAGGTTCATCCATTTGTCACAAATGACAGGATTTCATTCCTTTTTATGGCCTAATAGTATGCTATTGTGTATACATATCACATTTTCTTTATCCATTCATCCATTGTTGGACAGTTTTTAAAAAGTTGATATTATAGAAGTAGAGACTGGCAACCCCCAGCAGTGGTTACCAGAGACTGGGGAGGGCAGAGAAGAGGGGAGGATGGGGAGAGGCTGCTCAACTGGTAAAGTTACAATTAAATAGGAGGACTAAGTTCTGGTATTCTTTCGCACAGTAGGGTGATGATGGTTAACAGTAAGATATAATATATTACAAAATAGCCAGAAGAAAGGCTTTTGAATGTTCTTACCACAAAGAAATTCTAAATACATTAGGTAATGGTCTTGCTAAATATCCTGACTTGATCATTACACAACATGTATATGTATCAAAACATAGAATTGTACCCCATAAATATGTACAATTATAATGTAAATTAAAAAAAAGCCTTCAATATCAATGTTAACCTGAATTTCCAGCCTGTTTGGCCTATCCTATGGATTTCAGACTTGCCAACCCCAACTGTATGGGCCAATTCCTGTAAAGAGTTCTGGCTGCCCTGTTGGAGAGACCATCCAGAGAGAGAGGGAAGGAGGAAGAGAGAGAGAGAGAGAATGAGGAAAAGAAGGAAGAGGAAAGGAAGAAGAAGCAGGGGGAGAGATGTTCAGGTAGCTTCCAACTGTTCCAGCCATCCTAGCTGAGGGGGCAGACAGGTGAGCAAAGCCCTCTTGGGTTTCTAGCCCTAGTCATGCCACCAGGTGTTGCAGCTGTTTAGGTGACCCCTGGGGAGATCTAAAGAACTATCCAAATGGCAGAATTATGAATGAATTAAAGGTTATTGTTTTAAGCCACTAATTTTTGGTGTGGTCTGTTACTTAGCAATAGATAACTTACCCAACTATTGTTACCATTTTGGCATATATACTTCTAGTTTTTTATTATAAATTAATATTTTAATGAAAGTGGGTACATGCTGGATTTACAATTTTACAACATGCCTTTTCAGTGATATTATGAGCAGTTTCCCATGTTACTAAAAGTTTTCTAAAATCTCATTTTTGGTGGATATATCATTTTTGACCATTTCCTGTCATTGTACATTCAGATGGTTTCTAATACTTTGCTATTGTGAGCAACACTATGATAAATGTTCTTGTATATATTTTCAGAACCACCCAGCTAAGCAGCTTTTGAATTTCAGATTCATGGAAACTGTGTAAGATAATAAATATTTATTATTTTAAGTCACTAAGCTATGGAATAATTTATTATGTAGCAATAAGTAGCTGATACTGGCCCCCTTTTGGAAATTTTTTTTTTCTTTTTTTAACCTTTAAAGTAGGAAAACCTGCTATAGGTTTGGTTCCTTGTAACGTGACAGAATTGACCAACTCTACTTTCCCCTTCTCACTCCACCAGTATTTATGAGAGGAAAAATTTGAAGAACTTACACCACATATACACTTCTTTGGCCTCCTCCTTCACAATAGTGTCTTCACTGATGTTTTATGTCCTGACAACTCATCAATATATACCGGAGCTCCAGCCCCAGTTATTTCCCCACATTGATATCAGGTTCATATTCCCAAATACTCATCTTCTACCATCTCCTTTTGGAGGTTCCTCAGGGTATTGAAAATGAAGTTTGTCATCTCTTGCTACAGTCTTGTCCTCCTTTCTTATTTACCTTGATTGAGAGGGGGGACTAGGCTGAGTAGGAAGTGAGGATGTGACACCGTATTAGTTGTCTATTTACCTTGAAGCTTAGTGGCTTAAAACAACAAACATTTGTAATCTCACACAGCATCTGAGAGTCAGGAGACTGGGGGTGGATTACTTGCATTCTAGCTCAGAGTCATGTATGAGGTTAAAGTTAAGATGTTGCCTGGGACCGCAGTATTTTGAAGACTTGCCTAGGCTTGGTTAAAGGGTCTGCTTCCAAGATGGCTCACTTACATAGGTGTTGGCTTGAGGCCTCAAGTTTATGCTGGCTGTTGGAAAGAAGCCTCCATTTCTCACCACATGGACCTCACCATAGAGCTGCTTGCAGGTCCTCACAATATGGTAGCTAGCTTTCCCCAGAGCAAGCAATCCAAGAGAGAAGGCAAAGCAGAAGCCACAATGTCTTTGATAACCTAGCCTTGAAAGTCACATGCCATCACTTTCCCCATATTCTATTGGTCATGTAGACCAACTTTGAAACAATATGAGAGGGGTATGAGAGGGGATTACATATAACTATGAGTACTGGGGTGGAGTAGGGCCAGTGAGAGCCCTCTTGGAGACTGGCTATCACAACACCATTCTTGTGCCAATGGTTTTGGAATTAAGACAGTGGATGCAGTCATTTCAGGTCAGTTGTTCCAGGATAAAGTATTTGGAGCTAGATCACTTAATCGAGATGGGATAAAATGAGAAAAGGAAGCCAAGATGAGACTCGGAGTGGTATGAAGGGGCAATATAAGTAAATTTGTATATTTAACCTGAGTGTATGTGAGTATTCCATACTCAAAGACACAAACAGAAAAAGACCTTAAGAAGGGACTGTAGTCTTGGCTGTCACTACTGTAGGGACCAGCCCTTCTCTCATCTACCTCTGTACTTCAGCCCTACTCAGCTAACTAATTGCAGTTCATACCTACATTCTGCCTCATCTGGACCTTGCTCATGTTGCTCCCTGTAATTGAAGCACTAGCTTAGTTCAAGGTAGCCCAGACATAGACCATGAGACAAGGATCTTTAGTGCAAGTAGTTTATTTAGGAGGTAGTCCCATGAGATACTGGTGGGAGACTGGGGCAGTGCATTGGTAAGAATAGGGAAATAAAGGCAGTCAGGCAAGCAGGTTATTCCTACTGCTGATTGTGTTAATCCCTCTGGGGAACTCTGGGAAATAGTGTAGAATTGGCCTCCAAGTTACCCACCCGTGGGACAAGGTTCCTGGAATATTTATCCACTAATGTCCATCTGTCATTGGTCTAGGACTGCTTGGCACTTCTGGCCTGCCACTCCAGCAGGCAGAGCTTACATGGCAGCTGGAGGAAACCCTTGGGCTCGGAGTTGCACGTGTTGGCAGTTGGAAATTGGAAGTTGGGCCTTCAGGGACACATTAAGTGGCAAGGAGATATGGGAGGGGCACCAATAGCATTTTTCAGGAATGCCTTTAGAATTCAAGTCTGGCATGCCTTCCATGAGAAGAGTTCTCTATGGTGCCTTCTTTTCCTCTCCCGTGGTTTAGATGTCCCTCTGCTCTGCTCCCTTCCCGCATGCCCTTCACTGTATTGTAACTGTCTGCATCTCTCCCACTAAACCCTGAGCTCACTGAAGATACAGACTGCGTCTTCTAGCTCACTCTCCCTGCGGTGCCTAAAAAAAGACTTGGACCAGAATCTGGCACATACTGGGTGCTCAACAAATTTTAAATGAATGAATGAATAAGTGAATAAATATATGGATGAGGAATTCTTCTCATCATTTGGAACAGCATTGGTAATTCTTTACATGTTCCTGTGTCTAAAAGCTTTCACATAAATTATTACCATTTCTACTCTTGCAGGCTTTTTTTAATGGGAATCATTTCCTATGGAGGGGTCTTCCAGGTACAAGAAAAGCTCTAATGTGTTTATGGTATACCTGCTGGCACTCCGGGCCCTGGTGATTCACTGCTGCATATACCCCTGGGCTCCTGGAGCAAAGCTGGGCAGGGAAGGGAGTAGCTGCCACACAGCAGGGTTCAGCCCCCAAACCCCTCACGTGAGGTGAGGCTGAGGGAGGAGGAAGGGCAAGTTTTCTGCACAGAGACCTGCCCCAGAGATCCCGGCTAGGCTAGTCCCATTTTAGGTAGTCATGATTTGCTCACTGTTACAGCCACTCAGCCACTTAGCACTCCGGGAGGGATGCATTGTTTCTGAGTGGAGAGTGGTAGTGAGGATTTGGCTGTTATTATGGATAATAATTATGTTTGCGGTCTGTGCTGCCTGGGCTTATTTGGGAGCTTTGTCACCACTGCTATAATTTTAAATATTTTAATTAATGATACTCTGTTGTGCTTGTGCCTTGAGGCTCCTTAGGCAAAATGAGCAATTAAAAAAAAACACAAAAAAGCAAATGAATGAAAATAAAAGAAAGGGCATCTAAAAAATCATTCTGTTTCTGTGATGTTTCAGGCTTGAAAAATGTATTCAACTGCCTGCTGCAGGCAAGAGAAAATTCTCACTGCTTCCTCCTGTTATCTTTTGCTCCAATAGTCATCCATCTCCTGTAGCTGCTGAGTGACATGGAATATACATAAAGTGTCATCAAGGGGCAGGAGAGGAGAAAAAGGCCAAAACAGAGGCCTGAAGGTCCAGCAAACTTGGAAGCTCTTGCTTTTAAAAGTATTTAATCATCACCAGTCATTATTGCCATCAATTATTTTTATGCTTTCCCAGTGTTGTGGATATCATTGAAGAGATACCAAAGAACCTTTGAGGTCTTTCAGCGTAGTGACTGGAAATGGTTGTGGCAGAGTAATCTGAAGCCCCAGAATGTTCTCTGTGACTGACAGCGAATGCACAAGAGGGAGTCCAGTAGGGTGGGGAATCTTCTGAAATGTTAATGTTTTATTTTTCTGATGTAGAAGATATGAAGGAGTAAGAGGTGAAATTTCCCTCTGCATCTCATCGCAAGGATTCTCTGGGCCAGATCAAGATTCCAAACTCCGGAACACATGGGCCCACACAACTTTAACCTCCAGAGTGTTTTAAAAAGATTTGAATTAGTAGCCAATATTTAGAAATGGAGACATCAAACATAAAGCATTGATTTCTAACCTCTTTTGAAAGTTCAAGAGATCTGCCAACCTGGGTCCACATGGTAACAGTGGTCTGGAGCCAGTGGTGGCCGCTCTGTGTTGTGCTGGAACTGGCTTCTGCTGGCTCGTAAGAGGGATTTGTGTGCATGTTTTCTCAATTCTGTGTTCAGCAACTTCACATTGGTAGCTTGAGAGCATTGAAATCAGCCACGGTGGGAGTATTTATACTATGAAAACTGGCAAATGTTATAAGTCAGTTTTTTTCTGTTGGACATCCAGTTGTTAGGCGTTCACCAGCACACACTGTGGCCGCCCTTGGGATGGGTGTGCTGGTGTGCATTCTTCATGCCTACAGCTCCCCATCAGCACCGTACAATGAGGCCGAGTTGCCTGACTAGTCCCCTGGGTTTCTATTTTGGATTTAGCATCTTCTTTGTGTTTCAGGGACCTCCATGAAGAAAGCCTTCTTCTTCCCCAGGCCTTTGTTTGGAAGGGTTGGCTCATCAAGGAAAAGTCTCTGAAGTGGAGAAAGGGAGGGTGGACTCTGTTCCTGGAGAAGGAGCTGGATCAATCTCTGGGGATGAAAGAGTTCTATGAGCCAGGGAAGGGAAGAGTTCCTTGTGTGAGGTGGGAGATATGAATTCTTTGTATGGCAGATGCGCAGCCCCTACTCATGCACAATGTCCCAGTTGTATGCCGTGAGAGTGGACCTGGGGCACTGTAGCCTCAGGAAATGGTCCCCTCTTATCACAGTTAGGCAAGGACACCAGGACATCCCATTCTTCTGAATGACCACTTGTGCTCTGGGGCTGGGAACATGGGAGGGACACCCATTGGCAGGGCCAACTTTAAGGGCATGCAACTTGCGCAGTGGTGCAGGGTCCCCTGTTGGGTTTAATGCTCTGCTGTTATCATCTTGAAATTCTTAATACTTTGTGAACAAGAGACCCTGCATTTTTATTTTGTACTGGGCTCTGCAAATTAGGTAGCTGATCTGTTCCACTGGGAACTGACAACCAGAGACCTGCCTCAATTGTTCTGGGCTGCACGAACTTTCACGGGGCTTCCTTCACTACCCCAAGAAGTGGGGGGAGATTGTCTCTCAAAATTTCCACCACCCCCTGTAGATGGGGCTGACCCAGATTCACATGATCAGAAATACTAGGAAACATGTCATTTCTTGGATGGATGCAAGGCTGTCTTACCTATTGAACTAGGTTGATTTTTTATTTTTTCCTTTTTTAGCTCTTGGATGCTGGGGGCTTAACTGGGGGCAGAATGACAAAGTTTGGGGATTAGGAGTGAATGAGACAAGGCCTCTGCCCAAAAGGAGCTCAGAGCCTAGAGGGAGACATGCAGGGGTAAACCCACAGCTCTTACACATTAGGACTGAAATCTGTAACAAGGGCCATGGGAAGCAGAAGCAGGAACAGTTGGTTCTGCCTAAGTAGGATCAGGGGAAAGTGTGGCAGGGCCCTGAAGGTGAGTAAGAGGCCTCTGGGCGGAGAGGGGAGGGAGGTGCAAGTCAGATGCTTGACTAGAATCCTCTTGCTGAGGGGTCTGCTGTCTTTTGATGGTGCTACAGCTTTTAGCAAAGTGAGAGTGTAAGTACTTAACTGTCTTGTGTTGTGGTCATTATGGAGCTACAAAACCATTCTGGGGCCTGGTTCAAATGACCACTTGACAATCAGGTCTTTCTTTCTTTCTTTCTTTTCTTTTTTTTTTATCAGGTCTTTCTTGATTACGTGGTGGGATAACATCTGGAACTACTAGCGTATGTGTTTTTTTACAGTACGCTGCTTACCTGCGGACCCTTGCCCTAGCTGGGCGGCTGGACCCGGGAGCATCCTTGCCTCAGGAAAGACAAATGACAGCAGAGGCCTTGGCCAGGCTCTGGCTGTAAAAAGCTGAGACTGTGAGGGGCCTTGGGGACCAGTGAAGTCAGAGGGAGTCACAGACAGGATTTCTGCACCCTAGGATTGGATAGCGTTTCCCCAGACTACAGGAAGGGAGAGCCAGTAGGAGTGAAGAGATGCAGAGGGTCCCAAGAACACAGGTTACTGTGGCAACCCTTCTTCAATGTGCCCTCGGAGGAGGATGGACAGTTAGTAAAGGCAGTGATCCTCAGACATGTTAAACCTAACAACTCCTTTATGCAGCAAGTATTTGGTGAGGTTCCCTGTACTCTGCTGAAGTAAAATAAAATTCATGGGTAATACAACTCCCATGATTGTGACAACCAATTAACATGTCCACAAATTTCTAAAATATCTCATGGGGAATGGGACCAGTCCTGATTGAGAATCACTGGTTTAGGGGTTTTCTTTCTTGCATAGCAACCAAGGAGGAGCAAGATCCCAGAGTAGGAAAGCTGTGGGTTGAGGCACAAAGGGCCTGTGGAAGCCTGGCCTAGAACGTCCATTCCTGAGGGTCCTTGGGAACTGCAGAATGCAGACATGCATGTGTGTGTGTGTGTGTGTGTGTGTGTGTGTGTGTGTGTGTGTGTGCGCGCACCCACGCACGCACGCAAGTGTAGGGAGACAGGCCACTCCGTCCTGGGTATCATTGTGAAGTGGATGCAGCAGGAGGTGGAAGAGAGAGGCAAGATCCAAAGGAGGCTTGTGCTGGGGGTGAAGAAAGGCCCGGCAGTGACCTGCCTGACCTGACCTCCCAAATCAGATAGCAGAAGCCAGCATAGGCATGCAGCTGCACCCCAACCCCACCTTGCGCAAATCTCACTGATAGAGTCATAACTCTTTCACACCTGGAGTACATGGACCAACATTCTCACTTGCTACAGTTACGTCCAGAAGAATTCCTCACTTGACTGTGTTCAGCCTTCCTCCCACCTCCCCTGACATGGAGGTGTGACTGCAGCTTACGATGGTTGCCTAAACACGAATCTCTGTTGCTTAAAGATTCTGGTGCAATCCAAAGATAGTCTGTGGGTTTTGTGAATCAGATAAAAGAGAAGAGAACCCAAGTGTCCATCCCTGGAAGGTAAAAAGTAACCATCCCTTTGGGGGACAATAATCACATAATCTTATTTTCCATCTTTGCTAGGGAATGAGGGTGGTGGTGTTGGTGGTGAGTATATTTGCTCTAGTGACAAGAGAATGGGATATATATATCTATCTATGACTTAGAGAAAACCCTGATTATTGAATCTCGGTTTAGTTGTTCAGGCCAGGTCACTTACTTAACCTCTCTTGAACTCAGTTTCTTCATCTGTAGAATGAATGTGAGAGTCAGATGTGATAATGTATAGAGACCCCCTTATCATCTGTAACATCATGGTTGCTAATTATTGTCACAAAAAATTATATCAGGAGCAGCTAATTTTTGCCATCCAGTGACCTGATGGGGGTAAACAGATTTCCTTTGGGCTCAGTGGCTTCTGCCTCAGATAATTACTGCTTAAGAGTTCTCTGATTGTTACTTGAAGCTGAAAAGATTTCTTTAAAAGCAATTTAATTGTGCTGTGAGTAAACAGAGATATATTTTGTTATACAGATGAATGAAATGTAAACTACTAATTGCATGTAGATTATATTTGTAGGTGTTTAATTTTGATTATTAATTCCTTCATATTTGTTCTCAGTTTTCTGTTGGAGATGTGTTTGTTCAAGGCTTGTTTGAGATCCATCCACCCATCCAAGCAATCAGTAAAAATATACTTATTGAAGTGTTTAGTTTGTGCAAGTGCCTGGGAGGGGGCCTGTGGGGACTCAACCATGAATTAGGTGTAGACTCTCTTGTGGAGGTGAGTACCAGCCTCCTGGACTTTTGACTATTTGTTTTTTCTATTTTTTGATGCTACTTCCTGCTCCTTCACTGAAGGTTAAATACTTTATTTAGATCAATTGTTTTATTGGTATTTTATGACTGATTTTTTTTGGAGGAATGGAAGGAAGGATTATTTATTTACCTGTTGTTTGGGCTGAAAAGGACCAGACTATGGTAGAGTGATGTCAAGAAGACCACATCTGCAGAAGCAAATTAAATGGTCATGTCAAGGCATATCCTATTCTCCATCTTATAGAATTTAACAAAGTAAAATTAAGAATGTAAAAATAAATTCCCAAATATTAGAAGAATATATACTCTCAGGATGGGCAAGACTTTCTAAAATAAGTTAAGAAATGCATAATCTAGATGAAAAACATTGACATATTTGATGAGATAAATATTTAAATTTTGTCTGTCAAATGATACTATAAACACCATCTAAAGACAGAAAAGACTGGGAGAAAATACAACCCATATGACAGACAAAAGGTTACTATCTCAAGAGCTCTATAAAGTGGTAAGAAAAAGGCATATAGCCATTAGAAAGAAATGCAAAGGCAAGTCACACCTGAGGAAACGAAAATGGCAAATAAACATACAAAAGATATATGGCAGTCCTCTCTTACCTGCAGTGGTTACCTTTTAAGACCTCTACTGGGTGCCTGAAACCATGGATTATACTCAACCCTACAGATACCATGTTTTTTCCTATACACACATACCTATGATAAAGTTTAATTTTAATTAGGCACAGTAAGAGATTAACAACAATAACTAAAAAAAAAATTGAACAATTACAATAGTACTCTAGCCTCACTACTTGTGTGCTTTGGGGCCATTATTAAGTAATCTAAGGGTTACTTGAGTACAAGCTCTGCGATGCTTCAACAGCTGATCTGATAACTGAGAAGACTACTAAGTGACTAACAGGTGGGCAGTGTATATAGTATGGATATGCTGGGCAAAGGTACAATTCATGTCCTGGGCAGGACAGAGCCACACAGTGTGAAATTTTATCACACTATTATGAAGGACATGCAATTTAAAACTTATAAATTGTTTATTTCTGGAATTTTCCATTCGATATTTTTGAACCATGGTTGATCATGGATAATTGAAACTGTGGAACATGAAACCATGGATAAAGGGGACTACTATACAAACTTTTTGGAAATCAGGAAAATTCAAATTGAAAAAATGAAATGTGAGCTTCACTCAGTGAATTGGCAAAACATAAAAGGATTGAGGATTGCCAAGGCTTGAGCTGATGGTGTGGGGGAAATGGACTCTTCCATCTACTGTTCATAGGCATGTGAGTAGCTATCATGTTTTGGGTACGTTACTTAAACATATTTTTAAAAATAAAAATGCACATATCCTTTGATCCAATAATCCCATTATTTGAGAGAAAGGTGCTAATACATAAGGAGAAATATACAAAGGTAGTTATTGTAGCAGTGATTATAAAAAATAAGGACTGGGAGTTGAAGAATGTGAATGTTCATCAGTGATGATCAGACAACTTATAGTACATTTATAATATAGAATATTATAATGCCACTAAAAAGCATGACTTGGGTCTGTATTTATTGACTTGAATAGATCTCTATTATAGTGAAAGATTAAGTATATATTTCTGAGGTCCAGAAAAGGTTATGGAAGCAAATACCTCAAGCTCCTGATGTTGGTTACTTTAAGGCAGTGAGTTTGAGAGTAGGAGGCGGCTAATGATTGGCTTTTTTATACACTCCTGTTTTGTTTGAATTGTTACAAGTAATACCTTCATGATTAATGATTCCACTGAGAAAGAAGTGAAGTTAAAAAAGCAAAAAGAGAAATAAAGAAAGAAAAAAGTAAGTCAATAGAAAGGAAGAAATTTAGTGCATTAACATTTTAGACTTCAGACTTCACGGGAGGAAAAAAAAATGATTTCCCAACTACAGGAAAAAGTGTTCATAAGTCAAAGGCAGTTCGAGCAGAAATGGCACTGCAGAGTTTTGGCTCTTTAACCTGATATTGTTGTTTTTATAAATTACAGAAATGAACTATTTTGGGGTTAACATTCTGTGTTGTAATAGTGAGGCTCTTTCTCTAGTCCTTTTACATGGAAGAACTTGTGCCCCCCTTTATGTTTAATCTCCTAACAGTTTTGTTTGTTGAAGGCTTATTTGAGATCTTGGTTGTTTAAAAAGAAAATCAGAAAAGATAAATAAGATTGAGAATGAGAGAAAAAAATATCATTTTTGTCCCTCAGTAGTTTGAAGGTTGCTGTAGTTCATCTTCAAATACAGAGAGTCATGAAAGATTTATTTAACCGCATTTCTCTTAAGGTCAAAAGGGTTGAGATGATCACTCTCTCATCCAGGCTCTCTTTCTTCACCCAGGTCCTCTTATTTATTTCTCTACTCCTGAGCCAAAATTTGAGCTGCTGTGAGAGATTCTTAGTCAGTTCCCAATATTTGAAACCACTTTCAACAATACTATCCATCTCCTCCCACGGCAAGTGGCATTATCTCCACATCCTTGGAGATGAGCTGCTGCCTCCTTCTTTTATCACTCTGAGCCGCACACGTTTGGTTACAAATGCCCTGATAATGTTCTTGTTGGTTTCTCACAAGTGAAATAACAGATAACCGTTCTCTCAGTGATGATGATGCAGTCATCCTGCACCCAGATAACCAGGAAAAGAGGTATCCACTCCTATTGCGTGCTGTGATTAAGATCTCACTGGCAAAGATACAAGTGAGATTGCCTTTATAAAATAATATCCATGCTCATATCATTTTACTCAGCTCAGATAGCAGCTAACATCATTTCTTGGGGCCCTCCCCCGTACCAATCTGCATTGGCTTTCAAACATGTATACCGTCACCTGCCCTGCTGGTGAGATAAGAATAAAAGTATTAGATGGCATATTAAATTGTGCAGCGTTTTTCATATTACTCATACAAATGAGATAACAGCTGCAGGATAGTCTGTTTCATTCCTGGCAAAACTCCCAATCACCGTGCTGCTGAAACAAGGCTGGCCTTATATCTTAGCAGTGTGCGCTCCTGTCTGTGGGTATCAGTCAGCAGGGCCAGGAGGACACCTCCCCTAAGTCCACCTTCTCAGTCCACCTGATGTGAATTAATAAGGGACAGATCCTCTCATTTCCAACCAGATTTGGGCTTAAAGTGCAGTCATCTAAAGAAGGTGATCTACAGAGTGTTTTCCCAATTTCAATGATCAAATCCCACTTTTTTATGATCTTTGTTATATCCAGGTATCACCAACAATATAATTACTTAATACTTTTTAAAAATTGATTTCACTTTTAACTACCTATCTTAGCTCTATTTTAAATAATAGTGATAAATCTCAAGTTTTCTTTGCTGCTTTTATTTTATTATATTTAACTGACATTCCAATAAACATGTAACCATTAATAGTGTTTTCTGTGGACCATCTCAAATAATTTTGAGTGGTATTCACAGATGTCTCCATTTGAGAAACACCACTAGAGTAGTTCTCACTAAAGTCTACACCAATAGTACAGATCATTTCTGGTGGCTGCTTTTGATGGGCAATCCCCTGCCTGAAAAAGTAGGGAGGGAAATCTATGGATATAAAAGGATTCAGGGAGAAGACATTGGAGGAAAGTAAGGAGTAGTCCTGTCCAAGGCACCATTCCATTCTCCCCAGACTCAGACGAGCAGCATGGAGCCAAGGACATTTTGCTTATCTGTCTCCTTTCTCAGTGGGACCTGGCACTGGAGGCTGACCTGCTCTCTGAGGGGCCCTGAGCCACAACCCACACTCAGGCACCTGCAGCTGCTCTAGGCCTGTCCCACCCCACCCCATAGCTACTCCTAGCCTGGGGTCTGACCAGCATCCTGAAGAGGAGGCAAGGATGGCACCAGATGGCAGTGCCAAGTGTTGGAGAGTTCAACTTTCTGTCAAGACTACCTTGTCTGTCCAAGAAAAACGACTTGAGTATAAAAGAGTTTTAAATACACAAACAAACAAACAAAAACAAAAGACCAAACAGAACAAAAACCCGATCAGATGAATGGGACTGAGAGTTTAGGGCTGTAAAGCTCTAATTTAGAGGTAGCAGAGCCCCCTGACAGATTTCAGAGAAACTTCTGCTCCAAGCTTCTGTTAGGTGCCAATAATCCCAGGCTTCCACGAGCTCTGACTGCAGTAGTAGTAGCCCCGTCCATGTCAGTCTCTGGGTCTGTGCTTCCTGGTCATTACCTTGAACAAGGACTACTAGACCTGATGATAATGACCCAGCCTATGCAGGCCAGTCCCTTAGGGTTCTACCGTCTTATGACCAGGCCAATCACCTCAGGTCAGCAGTCCCGAACATGGGTCTAGATCCCATAGAATGGCTACCTTAGACATGTCGCCTCTTCTCTCTGAGAGCTGCATGGATACACAGCTGTATAGGACACAGGGATGGTTGATAGGCAGAAGGGCAGGAAAGAGTTAATCTCTGAACTAACCATGATTTAGCTGTGGGCCTGCCAAGCGTGCAGGCTGAGCCTGTGGGAACACCACCAGGGAGCGGTTAATCAGACGTCAATTTCCAGGTGTGTGGATGACCTGACTGGTGACCAAAGATTGAACTAAGTGTCTGGGAATAGTTCATGTGCACAAGCCTGAGGCCCACAAGAGACAACAATCAATCCCTGCTTCATCCTTTAATCCACACTCGTTGCTAACAACAATATGGCAAAAATCAGTGGGGGCTTTTTTTTGTACTGTGGTTAGATAAAGCAGGAAGGCATCCGTGGTATTCTGTAAATAGTATTTTGCCCAGTCATTCAGTGCTGATTAGTGCATGTTTGCCCCTCATTTCCCCAAATTAACTTTTGCCATCATTCTGCAGACCCATGAAACTAGGTTCCCCCAGACTGCTGATTGCTGCCTTTCCCTGGGACTCCCTGACCGCACCTGTGCCCACAGGCCACCTCCCTGCACAGCCGCACTGCTGGGCCTCTCAGTGCTTGTTTCTTTTTGGGTTCCTTCTCCACATTTTTTAATAGAAAAGGGAAAAAGAATTATTCCAAGAGTTTATATTTTAGTAAGATAGAGTGTTTTTTTTTCTGAGTTCTTAAACTCAAATTGTCCCTCTTTCCTTGTCTCACTAAAGAAAAAAAAAAGGAAGAAAGAAAGAAAGAGAGGAAGGATGAAGGAACAAGTTTCTTTCTCTTCATCAAGATTGAATTTTTTCCCAATTAAAAAAAGTTTGAACATTTATGTGTAATGTATCTCATTATAAAGTTAATGGGACCACATTACAGAAAAGTCGGAAAACAAAGGAAAAGTAAAAGGACCCATAATACTAACAACATAACAGAATTGCCTTTAGCATGTTGTATGTTTCCCCCTGGTCTTTCTGCTATTCACCCACTTTTAAAATCTAGTTGTAATCCCACTGTATATACAACATTTTCTCTTACCTCTTTTTTCACTTAATATGCAGCCAAAAGCATTTTTCATGGTACTGTGTGGCCTTTATAACCATAGTTTTAATGGCTGCATGATGTTCCCCCCAGTGAAAATACAATAATTTACATAACCATTCCTTGACTGTTTTGATATTTAGATTGTTTGCAATTTTAAACTTTTTCCTATATTATTGAAATGGTACTGTTCAAGCATATGTTCCAACCTACCCCTGTTTTTGCTTTATTTTATTAGGTTCTATTTCTAGAAGTCAGATGGGCAAAGTCTGTGGACATTTTTAGGTGCCCGATTCATAATTTGAAGTTGGATTTTAAAAGCATTTGTACTTACTGTGCCCTCACCAGCCAGGCTGGAGACTCCGTTCCACCGCACTCTCACTGCACTTCCCCCCGCTGTTCTGCCTCCTCTCACATAGGTGTGCTTCTCACATCCCTCCTTGTGGAGAAAGAGCCTCCCCTCACAGATTTCCTACCACTTGTGGCTGACACAAAGGAGGGGATCGAGGTATGAATACATGGCGAGTGCCAGGCGCACTGTCTGGAGAGTGGGAGCGGACGCGCTTGGGACTCTGACTCGGGGGGATGGGCGGGACAGGGACAATGTATATGACCTGAACTTATGTACCCCCATGATGAGCTGAAATAAAAAAAAAATATAAAAAAAAAAAAAAAAAAAAAAAGAAATGTTCTCTACTCCGTTTACATTGCTATTAGTCTCCATGCTGTAGCCAATGTCTTTAAAAGAGAGGGCCTTAGCTGGGCATGGTGACACACACTTACAATCTCAGCGACTTGGGAGGATCCCTTGAGCCCAGGTGTTAGAATCTAGCCTGAGCAACACAGCAAGACTTCACCTCTAAATAAACAAAAAAGTTAAATAAAAAAATGTATATTAAAAAATAAAAGTCTTCAGTCCTTCACCCTATCTAAAGTTTGGTACAGGCTGACGGTAGGAGGGTGCTGATGAAAGGAAGGGTTGTGGGCCAACTAGGGTCCTATGAAGGGGATTTAGAAAGTGGGTGCCCACAACCGATGGCGTCTTTCAAGTTCAGCAATGCAATTTGGATACAGTATATCCAAGAGTAACTTATTGAGTACTTATATGTATTAATATTAGCCACTGTGATAGGTATAATGGGATACACAGAGGTAAACACCACTATCAAAGGGCTCACAGCCTACTGGGAAAATGACAGGCCTGCAGATAACTGTTATAAAGACAGAAGGAGGGACATGAAGGAATCAAGACTGCCAGAAAAAGCCAGCTGGCTAAGACCCTCACAGAAGGATCTCTGCACGTCAGGCGCCATGTTTTCAAGCTTAATTTGGTGTGGTCAGGGAGCTGTAGGAGGACAGAGTAGGGAGTCAATTGTGTTAGCTTTACTGAAATAAGATTAATTCTGGGTGCAGGAGAAGATAAGAGCCTATGTGGAGGAATTTGAATGAAATGTTTGCCTACTCTCTGACTGCTCCTGATAAGGTGGGTGTGTGTGCTGAGGGGGGAGGATGCACCGAGCACAGACTGTGAGCTTTCGCTCTGCAGCGCCTCTGTGGTTCCAAAGACTGAAGAATCATGGTGTGCATATTCCAAAAAGACTTCTGACCTAAGAGCAGGTGTACAGTGAATGGCTGAGAATGAGTGTCAGATTAAGTAACAGATAACAGGAGTGGACTGTTAAGGGGACCTAGGCATCATTTATATCCAGGTGTGTATGTTCCTTTAGATCTTGCTACATAAGGTAGCTCTTCTTTTACTTGTCTCTTACAGAGTAATTAGCTAAAATTGTACAGTATTATTATAGAATAGGAAGTGACCTTAATCACATGAGATTTGGGCCTGTGCCTCTCGTGTCCACATGAGAATTGGTTATGTGGCCCCTAGGCCACTGGTGCTGGAGGGAGAAGGAAGCCCATGCAAAGCCTGGAAACCGAAAGAGCTGCCCCGCTCATAAAAAGCAGACTGAGAGACAGCACCCATTGGCAAGGGAAGCAATGTGGAAGCTTGCCATTTCTGCAGAGCCTTTGATAGAAAGACAGGAAAAATCATTTAGAAAACCAAATCCCCAGGCCTGAAGTATGTAGAGGCATGTGATCCAAATTTATACTACCTGTCTGGCATGTGACGTCCAAGCTGAGAATTTATCATAACCCGGTCAAGGACCATTGAAACCCTACAGGCTCTAGTACAAGCAAATATACAACTTCTCAGCAGGGATCCTTTTACAATCCAGGGCACATAGAATTCCATAGACCTAATGCCCCTGATGCAGAGGGGCTTACAATGAAAAACAGACAAATCTCATGAATCAAACCACCGCTCGTGAGGTCAGGAGACACCATGAACAAGAATTCCTGTCCACTACAGGCAGAAGTGTCAAATGTTAAAACTACGCCAGAAAGCAATTTAGCAATACCTAGTACATGTCCATATGGGCAAACATCTCAGCCCAGCAAGTTCATGTATAGGTACACGCTATGGAAAATTCTCTTACATATATATAAGAAAACACACCCAAGGATGCTCACTGCCCCATTGTTTGTAAAAACAAATTATAATGATAATCAAAAAACCCAAACTGTCAGTCAGAATGCAAATGGGTAAGTAAAATGTGATTTATTCATGTTAGAATACTATCAAGTCCTTAAAATGAATGAACATATCCAAATGTATAAATCTTAAAAACATGATGTTGAGTGAGAAAGCCAAGTTTCTCAAGCATAAGTACAGCATACCATTTATGTAAGTTTTAAAAATGCAAATCAATATTACATATTATTTATGCACATGTGCAAAGGTAGTAAAAGTATAAAACATAGAAAAAACGTATCAATCTAAGCAAAGTGGTTTTCTTTAGTGTGGGAAGGAAGGCCGAGGACTTGATTCAAGCCTGGGTCTGACTCCTAAACCAGTGTAATACCGAAAGTATACCATATGGATTCCCTACAAACCAATACATTTTTTTTACTATGAATAAAGAAATTCTCTCCAAATACTGTTTTTCCCCCATAGATTTTAAAAAAAGAAATAATGCATTATAGATTCAGTTGAAGCTCTGTTTATACATCAAGCCTATCCCACCCCCCCTCCATTCTCTCTGTGTGATGTGCCACCTCTTCAAATGCAAACCATGGTCAAATCATACATTTAATCACTCTCAACTTACCAGGAAGGAAAGGGTGGAGGCAAAATGACTATAGCCATAATAAGAAAATTCTTTTTGGGAAAAAAATAGGGATTAGGGGAAATAATGCTGTTGGTGGTAGTGAGTTCCATGTACCAAGCCCTCCTGGTGTGCATCGGGACACCCTCACGTGCTAGTGGATGGCTGGCCTTGCTCTGCCTTGAGAGCGTCTCCTATCTACTGTTCTCCTCAAGCGCACGTGAGATGAACAATGGGTATATTTCTTTTCTGGGAGCTATATTTATTGTTCTAGTTTACTTCCTGTTGTAGGGAGTTCTAGGGCATTAGGGCTGACCTTAGGGATTGTGCAGTCACAGGTCTTTATTTTCAGGACTAGAGCTTGGATCAATTAGCCAGTCAATTAGCTTTCCAGTACCTTCAAGGGCTATTAACCCAAGCCAGAGATCTCACAGAGTCATGGTCCATAATTTTTGACCCTGCTTTTATCGTGTGTGTTTCTAGGCTTGAGAACCCTGAGCATGCCCCTCTCACTGGGCTTCACTGCTTCCATCTTGTCTTTCCAAACAACGGGTTGCGGCAAGGCCAATGTGCCCTTCCCCCCCGGAAGGGTGTATTACTATGGGGATAATTATATTTTTTAAGCAGAAAGTAAAGCTTAGAGGGTGTTGGAAGAGGCCTGGTCCATTAGGCTCACTCCATATTCCTGGTTTCTTGTAGGTCCTAATCTTAATTGTGTCTGTGTTTCCCACCTGACTATGTTTACTTACCCTAACTTTATTTATGTATTTTTATTGATGCATAATATTTGTACATATTTGTGGGGTAAATGTGATTATCTTGTTACATGCATTGAATGTGTAATGATCAAGTCAGGGTATTTAGGGTATCCATTACCTTGAGTATTTATAATTTCTATGTGTTGGGAACATTTTGAGTCTTCTGTTCTAGCTGTTTTGAAATATACAGTACATCATTGTTAACTATAATAACCCTACTTTGCTGTTGAATGTTAGAGCTTATTCCTTCTGTCTAACTGTGTTTGTGCCCATTCACGGACCTCTCTTCACCCCACTCCCCCTCCTCTCTCACCACCCACGCGCCCTTCCCAGCCTCTGTATCTATCATTCTACTCTCCACCTCCACGGGATCAACTCTTTTAGTTCTCACATGTGAGTGAGAACATGCGGCATTTGGCTTTCTGTGCTTACGCTAACTTTAGCTTTGGGAAGATAGCATATGACTCTTAGCCATCTTAGATTTCTGGCCACTGTCTCTCAGCAAGGCTCTGTCTCCTTCCCTTCCTGCTTTTAGTTTGGCCAGCTTGTACTGAATTAGCAGCTCCCTCTAACATCATGATATTTTTTCTTCTAAGCTGAGTACCAAGATATAGCATGTGATAGTTTAACAAGCTCTTTTGCTATCCCATAAAAAAGCTTACTGACTTGAATGTGGGGAAGGGGAATCCTTATTGTACCTCAGCCCATCTAAATTCAGTCACTTACAACATCCCACTCCTCGTATGGATTTATAGATTGACTAAGACCCATTTGGTTATAAGAGAAAGAAAACAATTCAAACTATCTCTGAAAATAAAAAGCTCAGGGAAGGTATTGGCCCATGTGTCCTGCAGGCACAAGGGGTGTAGGTGGCCTCAGGTGAGTCAGGATCCAGAAACTCAAATAGCATCACCAGGAGTCTGAATATTTTCCTCTATCTCTTGGCCCATTTTTCCCTCAGTGTTGGCTTCATTCTCAAGCAGACTCTCCAGGTGGTGGAAAGATAGTAACCTATGGTTCTCAGCTTATGTTGTCTGATAGCTGGTCTTCTAGCAAAAATAGAATGTTTCTTTCTGGGAATCCCATTAGAAGACCTGGGAAAGGCTCAGATTGCCCAGCCTGGTGACATACCCATCCCTGAATGAACCACTGGGCCTGGGGCTGGCGTTCTCTGATTGATCAGTTTGGAGCCCATGGCCCAAATCTGAAATTTAGGGCAATGTTAGCACCACCTGAACCACAGGGAGTACAGTGAGCAGAGGAGTGGCTTCCTAAAGCTATACTAGGCAGATAAAAACAAAGGTCTTCCAACAGGGGTGTTCTTAATCATCTGCATAGTTCTTTGTAAGGGAAAGAGTATTTGCTGTGGGTAGTTTTTTTTTTCAGTGCATTTTTAGTGCAAAGACATTTGTATTTATTTAAAATCAAGTTGTCACGGAGTGGTTACCTGAAGTGAGAGTGTTTAACTTTTAATGCAGTGGCTCTCAAACTGGTATCCATAGATTTTGGCTGTACACATATACTTTTGTTTATTTTAATGGGGATTCATTCATATATTATTTATAATTGGAACACTTCCTACCTTCTCAATGTTGTATGGTTTAGTGCATGGTTGCCAATGTTTCCAAAGAAGAAGATTCCTCCTTGACACTCCCACATTTTGTGGATCTCCGATAAAATAGTAATTGTAGTTATAGTATCTTAAGAAAAATACATATGACAACAATTATGGCTGTTAGTATTTCACTGAGCACAATTCATCAGTAACACTTGAAAAATGATTGTATACACAAGAGCTAGACCTAGAATTTAATCAGGCTACGGAAAATGCTTGGCCATGTGTGGATGTTTTTTTTCTCCTCATGAGAGATAGGAGTAAAAGAAATGCTATCTTCTCATTTCCACAAGTGTCCATTTCTTCTAAGTTTTTCTAACCCACTTATGAGGATTGGACCCACAGGTTAGGAACTGCTGGAGTGGAGTAGTGGGTGATTACAAATGTGGTTCAGTCCCAGCTCTACCACTTGTGAGGGGTTTGACCTTGGGTGACTCATTTAACCTCTTTAAATCTTCAGTTTTCTGAAATGGGAGCTGGAAATAACAGCACCTGTTCCCCTACGGTTGATGTGAGGATTAGAGATAATGTAAGTAAAGCAGTTGGCAGAGTCCTTGACACATGATCATCACTCAATATGTGGTAGCCATTATTGTTACCACTTTATGTTATAATTATCTATTTACTGTAAATCTCCTTGAAGGTAAGGCATTGTGTTTTATGCAGCTTTATATTCCCAGTGCCTAGCAAGGTCCTGGCATAGGCAGGATATGTCTATCAAAAGAATAAATAAATTATTGGAAAATCAAAAGCAATTATGTATCTAATGTGTCTAGCTCACTAACCATACCATGGTTGGCACTTTTGAAGTGTGCATGTATTCATCTCTTCATCATCTAGGCTTGGCCATGGTCTTGCCCAGTAGTCCTCAAACTTTAATGTGCTTGAGAATCACCTGCAGGGCTTGTTAAAACGCAGATGATGACCTCATACCAAGATTCTGATTCAGGAGGTCTGAGGTGAGGCCTGGAAATAAAGCTGATGCTGTTGGTCTGGGCCCACGTATTGAGAACCACCGTCCTGGACCAATAGCTGTCAACCTTGGCTGCATATTAGAAGCACTAGGAAAGCTCCGAAAAATTATAATGCCTGGGCCCCTCACCTTGAGAGTGTGATTCATTGGTCTGGGATGGGGCTTGGGCAGCAGTATTGTACATAATTTTAAAGCTCCCCTCCACCGAGGCTCTCTCATCTGCAGCCAGAGGTACAATCACTGGCCTTACCGCTGGACTTAGGCAACCAACTCAGGGCACCATTATTATCTGCCTATTGTCCACGGGCAGCACTGTGGGGACTGTATCAAGCAGGAAATAACCAACTTCAGTTAGTCTGGTTTTGTCTGTCTAAATTGATTGTGTAGATATCACACACCACTCAAATCAGTTAGTACACCAGAATTCTTCACAGGTATGATATTATTTCTCCCAGGCCAGTGAGTGCTTGCAAGTCTCCAGGGCAGTCCTTTTTTGTTTTGTTCACTCAGTGTGTGTGTGTGTGTGTGTGTGTGTGTGTGTGTGTGTATGTGTTCACCTCACATGTAGTGAACTTGTTTTCAGTTGTTTCTTATAATTCAATGTATAATCAAGGGATTAACTCAATGAAGTCATGGGGTGGGGAGGGGAGAGCCGCTTTTCCTCTTTAGAAATTAACCACCTCTTCTCAGTTATCCAACCCTCCCAAGACCCCAAACCTACAGTCACGGGCTCATTAAAAGCGAGTTGCAATTACAAGCATGTTTGTTGGCTTCCCTCCCTCTTGGTGCCTGTGTCTGGTGCTCGTTTTTTTCCCGTGAACTTTAATACATGTTTAATGTGAATCTTAATGATTTGATTACAATGGCATAATTACATAATTGGAATGTATTGTGCATGCTGGCGGGAAGGAGTCTGGAAGGTGCTTGGTGAGTGACATTACACAAACGGAATAATAATGATGGTGCAATTGAAAATGAGACTAATGAGAAAATGATTAGAAAAACTTGGAAGAAATGGACACTTGTGGAAATGAGAAGGGTTTGCTTTAATAATTGGAATTCATTTCCTCTCCAAAGCTGAGGCTTCTGGGAATCAATGCTTATTAGAAAGAGATGGGTTCAGATGGTGGGGTTTTTTGGAGGCTACTTTGGAGATGTATGATGGCCTCAAGCCCTACCTGTCTGGGCATAAAGCAAGTCAGACTCATCAACAAGCTCTGATACACTGGCTCTTAGGATCATTAAGGCAGAAGCAAGCGCAGTTCTCTTTCTCACCACTGTCCTTGTCTTGGAATGTTTTATGGAGTGCATTTGCATATCATTGGAACATTAAGAACCCCATTAATGTGGAGTGGAGCCACCTTCCCCTCCCCAGTGCAATTCTACCATCTCTCACTAGTAACATATTCCTATTGAAAAGGAATGGCACCTAGCCAATCGTTTTGTGCTTCCAGTTAATGACCACCATTACTGTGTCATTTGGGCTAGAGAAACTTGTCTACCTGCCTAGAGCCCTTCTCATAGTAATTGGCCTTTGTGGTGTCATCCTGACTTGATGTTTACTGTGAGTTGCTATAATCACAATTATTATTTCCCCAACTTACTTGTACTATTAACATAAAACATTATCAGCTCATTGATTCAACAAACACCAATATTTATTAAACACAAATATAGATGCTAGTTGCTATGCATGATGCAGAAAATAGCAGACACAGTATTTGTGGTTTAGCAGTTGAAGTACAGAAAAGGCATTCATGAAAAGTTAAATTATTGCAAATCATTGCATGGTGAGTCAGAAAAATGATTCCGAATATCTTCACTATAATCATGCATTATTTTATCCATCCACTTAAAAATACTTGCTGAGTGCCTACTATGTGAATGAATGGCTCAGGGTGAGGGGCAGAATTCAGAGCTGAATTGACTAAGATCTTGCCTTCAGGGGGATTTTTGGAAGGCAGTTTGGCAATATCTGTTCAAGTAAGAAATGGACACATTCTGTGATCCATCATTTTCACTTTTTGGTTTGTACCCCAGATGGTCCTTCATTTATGTGCACAGAAAGTGCATATACAAGTATGGTAATACAGTATTGCTTATAATATAATTCTACAAACAACCTAAATGTCCACCAGTAGGGAGTATCTATTAATATATAAACTGAGGGTAAAACCATACCATGAAAAATTATATAGGGATTAAGAAGAAGAAGGTAGACCTATCAATAGATCTTTAGGATACCCTTTTGAATAAAATAAGTGGCAAGTAATTGTGTATGGAATCATATCTTTTATGTAAAATTACAAGCAAATAAAAATAACATGAAACAATCTTATACATTTTCTAGGGGCTGTAGGTATGTACGTAAAATAACAAAAAGCAAACAAAGACCAGAAGTTGAGAAGGCTATCACCTAAGTGGTAACAGTGGATAATTCTGGGTAGATTTGGGAGGAGCTAGGATTGAGGGTGCTCATGAAAGAAAACCTTAGCTTAACTGTGATATTTTTTTAAGGAAATATATTTTGTTTATTTTCTTGAGTAGTAAATTCCACAGAAATAGGTACACAAAAGCCTGTGGAAATCCCCAGTGCCCAGAACACAGGAGTTGAATTAATATTTATTGAACTGAACTAAAGTAAACATAGAGAAAAGGGGGAGCAGTTGAGGCTAGAAGCATCAGGGCAGGTGTCGACAAAGGAGGTATATTTGAGCTGGTCCTACAAAAGAAGAGGTGTTGGAGATGTGGAGGAAGGGGGAACATACAGGTTCCACATGGTGGAGAAAGTCCTACACAAATAATCATGTCGTCTTCCTTCCATAACTGTGTACCACTTATGTCTTTACCTTGCCTTATTGCGCTGTCCAAGACATCCAGTACAATGCTATTATAACAGAAGTGATGAGAGCAGATATTCTTGTTCCCAATCTTAGGGGAAAGCTTTGTGTGTGTGTGTGTGTGTGTGTGTGTGTGTGTGTGTGAGGGGTCTGTTTCATTTCGTTTACTCATGAGTTGGTGTGACTTTGCTCCAAATTTTCCTCCAAATTTTTTCATTGAGATAATCATATGAGTTTCCTCTTGTATTCTGTTAAGTGTGGTGACTAATAGATAAATATTTATTTACAGTCATGTGCTGAATCATGACATTTTGGTCAATGTCGGACTACATATATGACAATGGTCCCATAAGATTATAATGCGGCAGAAAAATTCCTGTCACCTAGTGATGTCTTGATGATCCTGACCCTGTGTAGGCCTAGGTTAATGTGTGTATTTGTGCCTTAGTTTTTAACAAAAAAGTTTAAAAATTAAAATAAAATTGTTTTTGAAAAATAGAGAAAATCTTGTAGAATAAGTATATGAAGAAAAAATATTTCTGTATAGCTGTACACTGTATGTTTTAAGCTGTTATTATAAAAGAGTCAAAAATTTAAAAAAAAACATTAAAAAGTAGAAAAGTTCCAGTATGCTAAGGTTAACTTATTATTGAAGAAAGAAGTTTTTTTTTTACAGGTTTAGTGTAGCCTAAGTGTACAGTGTTTATAAAGTCTACGGGAGTGTACAGTGATGTTCTAGGCCTTCACATTTACTGATAACTCTCTCATCGACTCACCCAGAGCAACTTCTAGTCCTGCAAGCTCCATCCATGGTATGTGCCCTATATAATTGTACTATTTTTACCTTTTATGCACTATTTTTATTGTACCTTTTCTATGTTTAGATATGTTTATATATATACAAATGCTTATTATTGTGTAACAATTGCCTACGGTATTCAGTACGGTAACATGCTGCAAGGTTTGTAGCCCAGGAGCAATAGGCTATACCATACAGCCTAAGTGTGTAGTAGGCTGTAACATCTAGGTTTGTGCAAGTACATTCTATCATGTTTGTACAATGACAAAATCACCTAACAGTGCATTTCTCGGAATGTATCCCGATCCTTAAGTGATGCATGATTGTATTTCAGTCTTTTCTGCATTTTCCATTTTTATCTCTCACTCTTTGTCAATCTGAATATTTTCATCTGATCTATCAAGATTACTAATCCTTCTTTTGCCAGGGTGGAAGATTGAAATCAGTCCTCAGAAACAGCTTAATCCCTGCTCAACTGAAAGGAACTTCCTCCTTGGAGGGATCCAAAAGTTTAACCTCCTCTCCTGCTGCAGGATGATCCTCCCCAAGCTCGGCTTATTTTCTTACCTCTCAGGTGCTCCTGTCTGCCCAGTTTGCATTGTGGAGGAGTCAGCAAAGCCTTGAGTGGAAAAGTGGTATCTAATGTTGGGCTCACCCTCTGCATCTTTTTTCTCTCTGAGTTTCCAGAATTACATCCAGGCTATCTTGGTAGTACTGACCCTCAATTTTTATCTCTCCAGACTCAAGACATTGCCTGAAGGTCTGTTTAGTTTCTCAGGTACTTAGCAGCTGCTTTCTGCTTGACTTTCAGGGTCACTTACAAGTGCCCTGAGGGGAAAAATGGGATAGAATATTAGCTCTTAGCTCAGTGAATTTTCCTTTTTTCCAGGATCTTGGGCCCTTATGTTCTGGGGCCTGATGCATTTGTGGTGCCTTAAAACAGAGGATCATTTTGCATTTTTCTAAAGTTGCTCTTGGCAGGAGAGTTGGTGTGCTACAGAAGAAGCAGATATATCTTTAAGTAGCAATCTAAAGTGGCTTTAAGATAAAGCCTGAATTCTGAGTGAGGCCCAGTTCAGGGACAGTCTCCCTATAATACAAGGCCCAGCTGTAGTCTGTTGTAGCCACAGTTGTAGTGTCAGCCAGTCATATTCCCTAAAAAGTGTTTCCAGGTCTTTCTCAGGGACCAGCCCTTAGCTCACACCATTGAGGGAACTGCTTCTCTGAGGAGAGAATAGGATTTAGGCATTTCGTATCTGAAGTTTGTCTTAGAGTCCCAGGGAGGGTCTGACTTCTCTTTTTGTCCAGCTTTCAAGGCAAAACTTGGGTACATCTTAGCAAAAAGTGTATACAATGTACTGTGGGAATTCTCCTTTGTTTCAAGGTGTATCTCTGCAGGAGTAACAGTCAAGAACTTAAGACTGTATTCTTTTTCTTCTATTCTTTATTTTTTTATTTTTTAACTCACCACTATACCAATGAGGATATTTTTCTTCTATTCTTTTTTTTTAAAGTGGCTAAATGGATTTTATTTTTTTTAAATTTTTTTTATTGATACATAATAATTGCACATATTCATGGATTACATATTACATCTTGATACAAGCACACAACATACAATGATCAAATCAGGGTAACTGGGACAAGATTCACCTGAAACATTCATCATTGCTTTATGTTGGGAGCATTTGAAAACTTCTAGCTATGCTGAAATACAATAAACTATTGTCAGCTATAGTTGCCCCATTGTACCACTGAACATCAGAACTTCTTTTCTTTATTAAACAGAATTACCCCTTCACCAACATCTCTTCATTACCCCATCCCACCACCCTTACCAATCCCTAGTAGCCACCATTCTATTCACTACTTCCTTGACATTAATTTTTTTTTTAGGTACCATATATGGGTGTGAAGATGAAATATTCATCTTTCTGTGCCTGGTTTATTTCACTTAAAATAATGTCCTCCAGATCTATCCATGTTTCTGCAAATGACAAAATTTCCTTCTTTTTCATGGCTAAATAATATTCCTTTGTGTACATACCCCACATCATTTTTATCCATTCATCCCTTGATAAACCCTTAAGCTGATTCCATAATTTGGCCATTGTGAATAATGCTGTAATAAACACTGAAGTGCAAATATCTAGTGGTTACATTTTATCACTTTGCCTCACCCAAGCGAGGTTTAGAGACATACCCTTCCCCGCTACAATGCTCACTGTGTCTGTGACCCTTAGTTGTGAGTTTGTCCCCCCCAAACCCCTAATCCCTGGAGAATACTACTACCATGTGAGCACCAGAGTGTTAATCAGTTAGTACCAATTTGACGGCGAGTATATGTGTAGACTATTCCTCTGATCTTGTGATACCTCATTGAGGATAATGGGCTCAAGCTCAATCCAGGAAAATATAGGCGGTGCTAGATCACTGTCGTTTCTTATAATTGAGTAATATTCCACTGTAAATGTATACCAAATTTTAGTAATCCACTCATGAATTGACAGGCACTTGGGTTGTTTCCACATCTTTGCAATAGTGAATTGTGCTGCCATAAACATTTGGTGCAGATGTCTTTATTATAGAATGTCTTTTGAGTGGCAGATTTTAGCTGACAGATTTCTTGAATTATTGGCACTTAATTTAATCCTTGGACTCATGGATACTTTCCGCTAATTCTGACACACTTTTGGACCCTTGAAGGATCACACATGTGTGAAAGGGTGGGTGAGTGTGAACACAGCCAGAGAAAGCCAGGTACAGGTCACAAACCTGCTGTCCAAGAAGGTGAGGATTGGTCTACCAGTGATGGAGGGGTGAGGTCCCTCCTAGTGTGTGGTAGTGAAAGCTAAGCCTGGGAGATGAGGGGGTTCATTGACACACTCTTTACAAGATGGGGAAATCCAGAGAGACACCATAGTCTCACTTCATAGCTCGAGACCTCAGTTTTGAGAATGGTTTCTTCAGAGTTGGGAGAACAACCCTGGGACTGGGTGTGTCTGAGGTCAGAGCTACTGTAGGTTTAAGTCATTTTCCATCCTTAGCTCCTGAACTTTCTTTTCATATTATAAACTATCCTGGGATAACCTGCAGCCTACTCTCTCAGAAAAGCTTTCCATTCTCCTAACAGACATGCAAAATCCATGGGAATCTGAGCATTTGACCTATTGAGATTGGATGTGAGGGAATGATTAAAAGGCTCTAGCATTAAATGTCATAAGATACCGAAAACTCACGAAAAAGGAGGGCCTCCCCCATAAAATAATTTTCTTCTGGGATTAGAGGTGGTGGTGATGGGCCTTGATAGTTTCTCTGGGTGTACTTGAAGAGGTCTGAATTGAGAGATGACTGACAAACGTTGTCCCAAGGACAAGGTGTTTCTATTTCCTATGTAGGCCTTATTTGTAATATTTAGTTTTGAGGTCAACTACAGACATCCATTGTATCTCCTGTGTCAACCAGATGGACACTATAATATTAATAAAATCTCCTAAGATTCTAGAAGCCAGACATGCTTTTTCCTTCTTAAAATTTATTCCAAGACCCCAAAGACTATGACTGGTGCTGGCATTTATAAAAACTCGGGAAGGACAGACACCAGAGTTTATTTAATGGTGCCTATGGGCCAAGTATGGATTAGGTACTTTGTGTGAGTTGCCTTGTTAAACAAGCCCAGGTCTTGGCATGTATACTTTCTGTCTGTTCCATCTTGCCTCATGATTGCCTTAAATATTGCCTTAAAAGAGCTCTGTGTTCTGCTCTTTTCAAATCTGTGTGTCTCAGATACATGTGTCTGCAAAATTGTAATCTGGCTTCTGCTGTCTTGCTGTCCCCCACTGAGACAGGCATGGACTGGGTCCCCTGTAAGTACTAAATGAATGCTTGGTGAATGAACGGATCTCCATGTCAATGAAGCTGACAGTGCCTGAGGACTCCATCCTTCTGCCTCTAGCTCTCTGGTCCTTCTGATCCCAATTAGGTTGTGTCTGTGAAGATAAGTATACTGGGAAGGATCTTGGCCAAATTTTTCCCAAGCACGTTCTTCCTGTGTTGCTGTTCAGAGCTACCATGGAAAAGTTATCCTATTCATGTGAAAAGCACAAACACTTAAACCAGGATGACAGTTAAATAACAATAATATTGGGCCTTTTCATGTAACACTTCAGTGGCTTCTATTGCCTATATCAGAGGGACCAGTCATCAGACTGGGAGACAAAATGGGAGTTTTTAATAATGCAACTGCTATTTTATCTGATTCATAAGGTCTGGTGGGGGGGACCCAAACAATCTGTGTTTTCAAAATAATACCTAGGAGATTCTGGGTGATGCTGATGGCCAACCCGATTTGGGTTACAGGGTAAAGTAAAGCTCGTCCGCATGCAGGCAAGGACATCTATAAATCGTTCTTTTTGCGCTCGTCTGTGGACTCATCTGCTGTTGTCTCCTGCTGCACATTCCTGCTTCTGTGTATCCCTTTGCCCCCACCAACACGCTCACAGACAGACAGACACACACACACACAAACACACACACACAGTTCTGTCGCTTCTAATGTGCCTTTGCACCCACTGTCCTGTTATACACTGCCCCTCCCCCCAACCCAAATGTGAAGGTTAGTTTTCTGCATCAACTTGGCTAGGCTATAGTACCCAGTTATTTGATCAAGCACTAATTTAAGCATTGCTGTGAAGGCATTTTTTAGATGTGGTTAACATCTACAATCTGTTGACTTTTAGTAAAGTCCTGTATAATCTGGATGAGCCTCATCCAATTGGTTGAAAGGCCTTAAGAGAAAGTGAGGTTTCCTCGAGGAAGAAGAAATTATGCCTGTGGACTACAGGGTCAGCTCCTGCCCAGGCGTTTCTAGCCTGTCAGCCTATCTAATGGATTTCAGACCGTGCTAGCCCCACAATTTCAAAGCCAATTCCTTGAAATTTATATATATATCTTCTGGTTCTGTTTATCTGGAAGAGCCCTCTTTGCTTGGGTGGCAATTTAGGCATCACACCCTCTGGACCTACCCTCATCCTCCCCGGCCCTATTGGAGCTGAGGAAATGCCCCACAGCCTCCCTGCCTATCAGGTGGCCTATCATCACACCTGCCCCCTTGCAACTCCCAGCTCTGTGTTCTATTTATTTTTATGCTCTTGGCTCCTAGCACAGTGTCTGGCAGAGGCAGTTGCTTGAAATGTTAGTGTGGACTGAAGAAGAGTTGCTCATGGCAGCGATGAGCTCTGTGTCTGCAGAGGGCGACTCTTCTGATCAGACTTGCCAGTCCTGAGTTCCAGGCAGCCTTTGCAGCATCCACTGCTGCATGAAGTTGGAGGGCTTTGTCACTGGCCTCCTAGGTCCTAACCCAGCTCAGAACAGACATCGCCATGGGCTTTCCAAGTCAGAGGGACATCCTTCACATTACCTTTCAATTTATCCTGACTATATGGGAATACTAGAGAATGGTTTTGAGAGTAAAAAAATACTAATTGTTAAATATAATCCAATAAAAAACAAAATTCCAGCCCCACATCTATGCACCCCAGTCCTACTTCCCAGAGGCAACCTTTTGTTTAAACTTTGTATGACCCTAATATACATACAAAAAAGTGCCTGTAAGCACCCATGTCCATCAAGAAAATATAACCATAAATAAAAAGAATTCACAATAATCTCAGTTAAGAAGGTTAAATCAAAGCAGCCAGCACTCTGAAACAGATGAGAAAAAATCAAAAGACTATAGAAAGACAAAGTAATAGGATGAGTTAAATACCGGACCAGGGTCTAACATTAATAGCAACTACATTCTCAGTAAGGTCTCTTTCAAGGAACACTGAAAAAATTAAGAGCTACTTTTCTTCTTTGCTTTAGTTATGGCTTTGTGGGATTTTTCTTTTTGGTCTCCTCTGTCTTTAAATCTAGCTCATATATTTCTTATACATTTCATAACAAAAAAATCTTCAAACTGTCTTCATCTGCAGATGACATGATTGTCATGTGGAAAATCATTAGGAATCTACAAAATACCTACTAGAATTAATAAGTAAATTTAGCAAGGTCATAGGATATAAGGTCAATATATCAAAACAAACAATTATATTTCTGTATGCAGGCGTATCTCATTTTATTGCACTTTGCTTTATTGTGCTTCTCACATACTGCGTTTTTTGCATAAACTGAAAGTTTGTAGCAACTCTGCACTGAGCAAGTCTGTCAGCGCCATTTTTTAACAGCATGTGCTCACTTCGTGTCTCGGTATCACACTTTGGTAATTCTTGCAGTATTTCAATTTTTTTCATTATTATATCTGTTTTGGTGATCTGTGATCAGGGATCTTTGATGTTACTATTGTAATTGTTTTGGGATACCACAAACCATACTCATATAAAATGGTTAAATTAATTGATAAATGTTGCATATGTTCTGGAAAAAAAAAAGAAAATGTAATACATCAAGAAATACAACATCACCAGCACCACAGCAAGCCCCCTCATTTTCCCTTCCAGTCGGTGACTCAATCACCTCCCCCAAGCATAACCACTATTCTGACTTTAGCTGTAAGCCATATGCTGTTGGATGGTTTAAAGTTCATTACAAACATCCCGAAACAACAGAGAGGCTACTTTAAAAAGTCATTTATTTATAATTCTCCTGGTAAATACAACTCTCATTGATATGCTTATAACTATACATTTTGATTTATTAAATTTAGACAATAATTATTGGCTCTTATAATAAATGAGGATTTATCTTACATTCCCTTTTCTCCTCCCTGCCCTTTCTTTTCCTCCTATATGTGGAGTGTGCATGTGTGTATGTGTATATACACATATATAATTATTTATAGAATAAATTGAATATAAATCTATTAATAGAATACAATTTATTTTATTAATCATATTTAAATGGCAATAATAATAGCTAATAGTTAAATAATAGGTAGCATTGATTATTTAGCATATGCTAAGCTCTATTCCAATGGCATTAACTCATTTAATTCTTACACAACTCTGTAAGTAGGTAGCCTTATCTCCATTATGCAGATGAGAAAAAATGAGGCACAGACACATCAACTAAGATTAGGATTTACACCAAGGCAATCTGACTCCAGAGTCCACGGTCTTAGCCATTCTGCTGTAATTTTAAATAATGTACCTTTATTTCCTATTGTGTCTTTTTTCTTCAGTATCTTTGAAAGTAATTTCAACTATAATCCTTTCTAGAACAACTTTGGATAAGGTAAATCACTTGCTGTAAAATCCATTTGCTTTACCTCTTCAAAATTCTAAACTAAACGTTAGTTAAAAACGACAGTCATGTATGGGCCTAATGCTTCCATTTATGAAAATTACTCTAAAACTTTTACATAATCCTGCACTTGCTCTTATTTTACGCTGTTTCTATCTTATAATTTATTATAAAAAGCAGGTTATATCTACTTTTTGCTCTATAATATTTATAGTAGTATTTGGCTGCAAGCAATACAATTCTAGTCTGACCTTAGTAATTCCTATTTCGTGCCCTCAAGCAGGAGAGGCTCCAGTGAAAATGTACCAGCCTACAGACCAATATGGCCTCCAGCCCAGTCACTAATTAACCCCCAAAGACCATATGTGGGATCCATACCACGAGGTGACTTGGAATCTAAAGACGAAGAAGAAACAATGAACACCACAAATGTCTCTGTGCCCAACTCCACTCATTGCTTGGAAGCCAGCTCCTACTGAGCTCCGTGACCAGTAAGGGGAACTCCCATGTAGGCCACACCTGTGCTCCCCTCACCATTCAAGGTAGGACAACAGCCCAATGTGCTCTCTGTCTCAGTCTCCCAGCCAGGCCTTGTCCTAGCTGCCACGGCCTGTGACTGGCTTTTGCAGGTTTGCCATTCTCACCTTGCTGGCGTGTTGTGGCATCATCCCAACTGTGCCCCAGGTGTATCAGGCAGATGCTACAAAGGTGGCCCAGAGTGGGGACCAAGCACACACATGTGGTTTGACTTTGGCTCTGAGACTTGACGGTGTGTGGTGTGGAGCAGGTTCCCTGATCTTGAGTCTTAGTTTTCATATCTGTAAAAATAGAGCTAATGTTCACATGGCAGGATGTTAGGTTTGAATCAGATTAGTGCTATGGCACATCGTGGACTCCCAGCAAGCACTCGAGAGAAGCATGGAAGGTGGGATCCCACTCCGCCTGACAAGGGGTATCAGAGAGGTCTTCCTGGAGGAGGTTATAGCTAAACAGAATCTTTAAAATAACAAAGATAAGCCTGGCTAACACGTGTGTGTGTGTGTGTGTGTCTGTGTGTGTATGTGTGTGTGGTTGGAAAGGGTATGGTGCAGCCTCTGAAGAGGAAGGATTTGGATGAAAAAATTTAATGATGTCAACACAAGAGAGCTATGCAGGTGCAGGGGCTGGGGCAGAGTGTGAGGCAAAGAACAATGAGAGATGGAACTGGAGAAGCACCCAGGGCTCTTAAGGACATGTGTACGTAGAGAGGCTGGGAACACTCACAAAGTTTTTACTTCTGATAAACATGAATTTACCCTTCACTTAGAATCACCAAATATCAGAGTTAAAGGGAACATAGCAATAAGCTTATTGTACAAATAGAAAAACTAAAGCCCACAAAGGTCCCCTTGTCAAAGGTGACACTGTTAATTAGTGACAGATCATGAACCGCAGTTTTTCATCTCCTCGCGGAGTGGTCTTGCGGTGCCCGTAGTCCCCTCCCTTCCTCACTCAGACACTGTGCACATTCCCATCTCTGCGGCATCTACACAGTTTGCTGACAGCCCATATTCTGCATTCTTACTGTCTTTTTGTTTCTACTCTGTTTTATCAAAGTAATACATGGTCTTGGTTTTAAAAATCAAATAGTGCCACTATGCTCGTAATAACACACAGCAGTGGAAGCCTCCCAAGGGCAGTCTTCTGAGGGCACAAATTGGCTATTAGCCTGGTGCTGTGCCTTCCTTCCATGAAGAGGGTGCTTGGGAAGTTGGTGGGTGGCACCTCAGATCTGAGTGGCAGCACGACATTAGGGTGCAGTCTCTGGGGCCAGATTTCCTGAGTTCAAGTCCTGGCCTGCCGCTTTCTAGCTATGTGATGCTGGGCAAGTTGCCATTGACTCGTGCCACCTGTATTTGGTGTTCTCTGTGTTGTGCAAGGTGCTGCAGGGCAGGGTCGGGGTGGTGGGGGTTCAGAGAGGGCTCCAGGACAACTTCTACCTTCAAGGAGCTCTCTGGCCACAGGGTGAGGAAGTAAGAAGCAAACATAGAGAAGGTCCTTGACCAGCGAAGAGAATAGTTTTACTCCCCGCTGGAGTCAGATGCCATGTTCTAGCTGTGACACCTTAGAAAAGTTAATCTAACCCTCTGAGCCTCACTTTTCCTGCTGAGAAACAAGGTAATAATAGGTACCTCTTTTACTGAATCATTGTGAGGATTAAATAAAATAAATGGATGAAAGGAGGAGGAGTTAAAGGAATCCACGATGGCCCTATGAAACAAGAAAAGGATCTATCATTAGACAGATTTGAAAAATTCCTGGAAGATAGAAAGCAGATGGGATTAGATTGCAGAAACATAAGGACTACCCGCGCCCCCCCCCCAAAAAAAAACCCCATAGCCCTAAACATAGACAATAGGAAACTATCCAGAAGTGATAGAAATTCCAGAAATATTTTAAGCTCAGACTCAACAAATCTGAGAGAGCAGAAGGGGATTTTGGGCAATCATCAGGTTAATTACTAAAGTTTTGTATTCTGAGCAGCTGAGCCCACCAGGCCCCTGTCCCTCCCCAACCTAGGGAGCAGAGAGCAGGGCTGATGTTTAGATCCAGGATAAAACCTCCGGACAGGAAGAAACATCCCAGAGAGGCAGAACGGAGCCGGAAGTAACTCCAGACAGCTAAGAAAGACAGGGGGAAAAAAAAAAGAGGATGGCTGATTCATTCATTTGCCCCCAGAATAAACTCTGAGCACAGCTGTCTGAAGCAGGAGTCCTGAACCGGGAAACTCAGATGGACACTTGGGCCAGAGAAGGAGAGAACTGACTCCAGATGACTTACACTCCTTGTGAGAAGGAAAGAGCCCCCCTTTGCAGAAGGCAAGCTACTTGCTTGCACATCCTGCCCTCCACCTCCCTCCTCCCCACTCCCACCCTAAGTCACAAGGCAGCTGGAAACAGTACTTACATATGCAGGCAAACAGGAACTTCAAATTGCAATGCAAACAATAGTTAAGAATGTCTAAACATTTAAGGAAAACAAACATTAAAAAGAAGAACCAAATCAACAAGGAAAATGGCTAATGTCCATGGAAAGAAAAAAAATAACTTTAAGATAAGTGTAATTAAAATTCAGATATGAGGGGCTGGCACACCATCAATTAAGAACAAATGGTATAAAAAAGAATCAGTTAGGATACCATGATCACCAAATGTTTTTGAACATTTAATAGATGTGCTGAATAGTAGAATGCACACTGATAAAGAATGCATTTATGAACTGGAGAGTAAAAAAAGGAAAAAAGGAGAGAGAGCATAAAAGAGAGGAAATAAAATACAAGAAAATGTAGAAAACTCACAAGTTTTAGATTGAAAAGGGTCACAAAGAGACACTAAATGAATGAGCAGAAACTTGCAACTGGATACATACTGGTGAAATTGCAGAACATAACACTAAAAGCTTCCAGAAAGAAAAACAATAGGTTACCTATAAAGGAATCAGGTGAGAATTAGATTTCTTTTCCTGGAAGCTCAAAGTCAGTGGAATCATATCTTCTAGTTTCTAAGGGGAAATCCTTTGGAAATCCCAATTCTATACTGTGCAGATGCCTGTGGTACCCAGTGATATTCCTTGGCCCTCCTCTGTGGACATTTCCATAGAGCTCACTCACCTCCTGGGAACAACCTCCATCCTCAAGCTGAAGTTGTGAGTCTTTCTTCTTCCTGCCCCCAGATCTTTTCTGATGACCACCCTGAAGTTCAGCTTGGAGTTGGAGGAGTTAATGCCCCTGAGGGCAGCCCTCTGACTCTTGATTAATTGGTGATGGGAGCTGGTAGAAAACTACCCTAGCCTCATGTCCTTCAGGGGGACAACTCTAGAAGGGCATTCTACATGCTTCTCAGGAGGTCCTGGCAGAGTGGAGCTGTGAACCTGCAAGAGCTTCCTCAATAACACACTCTTAGATTGCCTTTCCTCCCTTCCCTATCTGAGTAGCCCCCATTCTCATTCTTGCTTCCTGGAACAGCCTTGCAAATAATCTACCTACACCCACATCCTTGTCTCAGGGTCGGCTTTTGGAGGAACCCAAACATAGACATAGGCTACTTGGCTACATTCAAGTGTAAGAGCAGCATGAAGGCACATTCAGACAGGCAAGTACTCTGAGTCTTTTTGCAAGTATTCAGGTGGATCACCTTCTCTCCCCAACATCTGCAGAGTGAATAAGCCCTGCCCTAATATACACTGATACCATTTTGGAGAAGAGAAAGGGGAAGGGAAGAAATGTTAAAAATGAAACATGTACTCCCCAAACACTGAGTCATCCAAAAGAGACCATGTAAAGTGGAACAGATGGTGGAAAAACCTGCAAATTGGCAAGTTTTAAGTTGGTTTCTTCTCCACCTCTCTCACAACAACTGTCACTACCCCACAGTGAGGAGAACCTGTGAGAGATTAGAGGATGCTTCTCCTGGGGGATGTGATCAGCCTTTGTTTCCAGTGGTTCTTCCTTGTGCAGGACTGTCCCAGGCATTGCAGGACATTTAGCATTCCTGGTCCCCAGCACTAACTGCCAGCGGCGACTCCCAGGCATTGTGACAACCAGAAACCCAACTACATCCACAAAGACAAGACCTTCAGGAACTATCATTAAAAGAAATAATAAAGTTAGATGTTTTTAACATCTGAGTATAGTGTACATAGATTTGTGAGCCATTTATACCAGTTTGGGTCATCTTCCCAGGTAGGCTGTTGCCAGCACCCTCCACCCAACAGCATTATGGCATAACTGAGTGCTGGACGCACATTATGGAATGCAGAGGTGATGGTGGCCACAGGCATGGGATTAGAGCTGTTAGCAAAGGAAGAGGGATGCTATGGTCTGAATGCGTCCTCCAAAACTCATGTGTTGGAAACTTAGTCCCCAAGGCAACAGTGCTGGAGAGTAGGGCCTAATGGGAGGTGTCTAAGTCATGAGGGCATGAATGGATTGATGCTGCTCCAAAAAGGGATTGTGAAGTGGGTTCTCTCCCTTATGCTCCTCTGCCATGTGAGGCACAGCGTTCATCTCCTGCTTGCCCTTCCACCTTCCATATTCTGCCTTCTGCCACGTGAGGGTGGAGTAGGAAGGCCCTCACCAGATGCCAGCACCTTGATCTTGAACTTCCCAGCCTCTGGAACTGTGAGAAATAAATATCTGTTCTTTATAAATTACTTGGTGTCAGGTATTTTGTTCTATCAGCACAAAATAGACAAAGATGGGGTGGGGGATTGGGATTGTGAGCCGGTTCTTATCTCTGGGGAGTGAGGCACACCTCGGTCCCCAGCGCAACATGCTTCCCTGGCCTGCTTGGCTAAGTGGTGAGTGAAGCTGACCCAAGGTCCATGTGGAAGATGTCCCTTTTGTGTTCCTAGAAAGGGTCTGGGGAAGGCAAGGCTGCCTGAAAGAGTGGACTCCAGGACCCCCTTCAGCCTGGCTTCTTGGGCCCCCTCAATCTGTCTGCATCCTGGTATCTGACTGTTCCCCTGGAGCTAGACATTTTCCTCCCATTGCTCACAAAAAACCACTCTCTCTATAAGCCTCCTGCTCATGCTTTCTCCTATGTTATCCCTTCTGTGCCCTGAAATGGACACAGGCCCCAGCACCTGCCCTGACCTCTCCAACCCACATGGACTACCTCTTTCCTTCTTGAAGACTCACACCCATGACTTACCATGTAAGGGAGCTGACCCCAGAAAGGCTGGAGAGAGAGGATACATCAGAGGCAGATTCCTTGAAGATCCAAATCCAGAGAGAGAAAAGAGGACAAATATATTCCCTTTTACATCGGTAAGAAGGAAGTTAGGAGTTTTTTTTTCATGTCTGGTGTCCGGTGGCCTGCCCCAGGAAGTGTCATCTCACATCAGCTCTGAAAATCATCCTAAAGGCCATTCTCCCATCTTCCCACGTGGGTCTTCCCTCCTACCCAGCATGCTGTGTGAACTCCGACAGCAGGTACCCTTGGTTTCCCCAGGGCCTTCCAAATCCCGCAGAGAAGGCATTGTGGGTGGGAGGAAGGGCAGGTTCAGTACAACTCCTGACAGACAGATCCAGAAAGGTCCCAGCTGTGGATTTCCTGGTGCTTGTTTCCAAGGTTGCCTCTGTGGCCTGCACCTCATGAGCTCTCTGCTCGGATGTGGCAGAGGCACCAGCAAAGGCCCATCCTCCCTGGCTGCATTAACGTTGGCTTCCTCCTGCAGCATTTGAGTGGCCTCCCTGAGGAAGCTGCCCTGGTGAGAAGTGCCTCAGTCTCCACTTCTGGGCTGCTTTCCCAGCAGTTCTTCAGTGCTGTTCCGGTGCCACAGAGCAAGGTCCTGTTACAGCAATTGAAGCTGATTCTGGGTGAGCCTGACTGGCTTCCTGGGCCACAGGGGAAACTGAGGCTCACTGGTAGTGTAGAGACAAGAGGTGCTCAGGAGGCTCTATTCTAAGTCCAGCTCTGCTCCATTGCCAATGTGATTTCAGACAAGTTATTAAAGATCACTGAACTCAGTTTCTCAATCAGTAAGATGATTTTAAGTAACCCACATAGGTTACTGTGGAGCTAAAACAAGATTATCATTAATAGGGCTGCCAGATAAAGTACAGGATGACTAGTTAAAGTTGAATTTCATATTAAAAAGACAAAAGTGTTGGTGAGGATGTGGAGAAAAGGGAAACCTTGTATACTGTTGGTGGGAATGTAAATTGGTACAGCCACTATGGAAAACATTATGGAGATTTTTTTAAAAATCAAAAATAGAACTACCATATGATCCAGAAATCCCCCTGCTGGGTATTTATCCAATGGAACTGAAATCAGTATGTTGAAGAGATATCTTCACTCTCATGTTCATTGCAGCATTATTAACAATAGCCAAGATATGGAATCAAACTCAGTGTTCATCAATAGATGGATGAATAAAAAACTGTGGCATATAAAGGAATTCATAACAAAATAAAAATACTGTGGTGTGTACACACATGTATATACACACACATATATATATATATACATGTACACATACACATACACACAAACACACACACAAAGGAATACTATTTAGTCTTAAAAATGAAAAAACTCTTGTCATTTGCATAGGTGAGCCTGAAGGACATTATGGTAAGTGAAATAAGCCAGGCACAGAAAGACAAATATTACATGATCTCACTTATGTGTGGAATCTAAAAAAGTTGAACTCAAAGAAACAGAGAATAGAAGTGTGGTTGCCAGGGACTGTTGTGGGGAGTGGGGCTGGGAAAACATTGATCAAAGGTTACGAAGTTTCAGTTAGACAGGATGAATAAGTTTGGGAGATCTATTGTACAGCCCCGTGACTACAGTTAATAATGCATACTTAAAAATTGCTAAGAGAGTAGATCTTAAACAGTCTCACTATAAAAAACTATTTGTATGTGAGGTGATAGATACGTTAATTAGCTTGATTTAACCATTTCTGAATGCATACACAAACATATCAAAATGCATGTCAAAACATCACATTGTACACCAAAAATATACACAATTTTTATTTTTCAACTATAATTTAAAAAGCTGAATTTCAGATAAACAACACATAATCTTTTAGTATAAGTGTGTCCCAAATATTGCACGAGACATACTTACACTAAAAAAAGTTGTTTATTTGAAATTTAAATTTAACTGGGCCAACTGTGTTTTTGTTTGCTAAATCAGGCAATCCTGATCATTAATGTAACAGGAATAATAATACTTGCCTCTTGGTGGAAGTACAGAGTGTGCCATAGCACTAATCTAATTTAAACCTCACACTCCTGCAAGTAAATATTAGTTCCGTTTTTACAGATGTGGAAACTAAGGCTCAACAAGATTAAGGAACCTGCTCCACACTGCACACCACCAAGTCTCAGAGCCAGAGTCAAACCAGGTGTGTGTGCTCGGTCCCTACACTGGGCCATCTTTGTAGCATCCACCGTTAAGCCTGCAGCACAATTGGAATGATGCTCCAACACTCCAATGAGGAGCCGTGAGGCTGGTAAAACTGCAAAGGCCAGTGCACAGGCTGTGGCAGCTAGGACAAGGCCCAGCTGGGAGACTGAGGCAGAGAGCATATTGGGCTGTTGCCCCACCTTGAATGGTGAGGGGAGCACAGGCGTGGCCTGCATGGCAGTTCCACTTATGGGTCATGGATCTCATGTGGGGACTGGTTTCTAAGCAGCAGGTAGAGTCAGGCATGTAGACTTCTGCGATGTTCATGGCTTCTTCTTTTGGATCTGAAGGTGTCAAGTCAGCTCAGGGTATGGATCTCACACATGGTCTCTGGATATTAACTGACAATATTGTGATTGTTGTTTATATGTTCATCTCTCTGATTAGAACCCAGTGATACACTTCGAGTTTCTTGAGAGTATAGGCTATGATTTGTTTGTCCTGTGTCCCCAGCATATAGCAGAGGGCTTGATATGTACCAGATGATCAATCAGTATTTGCTAAACAAATGAAAGGATTAATGTGGGTGAGGCACCCATGTGTAACATTTGTTCTTAGGGGGGCAGACAGGAAAAGAAGCCATGGGGCCAAGAGTACTAATTCAAAAGCAATAGCTGGGACAACTGAGGACTGCACCGTGTCCTGAGAGAGATCTGGTAATAGGAGCCTCAAGCTATATTCCTTTTCATGTGCCCTTAGGTGTGCTGGGTCTGTGTACACAGCGGTGACTGCTCACGGTAGCAGAAGAGACCGAGGCACAAGTGTACAGCCAGACCGGAGGGAGCCACATCTGAGAGCAAGCTCTGCAGCTGTGCTTTACCTGGGGATATGTATGACGGGGCTGGGATGGGTGGGGGGAGGGCATGCTAGCCATGACAGTATTTCCTTACAGGGAAGGGGAGAAGGAAGGTTCTTGTTTTGAAAGAGGCAGGTATCAGTGTTTCCAGCTAGTTCATTACCTTGTCTTCCAAAATTGTAATAAACATTTATTCATGCATTCATCGAACAGATATTTTTGTTCTTACCTTGTGCAATTATAAGTATTATAAATTATTGTGACATTCTATGTTCCTACCAGTGTTGGCAATTGAGGTGTTTTGATTAAGAGGCTATTCTAACTAATTGAAACTTTAGCCCTTTGGTGGGTTTGAAACATGGTCACAAATTCTCTGACCCTCCTCCCATTCTATGTGGTTCTTTGTTCTCTCCTCTTTAGTCTCTTCCACTCATCTACACCAAGATGCCAGGCCTGTCAGTGAAACTGTTTTGGACTCTCCAAACCAGTTTATCCACCATCTGATGCCACTAAATGAACTGACAATGCCTTGTGCAGCAGAAGGGCCACCCAGCACTCCCTGCCCAAATCCCTACCCTTCAAAATAATTAGATATAATAAAATGGTACTTGTTTCAGGCCACTAAGATTTGGGTAATTTGTTATGGGACAATTGTGAAAATATTTATATTTTAGATGTTTGCCTAGAAACTGTTCCACGACACTTTTGGCCTTTCCTTGGCTGTGGTGGTCATGAAGGTGCATGACTTGGATTCCCTTGAACTTGCTGCAGGGAACAGAATTCACTGACAGCCTCTAGCTGCTGCCCCCAGGAATGCAGAGGCAACAGTCTGGATGGATGTGATACCCTCCTCCAGGACGCAATTTTTGTATTCAGAGACCTCTATTTGGTGCTGTGTCTTCAACGGGAAAGCTATACGTGTCCAGGAAACAAAGCATGAAAGCAAGAGTGGTCCTACTTACCTTCACTCTAAACAATTCACTGGGGATTTTGTGCTTCCACTGCCTCCAACTATGGGTACTGGAGTACTGGAGGCCTTTGTCCTCAAAGGAAGTGTACTCTTTTTCAGGGGACAGAGTAAGGATCCCATTAAACTATAAGTTATGCTACAGCCAGGGCACTTTGAACTCTTTGCACCCAGGGACCAGCAGGCAGGGAGAGGAGTTTATTGGCAGGGGTAATTGACTCTGATCAGCAGGGAGGCTGCTTTTACAAAACTGGGGCAGGGAGGAATGCTTGTGGCACCCAGATGACCCACTTAGGTACTTCCTGGCACTCCTCTGTCCCATTGTAACTGTGAATGGACATGTGAAGCAACTCTAGCCTGACAAGGGTATGGGATACCAGTGGTTCAGATCTCTTTGAAATGAAGGTTTCTGTCATACCACCACTTAAGCCACCCAATCTTGCCAAGGCAATAATAGTTGAGGATGAGGGGACATTAGAATGTACAGTGTAGAAGGGAGAGGATGAATACCACTTATGGCTCTGAGATCAACTGCAGTGTTGGGGCCTATGCTTCATCCCACTAACCTCCCTCTTCTGAGTTTTCTCTTATAAAGAGAAAGAAACCCAAGGAGACCATGGAGTAGCTGCTTCTTGAATATGAATGGAGAAATGAATCTGTATGGTTAAAGGATTAATTGTTGTGCCATGGGACATACCATTCAGACTTTCTTTAGGTGAACCTACTACAGGGGGTGCAGTGGATGGCCTCCAGGTGCCGCTGCCGTGAATGCTGAGTCTGTGTTTCCCCTGCACTGCTCCTAGCCAGTGAATGGGCACAGCAGCCTCCCTCCCATCCAACACAGAATTGTGGAACAAAAATTGCTCAATAGCGCCAGCCCATGCTATGCAACATGAGTTCCTCTGAAGAACACCTTTGCTTACAGACTCCTCATAGTGCTTCTCTCTGATCCTTCCCTTCCCCTCCAATTACATGTATGTGGGGGCATCTTCACCAATTCCCACATTTCTGTATTTCCCTGTCTTCTTTATTCTTTAGGTACTTCAGTTTGGATTTTATATTGACCTATATTTCAGTTTCCTAAGCCTATGGTTTTTTTTCCCCCTCTTTCAACTTTAGTCGTATTTTCTACTGCTCTATCTTTTAGTTCTAATATTCTCTTCTGCTGTGTTTGATCTTTTTTGAGCCCATCTAAGGTGTGCTGAATTTTGAGATATTACACTTCTAATTCTTCTTATAGATTACAATATTTTGATGAATGTATGTTGACATTATCTTTCTCCAGAGAAGATTTGCCTTCCCTTCTGATAGGAGATAAAATGGTGGCTGATCACCTTAATAAAATCAGGGACTGTGCTTAGTTGAAACTGAGTTGCAAGTATTTTTTACCAAAAGTGAACTTAAATAAGTATACTAATCAAATTGCTCATTTAAAGTTTTTAATTATTGAAGAAAATACCAATTAAGATACAAAGAAATATACTAAATAATTTAAGTATACATTGATGTCTTTTTATCCAATCCTAGACACATTCCTTGTCTGCATAACTTGGAGTTTTCTATCCTGTTCAATAGTAATTGATTTATATTCACTTAGGATATTCATTTATTCATTAATTTAAACAAATATATATTGAACTCCAGTGCCACGTACTCCTCAAAGCACTCAAAGTTTAGAGAAGGAAATGACATATACATAATTACAATTCAGGGTAAAATTCAGTTAGTACCACAAGGCAAGGCTTTCGACTTATTTCCTTTTGCCCACCATTGGCATATGACCTGGACATATATATGGTAGACAATGGAATAGGGGTAATTCCATAATAGCTGGCTGTCATTCTACCATTGCTCTTGCACTAAAGAGGATATATTGGATCACAAATGTTGCAGAAACCATTTGGGGATGCTGCTTATCTCACAATGGTTATCCCCCCCTCTGAGAATGGCCTAAGAAAATAAAAAGGGGCCTCCAGGAGCCATGTCTCTGCTATGTAGCTCTAGATGTCCCCTTCTCTGGTCTCTGGATGAAGCCAGTCTATAGTAAGAGAGAAGGAGGCCAAAGAAGTTGGCATGCACAGAGAAGCAGAGAGTCCTGGCAGTGTTTGTGTCCCCAGTTCCCACAGTTAACCAAGATAGCCTAGTGTAGTGGTTTCAAAACAGGTCTGCAAATTATTTTGACACTCATCTCACTTAGAGGTAGCATATATTTCCCTTCTTCTTGAATCACAGTGGGCTTAAGACTTGCTTGTAGCCAAAACAGTAGAGCTGACAGGACATTATGAATCTTCTGATAGGTCATAAAAGGTGATACAACTTCAATGTTGTTAGCTGGAAAAATTGCACTAGAGCCGGGAGCTGCCATGTAAGAAGCTCCATAGCTATGAGACTGCCATGCTGTGAGGAAGCTCAGGCCATATGGAGAGGCCACATGTAGATGCTCTGGTTGACAGCCCCAGCTGAGGTCCCAGATGACAGTTAACATCAGCCACCCAGGTTTGTGAGTGAATAAATTTTAAGTAATTCCAGACCCATGACTCAAGTCACTCCCAGCTATTGAATCTTCCCAGCCGAGGCCCCAGATATCATGGATCAGAGCCATTCTCATTATACCCTATGCAAATTCCCAGCCCATATACTTCATGAGCATGATAAAATGCTTGCTTTAAGCTACTAAGTTTGGGGATAATATGTTACACAGGAATAGTAACTAGAACATTTAATAATCTTCTTCTTTTTGGTGTTAGCTAGTATGAGTGAGACTTTTGTCTTTTTCAACCAACAAGACCTGATTAATATAGCAATGGAGTGAAAATGATGGTATCATGGGAGTAACTTAAGTCTCTTTTAATTTATTTTAAGAAAACATGTATACTAATAGTAATAATAGTAACAAAATACTTTCTACTCACCTGAAAACCTATAGGCATTCAGTGACACAGGTAGAAGAGACAAAGAGGGAAAGTTCTGTGAGAGAGCGGAGGATGGGGAAGAGTGATTGCATCCTGTAGGTCTGGGGCAGAGGGCTGCACATGTGTTGTCCAAGCAGTTAAAGAACCAAATTTTGCCACACACCTGCTTAGCTTTGTGTTCAGGTGCATTCTTCTTTCCTGCCCCGCTGGCTCCAGCTCTGTGAGAGGCCTTTTTTCCAGGAGGCATGAGAATTCTGCCTGCTTGCCCTGGCACAGGGAAGACCCTTGCTTCCTATTATTTTCTGTGTCATTACTTTTTTAGGTAACCTGCTCTGTGCATATAGCTCTTGTTGCCTAGATGGTCTAAGTTGATTGTTCAGCTCTCATACTTCCTTGTCCAGAAAAGAAGACATGATAGAGAAAAAGATCATGCTGTATCTCTTTTCTCCATTGTGCAAGCCTGTCTTCAACCCTTGGTGGTCTCCTCCTAACAGAATAGATTTCTTATGGGAACATGTGGCTAGTCACCCACTAGGCACCTTGAATCCTTCCATTAACTGAAAACTCTTTGCACAGACTACTCAGGATAACTGATTTAATTATCCTTAGAGAACTGTAAGTTTCCCCAAAGCCAGAGCCCATCGTAATGTTGCTTTTCGGATCGTGATAATAACATTTTCCGTCCCTGCAGTCAGCCTTTGGACCTGACAGCCTGGCAGCTGGTGCCTTCAGGGTGGCCCTGCGCTGCCCTGCAGGCAGTACAGGGGGCCGCTTGGCTTTCCTTCTTGAAACCCCCAACACACGGTGCCTGCTTTCACTGTGGTTTCTTTCCCCATCTTTTTCACATTGCCATCTCCAATTCCCACTTCTACTGTTGCTATGGTCCATTTTGTGTCCATTTCTCCTCCATTTTATCCATTTGCCCTTTTATTTTTCACTTCTAAACATTTTCTGGGGTCCTGTGTCTAGCTCCAAACTCCTCAGCAAGGTGTCCCCTGCAGGCAGCAGGGGTATATTCTGGCGAAAGACTTAGACAAATGTAAGAAAACAACCTGTGACTGGGTGAAAAATAAATGTGCACACACACACACACACACACACACACACACACACACACACACACACACACACACTTGCTGTTTAGAATCAAAACTGGTTGGCAACATAATTATCTCTAAGGCAGTTGGATTTTCAGTTCAGGGAATGACCTCAGTGGCCCTGGATAAATTTCACTGGTCAAGAGGTAAAGACCTGTGGAGGAGGTGCGGAGCAGCGAACCTTCTCTTACCTGCAGGTTTCTCCAGGCTTGTAGACTCTCTCAGGCTCTGACTATGCAAACAAACCACATCTTGGCACAGGCTCCAGCTCCACACAGATGAGAGTGGCAAGGATGGCATTCGGAATGTACCAGAGAGCTGTGCCCCAAATTCTAAGGGCTCAGGGCTCCAACGTGTGAGCACTGGGTGGGACTGGGCTTACACACCTGGGAACCCAAGAGGTGGGGCAGGTGGTTTGGTAGGTCTTGATGGCACCTGAGAGCAACAGGATCAGTGAGAGAAGGCAGAAGGGCTCTGGTGGTGGGACGCACTTGGTAATGAAGAGCACTTGTGGCAGGGCCTCAGCCCCTGAAGCAGGCCAAGGATGAGGAGCAGGCAGAACAGATCAGGACATGGAAGGTGAGAGAGGAGTCTGGGTCTGGGGGCAGGAATCTGCCGAGGGCTGTGTAGTGGCTTTTCCACCGGTAGCCAAGAGTGTGGCTCTCTGGAATCCTAGCTACCCACAGAACAGTCCCATCTTTCACACTGGAGGCCTTATTTGTGCCTGGGTATTCTCCCACCCCTAGCATAGGGCAAAGAGACAACCAGGGTAAGGGGATAGCCATGGCTCAAGTTCATGCATCACAGTTTGCAAAGTTCCTTCATATTTGCTCATCAAACTCCTCTCTAAGGAGGGAGGTGCAGGCAATTATCCCCAACTCACAGGGGAGGAAGAAGAGGTCAGGCAAGTAAGCAGGTGTGTCTCAGCTTACACTATTGTGGTAATAAATGTGTAAAGCCTTAAAATCTTTGATTTGGCTTTGCTTAAAATTAAGTTTCTGCCTGTGGGCAGAATTTTTTAGTAGGAACCTTGAGAGGATGAGAAGCCCTTGATATGAGTTTTAGAAAATGCAAATCAGTGGATAAACCACAGCTCTTCATTTAGAAAGAAAGAAACTTTGTGAATATTTATATACCATTACCTAAAATTTTTAGTTAATTTGTATTTATTCTGTATTTTATCATACAGTTGAGTTTTTAAATATGCTTATCTACTAAGAGGCAAAGACTAGCTTTCCTATCATATTAAGAAACTATTGCTCAATAGTTTCAAGGCCTGCTGACTTGTAACTGGTAACCTTGACAAAAGCACATTCATTTAGAATGTTAGAGCACTTACTGTAAAACATTACATTTGTTTCTTTAAAGTTGTAATTTATGATTGCCACAGGAAGTTGGCTTTCTCATCAACCTTGTGATAATTAACCTGTGATCATGACCTTATTGATCAAATTATAATGAACTCAACCAGTACAAAAGATTCTCTTAGAATCAAGAATGCTTCTAAGGGCTTTTCTCTTTGAAAACATTATCTTACAAGTTAAAAATAAGCATGTCTGCTAGGTTAATTTTTAAACACACATAGAATCTTGATTTTCTATAACCTCATGATACTTCTCAACCTCTGGGCCTGCAGGTGTTTGGTTTTCTCCTCCTCTTCTGGCCCATTCCTCCATGGCTTCAAGCTCACCCAGGGCACCAGTTCCTTCAGGAAGTCTTGCCTGCTCTCCACTCCAGGAGACCAAGAGCCCCACCTCTGCGTTCCCACAGCATCCTGAGCTTGTCCCCATCACTTCAGTTATGACATCAGATTGAGATAGGCTGTTTACTTGAATATTTCCCACCTCACTGTGAGACCCCAGAGGATGGTGATAGTGTCCTTGTCATCTTTGTATCCTGTGCACAATGTCCGATGGCCAAAATATTCATTGAACTACAGTGGGAGCAGAACTGGGACTTCCTGGTGCAGTGTTCTTCCCAGCCCTGCCCCATTACAGCCTCTGGTGCAGAACGTGTGTGTGTGTGTGTGTGTGTGTGTGTGTGTGTGTAACCGAGACACAGAGAAAGGGAAGAAGGAAGGGAGGGAGAGAGGGAACAGAGGTGAGTTGTTTGTGACTTCACTCTGAATGCTCTGATGAGACAGGTGAACTGAACTGGGCACCGAGGGACCTTCAGTGCCCGGTGTAAGGGATTCTTCTGATCTTAGAGTTTCACAGTTGGCACGTTGGTTGCTTTAACCTCTGGCAGGTCTCAACACCACCACTGCCCACCACTTTTTGAGTACCTATTGTGCTTCAGGCACATACTAGGCAATTTACACATATGTTAACACTAAAGCTCTAATTAGAAGGCTGGACTAACTGGTAGAGCCTTAATAAATGAAATTCACCAGCAGATTCAAATTTCATTCAAGCCATTCATTTCCACCTCCTCTGCCATCCAACCTACTCTCAGTGACTAATATGCCCTCTTCTCCCTGCCCTAATTTGTCTTTTTTGTGGAGCTACTAATGAGTTGGGAGAGGCCATAGGAGGCTGTTAAGGAGCACTGGGAGGAGGAAGAGGAGGAACTGGAGGAGGAGGAGGGGCGGGCAGCCAAGGGTGTGGGTACTCGACAAACTGGGTCATTTATCTTGCATGTCCCTGAATGGGTGTCCCAATTACTTAAGGTATTTTAGGTTCAAAGATCTGTCAAGACACTTTTTTCTAACGGACTTGCTGTATGTCCTACATCTGTCTTGTTTCTCAGCAGGAGATAATGATGTATGGTGCATAAATCTTTGCAGAGTGCCAATTAATGCCGGGTCCGCTTCTTTGAAGTGATGTGAGGACTGATTCCTTAGGCTGAGTTCTGCGTGGAAGCCCGGGGAGGGCCTGGTTCTTTGGCTCTGTGAACTCCAATCAGCTGAGAGAGATGGGGCTGGAGAAATGGTGCTTTTTCCGGGTGACTGCTCTGCAGGGCAAATACGCCCTGTCAACGGCAGGGGAAGCCGTGCTTGGTTTTAGTTATAGTCATGGGTAACAACCCTATTAATCAAGAGCCTAATCAGCTGGCTCTGGGATATGATGGTGAGGGTGGCCATATAATTTACTGTCCAATCTAGGATACTTTTGAGACTGAAAAGAGAGGGCTATTAATAATTTTGTCAGCGGTACAGGTGTAAATTGGGACTGTCCCAGGCAAACCAGGACATATGGTTACCCTAAGGTGATACGTTAACTTTATCAATTAATTCTTGGAAGCCCACGGAATAGGCTTCTCTGCATATCATGTTCTTCAGAGAAAAGTGAGTCTTTATCTGATCATCACTCTCCGACTTGTCTCTTCTCTGCGTGTTGAACAAATACGCAGTGTTTTGCAGGCTGATGCTTTTAAAGAACAAAGGTTTGGATGCTGGATAGACCTGGGTTTGCATCCCAGCTCTGCCACTTACTAGCTGACCTCACTGAGTAATCAACCATCCTGGTTTTTCTGGAACTGTCCCGGGTTTAGCAATGAAAGTCTTCAGACCTAGGAAGCCCTTTAGCTGCACGCAAGCTGGGAAATTGGTCATCTTGTTTGGTAACCTTGCTGAGCATGGAGTGTGGGCATGGAGTGTGGTCATGGCAGCTCTCAGAAGTCAAGGGTGGGATCCAGACACAGTGTGGGCCACCGGAATAGAACGGCGATGGTGGACTGGCACAGGAGTGTCAGAGTGGTGGGGATCCAGAGGCATGTGGAGAGAGGCCTCCAGGAGGCAGCTGCGGAAAAGAAAACGGGCCCAAGAGTTTTACTGGCCAAGTGTAGTGTAGATGATACAGTGAGCAAATGTAGGCGGAATCAAAGCAAGGAGGAGAGTGACCCCAACAATGGCCAAGAAAAAATGTTGGAGTAGAAGCTGGAGTGGGGTGGAGGGCAGTGAGATGCACACACAGCAGTGCAGGGTGAGTTATGTGAGGTGTCACCCAAGAGACACAAGAGAGGGGCTGAGTTTCTGTCATTTGGCAAGCGAGGTCCAATAAACAGGTGGGTCAGGGACTTGAAGAGCAGAGGAGTTCAGGACATAAGTAATGTGCCTTATAGAGTTCCTGGCACAGGCAGCTGCTCCATGGAAGTGAATTTGTTCTCCTTCCCATCTTGTCCTCCCAATACAACGTTCTCCCCATCTTTGCTTTATACATAAGCTGTTTTTCACCAAATAACACATTTGGAAAAATGATAAAGAAAAAAAGAATGCAAGTGTCAAAATAACAGCAACAGTAGCAGCAACAGCAAAAACACCCACTACAGTGCCAGACAGACAAAGCTGGTAAAAATCATGCTCACTTCTCCTTTGTCTGTCTCACTCTTTTGCTCTTTCTCTCTCTCCCTTCTATCACCTGTCTGTCACCTATCATCTATTCACCTTTTCTTACAGATATTACTGTACTGCCTAGGGCAAATAAACTCACTTCTCTGAGAATCTATAAAATGTAGGGATTCATCTACTTAATCCTTAGCATTTTATTTGACTCTTAGAATTTCTAATTCCCAAATTGCATACTTTCTGAAGGAATTTTCTTTACATCTTCTCTGTGAATTTCCAAAGCACCGTCAGTGGGCCATGAGCTAAGGGTGAAGGTAAAACTATGGGCCAAGAGGGCACCAGCAGGTCTGCTGCAGCCCAGGGGAGGGATTGCAGGATCGCTGCAGCCCAGGAGAGCACCAGGAGGACTGCTGCACTTCAGGGAGCACCCAGAAAATTGATCTTGCTTAGGCGAGCATCGGTAGGAGTGCCACGTCCCACAGGAGCATCAGGAAGACTGCTGCAGTCCAGGGGAGCCCTAGAAAAACGGGTCTTCCTCCTAGGAGCATGGGAGGAGTGCTGCAATCCAGGGGAGGACTCAAAGAGCTGCTGTTGTCCAGGGAAGCACTAGGAGGACCATTGTAGCCCAGGGACATGTGTGTAGGATGGTCTCAGCCCAGAGGAGCACCAGCAGGGATGCCACAGCTCAGGGAAGGAGTGCAGGCTGCTCTGGCACAGGCAAACTGAAGCCATAATGAACATTCTGATCATGGGAAGCCCAGTGTCCTGTCCTTGTTTTCCCTGGAGGCAGAAGAGTCCTCTCCCCTCCTTTTCCTATCGTCTCATGCCTTCCCTCATCCCAGTGCTGATTCCCAAGGGTGGTGTTGATTATAGGGTGAAGGGAGATGGGCAGTGAGGACACAATAAGCTGCACAGTTGGCGTGATGCCAAGGGGTCCTTCCCAGGTAGGCCCCACAGTGCAAAGGCTTTTCTATGGGATAGGGGAGCGTATTTCAGGGTTCAGGAGCTTCTGTCAGAAAGGGATAGATTTTTCCCAGACTCTGATTAGATTATATCCTTTTGTGGCATCCCTTTTTGACATTAAAAGGAGGAATAAAAAGAGAAATTAAAAACAGCTAGGGAACTTTGGTGAAGCACAAGTCCTGAAATCTTTTTTTTAGGGAGGGCGGTTGGGGAGAATCTTGGTTTTTGTATCTGCAAAATGAATCACTAGTTCTTAACTTTTTTTTTTTTTTTTGTTATAAACGCCTCTGAAAATGCATTGAAAACTATGGACATACATCCCAGAATAGTACACACTATGTGTGTGTGTGTGTGTGTGTGTGTGTGTGTGTGCGTGCGTGCATGTTTTGGTTTCTTTTTTTCATATTAAGAGATTCATGAACTCTTGGAAATCCAACCATGGATCTTATTTTTAAAACTGCAGCATTAGGAGATACATAAATTCCTTCTAAGTTCTAGCTTCTCTGATCTTCCTATAGAGAAAGGGTGGGCAGGATGGAGGACGGGAGGGCTAGCAGTTGGTGGGGGGGGGTTAGGTTTGCTTGATGATGGAAGCTAGTGTCTGCAGCCAGAACCCTGAGTGTCTGGCCCTGGCAGCAGCCCCACCTCCAAATGAGCTACTGGAATGTAAGAATGCAGATTGATGAAAGCAATAAACCATTTTCAGATTCTCTGTTCATGGGGACGGCAGGTGTGCAGAACAGGCAGTGTTCTCTGCCAGTTTGGGAGGAAGAACACCTTGGAGACTGGGCATGCACCAGTGCTGGCTGCAGCTAAGCCAGTGGTGGGGAGACTGCTTGCCTCTGCTCGCAGTGCCTGCTGCCTACATCTGGGGGCTGGTGTGGTCCCTTCATGGTGTGCACCTAGCAGGAGACATCCTAGGACTCCATCTGACCTTACTTGGGCAAAGCTACTGGGGTGGGAGTAGGAAGATACCTTGAGCACTTACATGGCGCTTGTCATCAGAGCTGTGTTTGTATAGGGTGTGGAGGGCTTGGTGGTTGAGCACGAGTGGCAGCTGATGAGGTGGACCAAAGAAGGATGGGTCAAGTTAGAATGGAGCCTCTGTTTCCCAATCTGCCAGATGGGTACATGGGTACATGGCTGTACCCATGGATGAGTTTGCAGGAGCTGAAACTCTGGCTTCTTTCTCCTTTTCCTTTTCCCAGAAATGTAGAAAGGGCTATGGTTCTACTGCCTTCCTATGGATTGATAGCCTCTCCTGGTTCTGCCGGCTGACACAGAGGCACCCGTCTCTCTGAGGAGGCAGAACCGGGAGTGACAAAGGGGTGAAGTGGGAGAGAAGTGCAGGTAAACCTGAGGCTGGGCCAGAGACAGGGGGTGGGGGGGAGGAAAGCAGGGGTCAAAGCCAGGGCAGAGGGTCAATGTCAGGCCATCAAGGTCAGACCCAGACACAGGGACCTGAAGCCAGGGACTGAGCCAGCCTCTGTGATAGAAGGCCCTGACGCTGTTGGCATGGCAGGACCAGGGCTTGGGCAAGCCACTTAATTTCTCTGAGCCTCAGTTTCCTTGAATCCAAGATGGTACTAATAACTTCTACCTGGCAAAGTATTAATAGCTGTAAGAATGAAAAAACGAATGTAAATCATTTAACACATGCGTGGCACAAGAACAGCTTTAATTAACAGTAGCTCATTATCACCGTGTGCTAGCTACTAAGCAAGGTCCTTGGATAGGCTGGGGGAGTGATGGTTATGAAAATGAGTAAGATATCTCTCAGTTCTCAATTTGCTCACAGCTTCACAATTACCATCTAAGTTAGACTGTGATGAGTGCTGTTATAAATGAAACCACTGTTGCTGAATTTCTCCTGTGACCCCATAATTGCTCACTTGTGGTAAACCTCTCGAGTGACCGAAACCCTCACAGACAAAGATATTACAGAATCATGCTTCCAATTAATGTCTCCTAACTTGGATTACAAATGTGGGCTGGAATTTCTCTGGGTCACTGCTGACTGTTTCTCAGGTAACTGGAACTAAAGAGTATGCACAATGACATTCTTTAAGGATGTTTTTTAAAATATAGAGGTATGTGTGTAAGAGGAACCTTTTATACCATGGGCCGTTGAACCACAATGGGGAAAAATTGAAGACCACAAACTAAGACCAATTATAATTTCTTTCTCTTTTTCCCCAGAGAATACAAAGCTCCTACTCATTCACTTTCATAATTAGAACAGGTCTCTAAGTAAGTTCAACAAACGAGAAAACAACACCCCTTTGTTCATATGTAATCAGTTATTAATGGAAATAGATGGTGGAAGGGTAGAGAGAAACAAACCCAGGAAGGGCCAGACATGGAAAAGTAAAACTGACGGGGACGCACAAGGACTGGGAGATACAGAGAGAGGACAGGAGTGTGTGTGTGTGTGTGTGTGTGAAAGAGAGACATGAGAGTGGGGACAGGGAGAGCAAGGGCAGGGGCATTCTAAGCCATACCCTTTAAAGCCTGGTCATTGAAATTTTTCTGTAAAGAGCAAGATAGTAAATATTTTAGGCTTTTTGAACCACATAGTTTCTATTGCAGCTACTTGACTCTGCTGTTGTAGGGCAAAAGCAGCCCTAGATAACACACAAATGAATGGGCACACTTTGTTTCAATAAAACTTTATTTACAAAAATGCTTGTAGATTCATTCCATGGGCCATAGTTTGTGAATGCCCTAGATTCATTCCATGGGCCATAGTTTGTGAATGCCGCTCTAAATCATGCCTCTTAAATAGTCAATGACTACTGATGTCTCTCCTGGTTTCTCAAGGCTGGGATTCCCTCAGATACCTCTAAATATCCAAGTAAGTTCTACGAGAATCATGGACTCTGGGAGGTCCTTTCACTCTAGACCACACAAGTTGGCACCATTTCTACCAGAAAGGAGGAGCTTCATCTTGGGTGGTGGTGGGGTGAGGTGGGAGGTGAATGCACTCAGGCCACCCAGACCCACCCAGCCAGCAAAGCGCAGGGCTGAAGCCCATGCCCAGGGCTTACGCAGCCTCCCTGGTAAACACGTCATCCGGGCAGGGGCTTTCACTCCAGCCCCTGGCCCTGTCTTTTGTCCCAGCACATAATGATTCTGACCTCTGGCATTTCAAGAGTCTGCTGTTAAAAAATGTGGCACTCTGATCCCATCCATTGTTGAGATTCTGGAAAGAGAAATAAATAATTTGAGGCACATGGTGGATTCATCAAGGAAAGCCCTGGGAGAGAAGAGGGAAAAGACAGCAGAAGTGGAGAAAGGAAGAATGCTCTCCAGGGGTTATTTATCTCTTTGCTCTTCTTCCTGAGAGAGCTGGGGAGGCGGTGGGGGTAGGGGTGGTGGGCAGGCTGCTTGGGGAGGCTCTGAGACAGACCAGATGTGGGCTGACCTCGTGGTCATTTCTAGCTCCAGCTGTCTAGGATGTTTAACATTCCCGACGTTTAGATTTATATAACACTGTTCCCCTGCAGAGTTCAAGGCATTCAGTGTGATATATTGGAAAAATGCTGAGTTAATTGTTGGGAGATCTGGGACATCATTCCGGTTCTGCCGGGTGTTTGAGGTGTCTCCAATGTGCTCCGAGTGTCCTGTAAGAGGACTATTGTGTTGAATGAGTTTGGGAAAAGCAGTGCTAAACCAAGTGAAACAGGTTTCCTTACTGTGGTAACCCCCATGCCCGTTAACGTGCAAATGTGCTTTGTGAATGACCAGCAGTCATAAGCACAACGTGTATGTGTGATATCACCTACCATCTAGTCTTCCATGTGCTTTTCCTCTTCCCAGGTTTTGGAAGCACAGCAATGCCCTATTTTGTCTCTCCTTGGGCCATACTTAATGTCTTCTTTTCCTTCTTTCACCCCTTGTCTAAGAGTGTTACTCAAGGGTCTGAATAAGGTCCTCTGCTCTTTTCTGAATGCATGCTCTGAACTCATCTGCTCTCAGGCTTAAACTATGACTTCCATACAGTTTAGTTTACATCTCTGCCTTGACTTCTTGCTGGGACCTACATTTCCAGGTGACATTTCCTTTCAGTGATGATGCACCTAAACCCAATTCACCGTCTGCCCCTCTTCCTCCACATCCTTCCTTAGGACCCACTCCCAGGCTCTGACTGCTTCACATCACATGTCTGTCCCTCCCTACAGAGCTTTTTATTTCTAGACTTTCTAGCATGTGGTTGCTACACTCATCCTTGTTGAAGTCTCCTTCATTATATTAATACTAAAGCCTGTTTGCAAATTACTTGTATTTCTTAACTTGTGTCAGTTAATGGTCTCTCAAGTTCAAGCATCACAGCATCTACTGCTCCACCTGCACAAAATTCAATAAGGATCCAAAGATTATTCTCATAATAGAAGGCATCTAGAAGCTTGACTATATTTGTGTGATCACAAGATGCTAATATATCAATCTCAACCATGTAGTCTTCAAGTTCTTCAGATTTGGTGTCAATCACCTTTGCAGCAGCTAAAACACTGTTCTCTTTATTCTGGGCCTTGTACCCTTTCCCAAAGGCTCCGTCACCCAATTCTTCTATAATCTCCCTAAACTCCTCGGGGTGCAGGTCCCTCTTCACATGTTCGTACTGCTTCTTCTTCTTCTCGCTCCCCAACTTGAAGATCTTACGGAAATTGAAGAAGGACAGTTTTCCTTCCAACACAGAGTTCCTTGCACTTAACGGCTAAAAACAATAAACGGCAGTTTCTCATCCCTCTTCTCCTGCATGCGGCCAGCGTGGGGTCTCCGGGCTCCCGCAGCTCCCGCCCGGCCGTCCCCCCAGAAGGCGGGGCGGCAACTCGGCTCCGGCCCACGGTAGGGGGCCGCGCGGGTGGGCGCCTTGGCCCCGGCGCACCCTCTGAGGGGCGGCACCTGCCTGGCCCGACGGGTCCGAGCTGTCCAGACGCCCGAGGCGCGGCGGCTTAGGGAGACTCGCCGTGACACGGGCCTAAGCCGCCCAGTGCTGTCTCTCCACACTACCTCACAGAGCTGTGATAGAGAAAAAATGGGATAATGGGATTGCAAACACTCTGTGGACACTGAAAACCTATATGGCTCTAAGGTGGCCTTACTATTAATGAATGGTTTGTCCCTTGAGTGCTTCTGTAAGCAACCCCTCTGGGATGGAGTCTTATATCTCAATTCCACCTGGAAGACCCTACAGATTGTCAAATGCACAGCAAACCCAGTCGATGTGCAGTGAGCACTGAGGCGGTGGAATGAATCAAGGACGTGCAAACAAACCACTGCTTGATGAGATCTCACTTTCGAGTCCATTCCCCTGACGAGTGTGGACGCAAGAAGTCAACCTTTGCCCTTCTTTCTTTGTGAAAAGAATCAGAAGAACAAAAGTTCATGTTTACCTGTTCGTGTTCCTTTATCAATTTCTTGAAAAATAAAACATTACCTGTGTTTTCTTTTTTCTATGTACAAGCACTTGAGGTAGCTAAGGCAGCAGATCTCCCTGGCGACAGGAAGCCCAAGTGCTGTTTGAGCTGCTGGGCACGAGAACGTGCGCCTGTACACTTGGTCTCAGCAGCGAGAGAGGAGGCAAGAGATCCGCGGTCCTTGGGAAGGCCTCCCACAGTGGCCCTTGCAGCTTCGAGAGTGCCAAGCAGAGCCCATTCCTGGGCTGGCAGACCCTCAGCTTCAGATCTTATTCTGGCCAAATGAGTACTTTTGGTGTAAGGGACTGAGGAGGCCCAGGGGAGGTCGAGGGGACTTTGAAGAGCTCTGTTTAATGATTCTCTCTGCTTGGGTTTCTCCATTTGCTCTTCAATAGTGAAGAGCCTCAAGGGTATTCTCTCTGGGTAGAGGGGAATTGCTAGAGATCTATCTTCCTGAAGACGTGGTGTGTTGCCGTGATATTCCAGCTCAGCTTCATTCACCATCCCTGCAGATATGGCTGGGTGGGGAACGGAGCAGACTTTCAGCTCTGCTGTCCAGGTATACTCTATGTTGTTCATGGTCAGGGAAGGCCGATATGCCAAGATGTGTAGGGCCAGCCTTCCAGAATGCAGAGTTTATAGTGCAGCCTTGGTTCCCTCACTGCTCACTCCTTTCTCCCAGTAGGCAGCTGCGCTAGAAGCCTAGCTCCAGCCTGACCAACATCTTCTGTCATTTTCCTTATCCCTCATTTCCCTGGGCGCCCTCGACAGCTCACTCAGTGGTACACAGAGCTAGTCATCTGCTCCACATCCACACTCTGCTTTTTCTTTACTGACGGTTCGCAATTAGTGAGGGGCAGCAATATGTCCAATTAGACATAGCGTTTGAAGTTAGAGGTGGCCGGGGGTCCCAGCTCTGGTTAATGAGATGTGAGCAGAGTTTGCTGGCTGGGAGTTTCAGGAAGGCTCTTCTACTCCTGCTCACTAGGGGCAAACAATTCACCTTTCCCTTTTGCCCTCCCCCTTCTTTCTGCCTGGAACACAGAGTTGGAGCTGCTTCCTGTGACCCTGAGGATGAAAGTCACAGGCTGAAGCTGGGGGAGCTGCACGCAGCCCGCGTCCCTGAAAGTATCCCCAGCAGTCGCCCTAGCACGGGACTGCTTGCCGCTGCATCCCTTGGTGGCTGCGAGGAAGGTTTTATTGCCTGCAGCCAAATGGAATCCAACGGCTACCACTTCTGTCTTAAAACTCTCGTCTTTCTTGTTCATAATGATTAATTCTTTGCTTGTCTGTCCTTGGCTGGCTCCTTTTCTGCCCTCTGCACTCTCTTCCCACTAGCACTGACCAGACCAGACCGCAGGTGGTTCCATAGTCACTTTGCAAGGATAGTGTGTCTTGCCCTAGTCTGGGAGGCGATTGTGGTGGTCCATGTATGTAGGGGATGACTATGTTCTGTGAAGAGAAATAGCACCTCATTCAGGTAAATGCCAGGGACCTCTGCACAGTTTGTCTTGCTACCTCACTTTACCCAGTAGTGGAGAAGCAAACAAGAGGCTTCTTTAATTAGTGACATTTTGAATTTTGAAGACACCTGTTCTGTGTCTCAGATGATTTGCATACAGTGTTTGGCCATAAATCTCTGGTTTTCCTAGGACAGGAATGGCAAGTATGTGGTTCCTTTGACACCATTCTCTATTATAGCCATTCCCCAGTGGAGATCATGACTTGATCACGTTATTCTTTTGTGTATTTGTTTAATTTGGAGGCCAAAGCATTTCAAAATCTGCTGGAAACAGTATTCAAGGGAGACATTCTCTCTGAGTCCGCACACAAAATGGGACTTTGATGCAGGTTTCTGGGCATCCTCTAAAGGGTCTCAGAATTTCTTCAGGTCTGGAATGCAAGGATGCTAAACTTTTGGGACAGCCACAGTACTTCTCTTGGGGTAAGACCAAGGCAGAAGTTGCTCAGGCAGACCAAAGGAAATGAGGGGAAATTCCAACTGCCCCCTTTAATCTTCTTATCTAATCCTCCTCAAATTGAAGTGCCTGTGTCTACTGTCCTAAGCCGAGGTAGGGAGATGAGTGGGATGAAGCCGACGGGAAGCTCATCAGAGACAGCACATTCTGAAGATCGGCAAAAGGGAAGTGTGACAGCCAACTTCTTGGAAGGGGATGGCAGAAATGTAATTAAATTTTCTGATCTTGTTAGCCAATTTCTTCACTCATTGCCCCTGAACCAGAGAACGGGGAGGGAAAAAGGACACTGTTGCATCAGTGGCAGCGGGGAGGGAAATGAGCTTTTCACGGATTATTGGGTTAGTTCCACTTCTCCCACTTTTTAATTTATTTGTCTGCATGTTCTCCAGAGCTGAAAAGGCTCTGAGTCCTTTTCCATTTTCTTTTAATTAGATCTGATTTTGGAGTCTGAAAACTTGGGAGGGGCTCAGGTTACAATAGCAGGATGACAACAGTTGGAAGGTAGTCTTTTCCTATTAAATCTTTTGAACTCTCTCAGAATTTAAGATTTTCAGGGAGGACTTACTTTTATATTTTCATTTCTCTCTCTTTTTTTCTTTAACAGTTATTATACTCTTTGCACTTTTTATCACCTTATTCCACTTTGCTATCTTTTGGTCAAAAATCATGAACATTCCTCCCAAATTTCAAGAGAAGAGTATGCATTTACTTCTGCAGTCCTGTCCTTCATATTCCTCTCTTGCATCATAATGGAATGAAAACTAGGAAAGTTGGTTGTCATCTCTCTGGGTATTTGGGAGGAGTAGCACCAACTCTACATTCTCCCTTCTTTGAAGCAAAAGGAAAAACAATAACTACAGCAACAACAAAACAAACAAACAAACAAACAAACAAACTAGCCAGAAAAAAAGAGCCTAATGGGGCTGTGGTAGATAATTTGGTTTATCACTTAAAATCAACATCCTGGGGGCAAGGGTATCTATGGCCCAAGGTGAGAAAGCCAAATATTGAATCCTTGGTAGCTTGTGAAGTAACATGAACCCATTCCTTTGCTGCAGCCTGGAATGCTGTTGGCAGCAGAGCCTCTATCAGGAGTATTGGTGACAGGATAGTATTTGTGCCTGTGGTGCACAGAGGTCTTCAGGGGCCCTGCTGTACTGGGGAGCGTTCATTTCACAATTCATCCAGTGCAGGAGCATTTTCCAAAGTTCTGCTTGGTGGCTCAGGATTTATGATGCTACAGAGCATGTTTGGGATGGTCTGACTTAAAATATAGGCTGCACAATATATGCAAAGAGCACTTTGGGAAGACCTGTGGACACTTCAAATAAATGGGTAGCCATTCCAACCAGAGAAGCTGTAATTGAGGTTCCAAAGAGGCCTCTATAACTGTTGACTGGGAGAGACAAGATATATGTATTCAGCGATTGTGGACCAAGAAAAATGATTCCAATATGAGCCTAAATTGAAAGCCAAAAGGCAGAAACCAAATAGGTTTTGCTTTAAAGTCAAGCTGCTTCATATGTGGGCAACCCAAAGGAACCTGCTGCAGGATTAAGAGAGCAGGGATTGTTTTTTCAGGTAGTTCATTGTTCCTGAGAACCCCCAGACAGCCCAGCTAGTATTCTCTGGAGCCTGTCACGAAAATTCCAACATGTCACATGTGAAGACAGCATCCAGTTTAACTCTGAATCCACCATCCTAGCTTGGGCCTGGCATGCATTGAAGGCTGAGATGCCGATTTTCCCAGGGCGTCTGTGTGGGATCATAGGAGGCCTCTGGAACACATGGCATTTGCCCTGGGTGTTGCAGGATGAAGAAAGTTGAAACTTGAGAATGCTGAGGGATGAAGAAAATTGAAACTTGAGGAAGTTGAAGAAGGAAGGACATTTTCAGCAGAAAGAACTCTGGAAGTAATGGCATGGAAGGAGAAAAATATGGCAGGTACATGAGGAATAGAAAGCAATGTACATGTTGAGCTGCAGTAGGGGAGGGCTGGAAAGGCAGGTGAGAGCTGAATCAGAGAGCCCCCAGTGTGTGACTTGTAGGAATGTGGGAAGGGAGGGCTGGTGAACAGGGAAGGATGGGAATGGTGCTTAAGGAAGAACCTCAGTTTCTCTATAAAATGATGGTGCTGAAAAAATTGCTTTTCCAGAGAGTTTTCTCTGAGCTTCACCTCAGCTGCTATAGGAAGAAAACAAATGGCTTACAAATTCTGGCTACCCCTGTTCCAAACAACTCTCTGTCTTCTTTTCCTCAGAATGATGGGAGAGGGAGAAAGAGGGAAGGAGGGAGGGAAGGAGGAGGAGGAGAGAGAGAGAGATATTGCAAAACAGGGGTTCTGGAATAGATTAATAAAGGACAAAAATCTTAAAAAATTCTCTGGAAAACAAAAATTCTCAATTATTATTATTACTTTTGTTGATAAAAGTGATGCTGCTTAAGTGCTCTTGCTGAAAGAAAGCAAAAAGAATTCTGGTAGTTTGCAGTAAACTTTTGGAGAGTTGTCAGATTTAGAAAACAGTTGGAAAAAAGATCTTCTGAAACAGCTCCGCAGAAGCATTGGATGCCGTTTGGTACGATGAGCGTAACATGATGTATTAAAACATGTGCTGCGTGTAGAGCCCTCACTGCGTGCTGCTGCGCCATGGCCGCCATGGCAGGGTCCCCGGTTATCTCAGCCCCAGCCTGTTCCCCATATTCCCTCTTCCCTGAGAGAGAGAAAATCACAGAAAAACCGAGAGGAAACTTAGAGACAGCCTTTGGATGTTTTACACATAGGGAAATATTCCTAGGAATCAAACTACGCTAGGAAAACTGGGGCAGTGAGACCTATATATGCGGGTATGTAACCAACATGTGAGGCAGAAATATGTCCAGATGTTAATAAAGGTGAATAGATACCCCAAAGTATTTTTCCCATGACCTCACCCCCTACAACCTCCATGGTTGCAAACGGGCTTTTGGACTTGGAAACAGTGGATCTGAGACCAAGGCGTGGGGAGAGCTGGGGAAAATGCTGGGAGGGGAGATGCCACACGGCCTCTCAAATCTGTCCAGCTCCATGTGGCTACCCTTGGGCCTGGGCTACTGAGGTCGGTGAACTTGAAGGAGGGCCTCATCCCTCCTTTCTTTCTCAGAAGGAGCCTCTCTCAAGGTGCTGAGCTCCTCCAGGCAGGTGACCTCGCTGGCCTTGCCCCACATTGCTCTGCCTGGCCTCAGACCTTGGCTGCCCCTTACAGACAAAGATCAGGCAGGAAACAGCCAGAATTTCCTGCAAGATCAGACCTGGCAATGGAGAGATGACTGAACAGAGCCCTAGGGCCTCCTGCCTATGGCTACGACTCTTCACGACACCAGCCCAAAAATAGTCGAGGGAAGCTCATCAATGTCAACGTGTGGCATTGCCTGTTGTAGATATCAATCATTTATTTTGGACATCAAGCCGAATGAAAGGACAAGTAAAGCCAACAATGATTTTTGAGGCAAATATAAAACATGTAGTTTCTGATTTCAGACTGGTATATTACAAAAGCAGGGCTCAAACACCCCAGAGCTAATAAAGACATACCAGGCTTTCATTAAAACAGATATTAGAATGAAAGTACAGCTTCAACACATTTTTACACTGTGAAATATAGCATGAGCAGTTCTTTCATTAAAGATGAGGAAATCAAATTTTAAAAACAATGTCTAGTTAGAAGTTTCTCCAGTGATCATCAATTCAGCACTCATTTCCAATATTAATAACTCTGCTAAGCAGCTGGAAGGAAGCTTTTCTCTGATGAGTTAATAAATTTTGTTGAGTTTTCATTTGATTGATTACATCATAGCAAGTATGACCACATAAGAAGTGGTCCTGGAAATATGATTATCTGAAGCAACAGTTAAAGAACAAGGAATTACAGAGGATAAACAAGTTCTATTTTAGAATTTTTTATGACAGACAATTCTAAGAAAAACAATATCAAAATAGATACAGGAGAAGTAGGATGTTTGCAATGTCTAACAAAAAATCAAAGGTTTTTTGTGCATATCAGATATTCATTTTTGGGGAGAAATATATAAAATATTCTCATCTAGCAGAGAAAATAATTATAGTAAAGAAACACAAGCAGCAAAGTTGAAGATAAGTCCACTTCTTTGCTCTCCATTTAAACCTATAGGTACAGCACTGAGGTGCTGAAAATGACTCTAGGGTTCAGTCTCGCAAATACTGGAGGGGACTGGTGGCCAGCCAAGGATGCCCTCTGGACCATACCTGTTCCTGCACTAAGGCAGCCAGTGAAAGCAACAGACTCCTGGAATGTCCTTGCTGGGAGGAAACAGTATTACTCTTCCAACCTCCCCCACTTCCCCATACTGTACTGTAGACAGAACTAGCTATTAATACATCATTTTACAAGGCTCACAAATTAAAAATGCAGGGCAGGGCTTCTTATTGAAAAATTTATTAAAAATTTCAAGGAGGCAACATATTAAACCAAGAATGGGGCCCTTCTAAGTGCCGGCTCTGTGAGATTGTACAGGTTGCATGCCCTTGAAGCCAGCCCTGACTATAAATGGGGAAGCAGGGACCACAGTGGGTCAAGCTTGTCCTCCAATAGAGCCCTTTAATTTTCTTACTGGTTTCTATCAGAAAGAAAAGGTTGGGCACAGGGGAAAGGAGAAGGAAATCATATGTAGAAATCACACCATGCCCTTTGTTAGCAATAGTAGTCATGTCCTTCCTTCTGGGTTATTCCTTAATCAGTTAAACATACAGGCATCTCCTCTGTGACCTCAGGGTCTTTATTCATTCGGGTAATCTCAAGCACCGAATGGATATAGTGCCAGGCACTGGGCCAGGGACTGAAGACACAGAGATGAGGAAGACGAGGTGTTTGTCTTGGTGAAACTCAATCTAGTGATGAGAGGACTTGACTTTTATTATCTGAGAAATGGCAGAGTCACATTTCATGTCAGTTGTCATTTTCCAATAGAGAGAATAAAGTATAAGCCCTGTGGCTTGGCATCAGTTTATCATTTTTCAGTGCGGACGATCACATGGGAAGGCCAAATCCTTTAGTAAATGAACCTGTCTTTATCAGTGGTTTGGGATGGGCAGGGAAAGGGAATTGATCTTAACAGGTCAGGACTATAGGATCCTCAGAGGGAGGTGGGATCCAAAGAATGGGCTAGACTTTGTAGAACTTCCTAGAACCCACCTGGGTAAATACCTGGACTCCTATTAATAGCAGTGAGCAGGATGCCATTTGAATAGAGAATGGCTTCCTTGATGGGGCCTCCACCTTGGTAGCTGTCCTACAAGGCGGGCAGGAGTGTGAGGCAGGGTGGTTTTATGTCACAGGCCTGTGTAGGGAAATGGCCCAATACACTTGATTTTATCATAATCTATGTCTTATTATGTCTTATCAGATAAGCCCCAGAAGGGAAAATAAGTCCTATTAATACCTTTAATTACTGATTCAGTTCCTTTTACCTCAAGAAAGCTTTCCTGAGGAGGGGAGGCTTCTCCAAGTCTCTGAGGGATAAGCCTCATGGTTGCTGGCTTCAGAACAGTGTTTTTCTGCTTTGTATTTAATTGTGACAGACTTTTTCCTTTCCCCTTCTGTGAATCTTAACTAGAACACAACAGATTTCTTTTGGGTATGGTTGAAAACATTCTGATTTTCATTTTTTCCTGTAAATATTTTGAAGGTGGGTAAAGACAATCTTTAAATGCTGCTCTTGGAAAATGTTTTTTCTCAAACTGTGTTTTACAACATATTAAACTAAATAAGCATTCTAAAGACACAGATGTTAGTTTGCTATCTGAATAATGTCAAGTTAAAATGGTCAAGTTATGGGTTGGAAAATAGCATATGTGTTTGCTTTGCTGCTTGGTCTGGACTCAGTGGAGGCCCCAGCAGCAGGCAGAGCCATCCGCTTATCCACAGCTCATTTCAACGTGACATGTAGGTTTGTTCTTCCCTGATCCTTACAATGGAATTTTGGGTAAATTCCATAAATTTTTTAGGTCACTCTCAGATGACACATTGTCCTCTAATGAGTACTAGACTCGAAAAAGATTTCATTTCAATATGAAACTGTCGTGTCCAGTGCTATAATCATACAATTCCACACCCTTATCAAGGTCAAAGCGTTTTCCCTCTCCTAGCACTCCCAGGTTGCTTTGGACTGGGAAGCCTGGCTCAGGGGAGCAGGTGTCAGCTGCTTCTCTCCTTAGGTTACTGGGTTGTTATTATTATTATTTGGATTGGATTATTGATCTCAATTCTTTACTCCTCCCACCATGTGCTCTTTCAGTGCATTAGAATGGACAGAATGTACTTTGCCATGCCATTGATTTTTGAATTTGACCAATAGAATGATAGTACACTTGACCCTTGAGAAGTGTGGGTGTCAGGGCACCAACTCCCACCCCTGTGCAGTAGAAAATCTTATAACTTTTGAGTCCCCTCAAAATTGACTACTAATAGCCTACTGTTGACCAGAAGCCTTACTCATAACACAAATAGTCAATTAACACATAAACAGACTATTATCTATATATATTTTATGCATTCATAACATACCTTTTTCTTAATTTTTTTTTTGATATTTCTGGGATATGAGGTTCATCAAATTGTTGCAAATCTTCAAAAAATTTCCCAATATATTTACTGAAAAAAATCTGCATATAAGTAGACCTGCACAGTCCCGGTGCTGTCCATCAGAAATGTAAGCTGAGCCACATATGTAATCTTAAATTTTCTTATAGCCACATTATTAAAAGAAGAAACAGGTAAAATTAATTTTTATAATATATTTTTTTCTAACCTAGCACAGCCAAAATATTATCATTTCAACAAGAAATTATTCTAAAAATTTATTGAAGTTGCATTCTTTTTTTCCCCCTCTTTGTGGTAAGGCTTCAAAATCTGGTGCATACTTTACACTTAGGACATGTCTCCATGTGGACTGCCACACTGCAAATGCTTAGCAGCCACGTGTGGCTAGTGGCTGCCTTAACCAAGAGTGCAGCTCTGGACTAATTGGATCAGGTTCTCTGGGAATGGGACCCAGACAGTAGCAATTTTTAGGATTCCTGAGGACTTTTAATAGGTAGCAAAGTTGAGAACCGCTGTCCTAAACTCTGGCCACATCTTTGTAAATTGCCCTTTATTGAATTCTCTTTAAATCACCAAATTTGAGAATGCCATCTGTTTCATGCCAGGCTCCCAGTACTGGGTGGGAATATGGAGATGGCTTAGGTAGAATGTCTGGCCTCTGGGAGCGTCCAGTGTTGAGCATTAAACAGACAGGTCTGTAGTCATGACAGTGTGAGGAGCAGGGCTGGTTGACACAAAGGCAGGCCAAGGGCACCTGTAGAGTACCAGCAGTTGGGGCATCAACAAATCCAGAAAAGTGGGAAAAAATGCAAATTTTATTAGAATTCCCCACACTTCATAGTTTTGAATTATATATATGGTGTGTATGTGTTCAGAGGAGGGTGGAGGGGTAGTTAGCGCCCAGGTCCTCGATGGTTGTTGGAGTTCTGAAGGAGGGAGCTTGGCGGGGGGGGGGGTTGGGGGGAACCTCATCTCCATTTTCTGGTTAACACCCGTCATGGGTCAATTTGGGTTCATGGGTTTCTTTCAGTCTCACTTGGCCTCTGTGATCCAGTTGTCTCCAACACAGATTCCTCACACCCCTGGCGACCTTGCTCTATACTTTCTAGGCCTACCAATTTCTTAAACCTCAGTCTGAGTCCTCCTAATCTTTTAGGTTGATTATTTTCAACCTGGCTTTCTGGGCCACCTCTGGGCATAGATCTTGGTTGCTGAGCACTAGGTATGTCTAAGCTAAAGTGGCTCATTAGGATGACCAACTCAACCTGGTTTGCCTGGGAATTTCTTGGCTGTAGCATCAAAAGTCCCACATTTTGGGTACCTCATAGGTCCTGGGTGAACTGTGACATCTTATCACCCCATGTAGAATGTACCTCCTAGCTACTCTGTCCTGCTTCCCCTGCTGCAGCCAGAGGGTTATGAGGTCTTGTTCCTCCGCCATGGTGCTTAGCCACAGTGGGTGACGCTGTGATAGTCTTTTCTCCTCTGCAGCCCACACAGTAAGGTGTGCATCCCATGAGAAGTCTGCAGTACTTCTCTCTTCTAGTTTCAAAAGAGTGACTTGGGGTCAGGGAAACATTACAGAATGTTCTCAGCCTGGGCTGTATTTGAATCTTCTAAAAACTTTAAAACATTGTTAAAAACTAGTGGATGAAAGTTTGACAAAAACAAGATATTAACATAATTTTTAAATATCTATCCAGAAGATACTTAGGGTTATAAAGAGAAAAATAGAAACACTACAGTGGAGGAGCCTAGCAGACACTACCTTAACTAAGTGACCAAAGTTATTAATAGCATCTTGGAATGGGACTATTATGATCTGTTTCTACCCACAGAACACTTCTGACAGCAAATGTGTGTGGGTTTTTTCCCAACACCAACCAATTTTCGGACACCAGCTGAGTGTCCTACAGTAATTCCATTCTGACACTAACTACATGGAGTTAGAGCAGATCCCACAAGTTAAGGGCTCAATCTCACGACAGCCCCCACTTGAGATGCCAGTCAGGAGTCCTGAACCACTGGGACTTCTGACCGACTGGCTATAAATTCAGGGGGTTCCTACGACTCCTCTTCAGGTTGCATAATTTGCTGAAATTGTTCAAAGAATTCAGGAAAGCACTTTGCTTGGACATACTGATTTATTATAAAGGGTATTATAAAGGATAGAGATGAACAGCCAGATGAAGAGGTAACTAGGGCAGGTCTGGAAAGGTCCCAACTGCAGGAGCTTCTGTCCCATGGAGTTGGGGTGCGCCACACTTCCTGCATTTGGATGTTCACCAACCTGGAAGCTTCTCAAGTCTCCTACAAGAGCTTTTATAGAGATTAATCTTCAGCCCAACTCCGCTTTCTGAAGGTCAGGAGTGGGCTGAATTTTCCAACCCTTTATCACTTGTTCATTCTGGTGACTAGTGAGCTAGGGGCCCCAACCTAAGTCACCTCATTAGCATAAATTCAGGTGCTATCAAAGGGACCTTATTACGAATAATGAAAGACACTCCTATTACGCAGGCAACTCTAAGGGTTTTAGGGGCTCGGTGCCAGGAACCTGGGACAAAGACCAAATTTTTCTTTCATTATACCACAGGGACAAATTGACAGCATATGTGTCCTGATATGACACAGTAAATAAGACACCATCACTTCTGTGGTATTTCTGCCCAAAATGTATAACTCAGATCTAATACTAAGGAAACATCAGACAAACCTGAATTTGAGGGACATTCTACAAAACAACTTGCCTGTGATCCTCAAAAATGCCAATGTTATGATGGACAAAGACAAAAAGAGCTTGAAATTAAAATGTTTTCCACTTTATCTATGTGAGGAGGTGAAATGGATGATCCACAGTCCCCTTTGAAAGGCCAGGAGGGGAGCAGGGAGGCTGCATGTGAAAAGTGTCCCTATGGTCTGTGCAGGCTGGGCCAGCTCCAAGTCTGCACCACTTGGCAGGTCTGTCCCTAGACTGGCAACGGAGGCCCCTGGCTGTCCTAGCCAAGACAGCCATCCCACTCTAGGGATGGTTTCTCTGCCTGGCACCCATGGCCTGAGAAACCTCCTCCACTCTCAGAGCTCCAGGTAGAGTTGTGTGCACCTGTGCCTCCAGGTGTGGTACTGTAGCTGCCACCCCAGAGCCTTCACACTGGCTGTTCCCTCTGTCTGGAATGTTCTTCTCCAGGTGTCTGCATGGCTCGCCCAACCCTGCCTTCCATCTTCACTTCTCAGTTTTGTCTTCCCTGGCCACCCCATGTGAAATTGAGCCCCCTCTGTTATGTTCCCTATTCTCCTTCTCTGCTGTATTTTTCCCTGTAACACTTATCACTATCTAACATACTACAGTTCTTATTTTGTTTATTGTCTGTCTGTCCTCATTAGAATATGGATTACCACATTCTCCTCCCACAGTGATTGGTTTAGGGATGGTCATGTGACCTCGTCAGAGCCAACAAGAAGAAATGAGATTTTGCTGAATGTTGAGAGAAGAGCACATTTCCTTTTCAGTTGATCTCGAGACTGTGTGGATGTAAACCTGGCTGTGCTGAGTGCCTCAGTGCAGCTTGAGAATGAAGCCCAGACAGCACCAGGCAGAGCCAAAAGACGGAGAGGACCAAGCCCTAATGGCACCATTTGAGCCCCTGGATCAGGTGGGACTAATGCCAGACCTATACAAACGTAGTGTGTGAACTGATACTTTCTCTATCTGCTTCAGTCAGTTTGGGCTGGTGTTTCTATCAGAGGTAACTGAAAAAGTCCTACCTGATACACAGAGCAACCGGAAATCTGGCTCTGATTTGTCTTTCTATGTCTCTGCCTATAGGAAAGGAATGTTGACCCAAAAGGTCTGGACAGCTGGTTGCATGTTCTATGTAAATGTATTGACTGGCCTTTGGTTGGTAAGAGCCGAGGCCTTTGTAAGTTGGTTGGTGACAGCCAGACCCAATATTACCTTTGTAGTGCTTACGTGAGATCAAGGTCCTGGTCCCAGAACAAGACGCAGACTCTGGGATGTGGAGAATTCATTAAAGCCCACAGAGAGTGATGTGATGGTGGCCTGGAGCAGCCTTCTCTGTGACATGTCAGGAGGGCACTGTTTATCCCTGGGGCATACCAGTCGTCTGTAGAATGATGCCAGGCTGCCTGCATTGGGCCCACCAGGGCAGATATGTGGCAGATTGAGTGCAAAAGCGTCCCAGCTCTTCACCCCTCCTGACAGCCATGCCTCTTGCAATGGAACTTCACAGCTCCCCGCATGAGACTGAATCTATTCCCTTTTCCTCCTACGAATCTGTGCTGGCCTCATGGCCTGCTTTGGCCAATAGAATGAAGTGGGTGGAAGTGGCAATGAGAACAGGAAAGCTGTTCAGCTGACCTGTGGATTCATGAGAAATAATAAATTCTTACTACTTTAAGCCACTAAGTTTCAGAGTGGTTTGTTATGAATAACTAAAAACTGACTTCCAGACCCTATTCTTTGAGATTCTAATTCCATTAGCCTGTGGTAGGACTTTTGAATCTGTATTTTTAAAAAGTTTTAATGTTGTTGCCCACACAGGTCCCATCTGGGAGTTTGATGGTGTATTATACACACAGACTCTGACATTTTTAGCCAGCCCGTCAGCACTCACCTTGGGCACTGTTTTCAAACAATTGGCAAGCCCCAGTAGTGGCAGACTTCTCAGGTGGGGAAGTCCTGAGATGTGGGAGCCCAGGGAGTCCCTGTGACTGGAAATAAAAAAGTATCAAGGTTTCTAGACACTCAATTTGAACTCTATTAAATTAAACACAGGCCCTTTGAGAGAGGTGTTTGTTCTGGATTCAGCTGTGTTCTGCTCAGAGAATGGCCTGTGGGGACAGATCTGTCACAGGCACGCAGGTGTCTGGTTTAAGACGGAGCACTCCCTCCAGCCTGTTTGTGAGCCAGCCAATTTTGTTACTGAAGGTCAACCTGACCTGAGCCCTCCTCGGCTCTGAGGAGAAGGCCACTTGGCTTGGCCTGTGAGTGAGCTCATGAGTGACGGTGTCTGCCTTCCTGAATATAAGCAGCGCTTGCTCCACCTTAGCTCCTTCCATTTGGCCCCGTGGGGGGCCACAGGATAATGTTAGTGCTCCCCACATCACCTGCAGCGACAAGCAAACCACAAAGAAAAAATTAATTCACACAGACTCACTGCCTGTCTTTCCAAGGGTGGCCTGTTTCATCTAGAGACAGTCTACCATGAAATTTTTTTTTATCTATTTAATGTCGAGAAACCACAGAAGGCAATTCATTAAAGGTGCCAGAAAAAAAGATTATCACAGTTATTTTAGCATTGATCTAGAAGCAGCAGGCAATGCAATTATAAAAAAAAGAGAAATAAGTATCAATATTAGAAAGGAGAAAACAAAATTATCATTATACCATGTTGATACCATTGTACACAAACCAAGAGAATTGATAGAAAAATGATTAGAAACAATAAAAGAATAGTATGGTGGCTCATTATAAAATCAATATATAAAAATCAATAGCTTTTTATCTTTAACTTTGTATTATGAAATGTATCATAATACAAGTGTATGTGTGTGTATATATAATTAAAAATATATACAATTAAAATGGAGAGACTAAATAATACTCCCTGATCACATTTTATTCCCTCCAGAAATATTTATTGTTAATCATTGCCTTGCTTTATTTAGTTTACAGTGTTGCCATATTGCATGTATCCTTTAATAATACACTGTTAGTTTTGCTATTTTTTATTTTCTTCTTTTACTCATCATTATATCTCTGAATCATTGATGTTGATCACATAGCTATAGTTCATTCATTTTCTTTGCTGTGTAGTAATGAATCTTGTGAAAGTACACCATCCCATCTCTGAAATTCAAAAAATAAAAAATAGGATCTGAACTGTATAAGATATTTATTGATCCAATTTAGTGTGAAAATTCATGTTTTTACTATAGAAAATTTAACATGTTTGAATTTTGAATGTGTATTTTGTATATGTACATACAAATATGTATTTTTATTTTGAAAATGTATATGCATGTATATGTATATATGTGTATACATATCTATATATGTGCCTATACAGGCATACCTTGCTTTATTGCACTTCACTTAATTGTGTTTCACAGATACTGCATTGTTTACAAATTGAAGTTTTGTGGCAACCCTGCATTGAGCAGGTCTATTGGCACTATTTTTCCAACACCTTGTGCTCACTTCATGTCTCTGTGTGACATTTTGGTAATTCTTGCAATATTTTGAACTTTTTTATTATTATGTCCATTATGGTAATCTATGATCAGTGCTTTTTGATGTTACTGTTGTAATTGTTTTGGGATCCCGCAAGCCACGCCCATATAAGATGGTGAAGTTAAGCTATAAATGTGTGTGTTCTGGCTGCTCCACCAACTGGCCATTCTCCCCATTTTCTCTCTCTCCAGGCATCTTTACTCTCTGAGACACAATAATATTGAAATTATGCCAATGATCCTACAATGGCCTCTAAGCACTCAAGTGAAAGGAAGAGTCTTGCACATCTCTCACTTTAAATAAAATGCTAGAAATAATTAAGCTTAGTGACAAAGGCATGTCGAATGCTGAAATAGGCTGAAAGCTAGGCCTCTTGTGCCAAAGTTAGCCAGCTTGTGAATGCAAAGGAAAGGTTCTTGAAGGAAATTAAAAGTGCTACTCCAGTCAATACAAGGATAATAAGAAACAAAAAAGCCTTATTGATGATATGGAGAAAGTTTTAGTGATCTGGATAGAAGATCAAACCAACTGCGCCATTCCCTTAAGCCAAAGCCTAATCCAGAGCAAGGCCCTGACTCTCTTCACTTCTATGAAGGCTAAGAAAGATGAGGAAATTGTAGAAGAAAAATTTGAAGATAGCAGAGGTTGGCTCATGAGGTTTAAGGAAAGAAGCCATCTCCATAACATAAAAGTGTAAAGTGAAGCAGCAAATGCTGATGTAGAAGCTGCAGTAAGTTATCCAGAAGATCTGGCTAAGATTATTGATGAAGGTGGCTACACTAAAGATTTTTTAATGTATACGAGACAGGCTTCAATTGGAAGAAGATGCTATCTAGGAATTTCATAGCTAGAGAGGAGAAGTCAATGCCTGGCTTCAAACCATGCAGCTAGTGACTTTAAGTTGAAGCCAATGCATATTTATAATTCCCAAAATTCTAGGTCCCTTAAGAATTATGCTAAATCTACTCTGCCTGTGCTCTATAAATGGAACAACAAAACCCAGAAGATAACACATCTGTTTACAGCATGGTTTAGTGAATACTCTAAGCTCACTGTTGAGACCTACTGCTGAGAAGTAAAGATCCATTTCAAAATATTACTGCTTATTGACAATGTCCCTGGTCACCCAAGAGCTCTGATGGAGATACACAAGGAGATTATGTTTCTTTCATGCCTGCTAACAAAACATCCATTCTGCAACCCATGGATCAAGGAGTAATTTTGACTTTCAAGCCTTACTATTCAACAAATACATTTTATAAGGCTATAGCTTTCATAGATAGTGATTCTTCTGATGGGTCTGGGCAAAGTAAACTGAAAGCCTTCTGGAAAGGATTCACCATTCTATTTGCCATTGAGAACATCTGTGATACATAGAAGGTCAAAACATTGATATTATCAGAAGTTTGGAAGAAGCCAATTCCAACTCTTATGGGTGACCTTGAGGGGCTCAATACTTCAGTGGAGGAAGTAATTGAAAGTGCTTTAGAAATAGCAAGAGAATTGTGCAAGAGAGCTAGAATTAGAAGTGGAGCCTGAAGATGTGGCTAAAGAGCTGTAATAAAATGATAAAACTTGAATGGATGAAAAGTTGCTTCTTATAGATGAGCAAAGAAAGTGGATTCTTGAGATAGAATCTACTCCTGGTGAAGATGCTCAGAAGAACATTGTTGAAATAACAACAAAGAATTTAGAATATTATGTAAACTTAGTTGAAAAAGCAGTGGTATGGTTTGAGAGGAATGAATCCAATTTGAAAGAAGTTCTACTACGGGTAAAATGCTATCAAACAGCTTTGCATGCTACAGAGAAATCTTTCATGAAAGGAAGAGTCAATTGATGCCACAAATTTTATTGTTGTCTTATTTTAGGAAATTGCCACAGCCACCCCAGCCTTTAGCAACCATCATCCTGATCAGTCAGCAGCCATCAACATTAAGGCAAAACCATCCATCAGCAAAAAGATTATGACTTGCTGAAGACCCAGATCATGGTTAGTATTTTTTAGCAATGAAGTATTTGTAATAAAGGTATGTACATTGTTTTTTTAGACATAATGCTGTTGGACACATAATAGACTACAGCATAGCGTAAAAATAACTTTTATAAGCCCTGGGAAACCAAAAACTTTGTGTGATTCACTTTATTGCAAGATATGCTTTGTTGTATTGGTCTGGAACTGTACCTGCAGTATCTCTGAAGTATGCCTGCATGCATATATGTACATGCACATACATATGTGTATATATATGTGTATACACATTCTATTGTCTTTTTAAAATTAAAAACGCTCACTGTGAGTATTTTGGATGAAGAATTATTGACTTGTGTCATATATTATTCATCCATTCCATGTTGGTGGACATTTGAGTTGTATACAAGATTTCATAAATGTTTTTCTACATATTTTTTAATGCACATGTGCAAGAGTTTTTTCTAGAATATACATTTAGGAGTAGAGATGGTGGGTCTTGAAGTATGCACATGTTCAGCTTTACAGGAAAAGCCACTTACCAAAGACATCTAAACCAATTTTTATGTCTACTGACAGTATCTGAGAATTCCCTTTGCTCCACATTGTCCCTGAACTTAGTACTGTTAGATTTTAACTTTTTCAGTCTGTTGAATGGATATTTGTATATCCTCATGGTTTACATTTTTAGCTCTCTGGTTACTAATGAGGTTGGATGTCTTTTCATGTGTTTGTTAGCTACTCAGAATTTGTTCTTTGTAAAATGCCTTAGACATCTTTTGCTTGTTTTTCCATTGGGTTGTTTGCCTTTTCCTTATTTATTTGTAAGAGTACTTATACAAATCACTTTTTGGTTATATATATCGTGAATATCTTCTTACACCTGTGGCTTATATTTTTCTCTTTCTCAGTGCTGTTTTTTGATTAACAAAATTTATTTATGTTATTTCACTTTAAATTTTGTTTTTCTTTGGTGTTTTAATGAACCTGTTCTTACCCTAATGTCATGACATTTCCTTATATTTTTCTATTAAACTTTTAGTTTTAACTTTTATAGTTGGGATTTTAATTTACCTGGAAATAAGTTTTGTATATAGTGGGAACTAGGTGTTAAATTCATTTATTTTTTAATGAGGATAGCCCATTGCTCCAGGTCTATTTATTCAAAAATTGTTCCATCCCTACTGATTTGCAGCATCATTTCTGTTATAAAGCACACACTCATGACTGGGTCCATTTCTGGGTTTCTGTACTGCTTCATTCATCTATTTACCTCTCCCTGCATCAATTCCACACTGTTACAATAATTACTATTTTATAATAAATATTGATATTTAGTTCTTCTTTAAGTATGTCTTAAACATTTTGGTTATTTGTACTTAGAGTCATTTGTCAATTTGCACACATATACACACACACAGATATAAGGGGGAGAACTGACATCTCTACAATATTGAGTCTTCCAAACTATGAGTAGAGTATCTCTCTTCACTTATTTAAGTCTTATTTACTGTCATCCAATAAAGTTTTATAATTTTCTCCACAGAAGTCCCAACATGTTTTGTCAGGTACTTAATTTTTTTAATGCCATTGCAAGTGGTTGGTATCATTTAAAAATTTCTGTTTCTAACTGTTTATTGCTAGTGTAGAGAAATGCAATTGATTTTGTAAATTGTTTTCTAAACAACACAATTAAAAGGCTTGATTTAATATAGATGTATTTAGAAACATTTACCAATTAATTAAAGAAAGTATATTTTCCTCAAGTACACTTGGAGCATCTACAAATATTGACTATGCTTTAGGTTGTAAACAACTCTGAAGTAGCAAAGAATATGTATCATGCACACAACATTATGTGACCATAATTTAAGTACAATTACAATACAAAAAATAAAAATGGGATAAAAAACTAATTTCTTTGGAAAAGGGAAGGCGCTTCTAAATTGATCAGAGAAAATACCATAAGGAGAGACAACAATAATACTTGGAATTGAATAATAATGAAAATACTATACATAAAAACTTGAGGAGAAATGATATAAGTATTCTTTTAAGTATTCTTAACAACCTATATTAGAAAAGGCTGAAGTTTAATAAGCTAAGTGTCAAAGTTAAGAACTTAGAAAAAGAATGACAGAACAAATGCAAAAGAAGAGCAGTAATGAGATAATAAAAATAAGAGTAGAAGCTAAAGAAACAGAAAACAAATACATAATAAAGAAAATCAACACAGCCAGAAGTTAGTTTTTTAAAATGGATACATAAATGATACAGCACACACACACAAAACAAATTTAGGAATGAGAAAGGAAACAATTTAAAGATATAGGCTTCATGTAAAAAGATAGCAAGAGAATGATATAGATGACATACTATAATATTAAAAACTTTCTAAAACATCTAGAAATATAATTAAAAAAATTGGTATCATGAAAACAGAAAATAATCTCTTCACAAAAACCAAAACAAATAGATCCAGGCAGTTTTATAGGTAAATTCTTAAAAATTTTAAAGTAAAAGATAAGATTAATCTTATACAAAGTCATCTAGATAATTGAAAACAATGCAACACTTCCCAATTCAATTTATAATACTAAAGTAAGCATGGCTCCAAAATTTGACAGAGACAATAAAAAGATGGTAAATTACAGTCTAATTGACCCCTAAGCCTAGGTGCAAAAACAAAACAAACCAAAAAAGTTGGCTGACAATTCAGGCAATATACATAAAAATATAATAGGTCATGTCAAAATTGTTATGTTTCAGGGATTCATGGTTGGTTTAATGTTGGAAATTCCATTAATGAATTATGTACCACATTAATAATTTAAGGAGGAAATCAAAGATGATAATCTTAAAAGACACAGAAAAAAATCAGCTGAAAGAATTCAAAATCCATTTATCATAAAAATTCTAAATGGATTGGGAATAGCAGAATGATTTCCCCAGAAACTGCAACTGCATCTTTAATTTACAAAAGTCTAATATTAATTGGCACTTTCCCCTTCCAAATTAATGCAAGGACCTTAGTACACTTTAATTTTCATTTATTCTCTCTGACTTGTATGTGTCTTTAAATTTAAATGTACTTAAAACCCCTTGAGACTTTATTATTCTGGTTTTACAACTCAATATTTGTATAGATTTATTCTCATTTTTATGGATCTTCCTTCTGCCCTATATTTTTAACTTTCCACTAGAGATAGTTTTTCTTCTGCCTCCAGGGACCCTTAGTTTTTTTTTTTTTTTTCAGTGAGAGTCTGCTGGTGAGGAATTCTGCCAGATTTTTTTCTTTAAATCTTTTTTTTTTTTTACCTTTTTTTTTGAAGTATATTTTCACTGAAATTCTAGGTTGACAGTGTTTTTTTTCCTTACAACACTTTAAAGAGATCATTCAGCTGAATTTTGGCTCCTGTCATTTCTGTTGAAAAATTAACTTTCAGTTTTATTGTTGTTCCTTAGAAGGTTTATCTAACATTCTTCTCCAGTAGCTTTTACGATTTTGTTGTTGTCTTTGCTTTGCAGTAGTTTTATGATGTGTCCAGTGTTTCCTTTTCTTTTGGTTCTTTCTGTTTGTGGTTCCTAGGGCTTCTTGGTCTGTTGATTGATGTCTTTTGTATGTTTTGGAAAGTTCTCAGCCATTATCTCTTCAAATATTACTGTCTCTCCATGATCTGTCTTGCCTCCTTCTAAGAATCCAGTTAAGCACAAGTTAGATTTCACAGAATCCTCAGTATCTTTCACCTTGAGATAGTTAATTTTATGTGTCAACTTGAATGTGTTAAGGGATGCTCAGATAACTGGTAAAACATTTTTTTTTTTTTTCGTGAGTCTGTTAGGGTATTTCTGGAAGAGACTAGAATTTTAATCAGTAGACTTTATAAAGAAGATCAACCCTCACTGAAGTGGGTGGGAATCATCCAATTTGTTGAGGGCCTGGATGGGACAAAAAGCCAGAAAAAGTGCAAATTCTTTCTCTCTCTGCCTGAGCAGAGACATCTATCATCTCCTGCCTTCGGACATCAGAATTCTTTGTTTTTGGGCCTTCAGACTTCAAGGCTTACACCAGTACATCCTCCCCTGCCCTCATCTTGGTTCTTAGGCCTTTGGACTCGAGCTTAATTACACCACTGGAGTCCCTGGTTCTGTGGATTGCAGATGGCAGATTGTGGGACTTCTCAGCCTCCATAACCATGTGAGACAATTTCCACAATAAATATCCTCATATATAAAATCTCAACATATCCTCTTTGTTCTGTTTCTATGAAAACCCTAACTAACACAAATCTTATCTTCTTTTTTATTTTCTTCTTTTTGTCTCCCTGTCTTTCAGAAGATAGAACAGGTAATTCAGATTGATTCTCCTCTAAGAGACTAGGAGAATTTTTATGTTCTTTACATGTCTTTATGACCATGTGTACACATCGTTTATCTCCTGCTTATTAGTGAGAACATGTGGTGTTTGTTTTTCCATTTCTGAGATACTTCAGTTAGGATAATGGTCTCCAGTTCCATCCAAGTTGCTGTGAAAGACGTTATTTCATTCCTTTTTATGTCTCAGTAGTATTCCATGGTATATATGTACCAGCTTTACTAATTTTTTTTTAACTGCTTAGAAGAACTAGAAACCTAACAAAATAGTAGGGAATGAACAAGCCAATATTTGGGGGATAACAGAGTTTCAGGAATGCTCTATTCTGAATATTTTCTTATAACTTAACTTTGATGTCACCCATTTGCTTTTCAGATATTTCCAATCTGCATTCAAGTCCATCCAATGAGTAATTTATTTTTGTTATTTTGTTCTATTTTTTAGTGTTAGAATTTCCATTTGTTTCTTTTCTTTCTTTCTTTTTTTTTTGCTGGAAGAGATATTGTCTTTATTTTATTAGAAATGAACAAATCTGCCATTTGCTTTGGAGGGAGACATTGCCTCTGTCTTCTTTTTTTTTTTTATTTCAGCTCATCATGGGGGTACATAAGTTCAGGTCATATACATAGTCCATGTCCCGCCCATCCCCCTGAGTCAGAGTCCCAAGCGTGTCCATTCTCCAGACAGTGTGCCTGGCACTCACCATGTAGTCATACCCCCATCCCCTCCCCGCCCCCACCTCCCCGAGTCAGCACCTTCAAGCATGACCATTCCCCAGAGGGTGTGCAACGCACTCATCATGTAGGCATACACTCATCCCCTCCTCCCACCCCCCATCTCAGTCTGATATTCAATTGGTATCCTTCCCTGATGTGCATTTAGGTGATGATCAGGGAAACCAGTTTTCTGGTGATTACCTGTGATGCTTGGTTTTCCATTCTTTGGATACTTCACTTAATATAATGGGTTCCAACTCTCTCCAGGAGAACCAAAGAGATGTTGTATCATCGTTATTTCTTATAGCTGAGTAGTACTCCATGGTATACATATACCACAGTTTACCAATCCATTCGTGGATTGATGGGCGCTTGGGTTGTTTCTACATCTTTGCGATTCTGAATTGTGCTGCTATAAACATTCGGGTACAGGTGTCTTTGTTAAAGAATGACTTTTGTTCTTCTGGGTATATGCCCAATAACGGGATTGCTGGATCAAATGGTAGGTCTACTTGAATTTGTTTAAGGTATCTCCATATTGCTTTCCATAGGGGTTGCACTAGTTTGCATTCCCACTAGCAGTGTATGAGTGTTCCTGTCTCTCCGCATCCACACCAACATGTGTTGTTTTGGGATTTTTTGATAAAGGCCATTCTCACTGGAGTTAAGTGGTATCTCATTGTGGTTTTGATTTGCATTTCCCTGATGATTAGGGATGTTGAGCATTTTTTCATACGTTTTTTAGCCATTCTTATATCTTCTTTTGAAAAATTTCTATTCATGTCATTTGCCCATTTTTTGATAGGATTGTTTGATTTTTTCTTGCTGATTTTCCTGAGTTCTAAATAGATTCTTCTTATCAGTCTTTTATCTGATGTGTAGTATGCGAAAATTTTTTCCCATTCTGTAGGCTGTCTGTTTATTTTCGTGACTATTTCTTTGGCTGTGCAGAAGCTTTTTAATTTAATCAGGTCCCATTCATTTATTTTTGTTGTTGCTGTGATTGCCTTAGGGGTTTTCTTCATAAATTCTTTGCCTAGACCAATGTCTGTAAGAGTCTTTCCTACATTTTCTTCTAGAATTCTAATCGTTTCCCATTTAAGGTTTAAATCTGTTATCCACCGTGATTTGATTTTTGTGAGAGGTGAAATCTGTGGGTCCTGTTTCAGTCTTCTACATGTGGCTATCAAGTTTTCCCAGCACCGTTTATTGAATAGGGATTCTTGTCCCCAGAGTATGTTTTTATCTATTTTGTCAAAGATTAGATGGTTATATGAGGATGGTTTTATATTTGGGTTTTCTGTTCTGTTCCATTGGTCTGTGTCCCTGCCCTTGTGCCAATACCAGGCAGTTTTAAGAACCACAGCTTTGTAGTATAGTTTGAAGTCTGGCAAATCAATACCTCCCATTTTGTTTTTATTGCTTAAGATTGCTTTTGCTATACGGGGTCTTTTCTGATTCCATACAAAGTGTATAATTATTTTTTCTAAATCTGTGAAAAATGATGTTGGTAATTTAATAGGAATTGCATTGAATCTATAGATTACTTTGGGTAGTATAGACATTTTAACAATGTTAATTCTTCCAATCCATGAGCATGGTATGGATTTCCACCTATTTACGTGTTCTGTGATTTCCTTCCTTAGCGTTTCATAGTTCTCTTTATAGAGGTCCGTTACCTCTTTAGTTAAATATATTCCTAGATATTTTATTTTCTTTGTTGCTATTTTGAAAGGTATTGAGTCCTTAATTTGGTTTTCCGATTGAATGTTATTGGCATATATGAATGCCTCTGATTTGTGTGTATTGATTTTGTAACCTGAGACTTTACTGAATTCATTAATTAGTTCTGGGAGTCTCTTGGTTGAGTCCTTGGGGTTTTCCAGATACAACATCATGTCATCAGCGAAGAGTGAGAGTTTGGTCTCTTCTGTCCCTATTTGGACACCCTTGATTCTGCTCTCTTGTCTGATAGCCTCTGTCTTCTAAAGCTTTTTGCTATACAAGTGTTCTTGAAAAGATAGTCTGAAACAAAGGTCAGTGCAGGAACATAAGAGACCAATGGAGAATTAGTCATCCAACACACACCTGATAACAAATTCTTTAAAATGTTCACCATGTTTGATTGGGTTCCATAATTCCTCTCTTCTATACCTGCATTGGCATTTTTCTTTTACTTTTTTTATTTGAAAATGTCAAAGGGGTACAAATGTTTTTGTTACAAGAATACATTGCATAATATTGAAGTCAGGGCTTTTAGTGTGCCCATCACCACTAAAACAATAGTGTTCATTGTACCTAATAGGTAAGTATTTATCCTACACTCCCCTCCTACCTTCCTCCTTCTTAGTTTCCAATGTCCTTTACATCTCTTTATGACCATATGTACCCATCGTTTATCTTCCACTTATTAGTGAGAACATGTGGTGTTTGTTTTTCCATTTCTGAGATACTTCACTTAAGATAATGGTCTCCAGTTCCATCCAAGTTGCTGTGAAAGACATTATTTCATTCCTTTTTATGGCTGAGTGGTACTCCATAGTATATATGTCCCGGATTTTCTTTATCCGTTCATGAATTGATGGATCAGCTTAGGTTGATTACATATATTTGCAATTGTGAATTTTGCTGCAGTAAACATTTGAGTGCAAGTGTCTTTCTGATAAAATGATTTCTTTTCCTTTGGGTAGATAGCCAGTAGTGGGATTGCTGGATTGAATGGAGGTCTACTTGTATTTCTCTGAAGAATCTCCATTCTGTTTTGCATAGAGGTTGTACTAATTTTCAGTACCACCAACAATGTATAAACATTCTTTTTTCTCTGAATCCACTCTGGCATCTATTATTTTTTGACTTTTTAACAGTGGTCATTCTGACAAGGGAAGGTGATATCTCATTGTGGTGGTTTTAATTTGCATTTTCCTGGTGATTAAATGATGCTGAACCTTTTTTCATATATTTATTAGCCATTTGTCTATCTTATTATTATTATTTTTTTTGAGACAGAGTCTCACTCTGTTGCCTGGGCTAGAGTGCCGTGGCATCAGCCTAGCTCACAGCAACTTCAAACTCCTGGGCTCAAGCAATACTCCTGGCTCAGCCTCCCGAGTAGCTGGGACTACAGGCATGCACCACCATTCCCAGCTAATTTTTTTCTATATATATATTTTTAGCTGTCCATATAATTTCTTTCTATTTTTAGTAGAGATGGGGTCTCGCTCTTGCTCAGGCTGGTCTCGAACTCCTGAGCTCAAACAATCCACTTGCCTCGGCCTCCCAGAGTGCTAGGATTATAGGCGTGAGCCACCAGGCCCGGCCTGTCTATCTTCTTTTGAAAAAATTTTGTTCCTGTCTTTTGCCCACTTTTCAATGGGGTTGTTTGTTTTTTTCTTGCTCATTTGTTTGAGTTCTTTGTAGATTCTGGATATTAATTCTTTGTCAGATGTGTACTTTGTGAATATTTTCTCCCATTCTACAGGTTGTCTATTTACTCTGTTGATTGTTTCCTTTACAGTGCAGAAGCCTTTTAATTTAATTAAGTCCCATTTATTTATTTTTATTGTTGTTGTATTTGCCTTTTGGATCTTAGTCACAAATTCTTTGCCTAGGTCTATGTGTAGAAGAATTTTTTCTTCTAAAATTTTTATGGTTTCATGCCTTACATTTACGTCTTTAATACATCTTGAATTAATTTCTGGTGAGAGATAGGAGTCCTGTTTCATTCTTCTGTATGTGGCCATCCAATTTTCCAGCACCATTTTTTGAATAGGGCCTCCTTTCACCAGTATGTGTTTTTGTCTGCTTTGTCGAAGATCAGTTGGTTGTAGCTATGTGGTTTTATTTCTCGGTTCTCTATTGTAGTCCATTGGTCTATGTCTCTACTTTTATACAAGTACCATGCTGTTTTGATTACTGTAGACTTATAGCATAATTTGAAGCCAGATAATGTGATGCCTCGAGATTTGTTCTTTTTTGCGTAAGATTGTTTTGGCTATTCAAGTCTTTTTCAGTTCCGAATGAAGTTTAGGATTATTTTTTTTTTTAGATCTGTGTAATATGATGTTGGTATTTCTGTGAGAATTAAATGGAATTGGTAAATCACTTTGGGCAGTGTGGATATTTTAACAATGTTGATTCTACCAATCCATGAGCATGGGATTCTTTTCCATCTGTGTCATCTATAATTTCTTTCATCAGTGTTTTGTAGTTCTTGTAGAGATCTTTCACCTCCTTGGTTAGGCATATTCCTTGGTGTTTTATTTTCTTTGAAGTTATTGTAAATGGTATTGAGTTTTTGATTTGACTCTCTGCTGGACTGTTATTAGTATATAGAAATGATATTCATTTGTGTACATTGACTTGGTAACCTGAGAATTTGCTGAATTCATTTATCAATTCTAGGAGTTTTTTGGTGGGGTCTTTAGGGTTTTCTAGATACAAGATCATATCACTGGCAAACGGATAGTTTGACCTCCTCTTTCCTGATTTGGATGCCCTTTATTTATTTCTCTTGCCTCATTGCTCTGGCTAGGACTTCCAGTACTATGTTGAGTAAAAGTGGTGACAGTGGACATACTTGTCTTGTTCCAGTTCTTAGAAGAAGGCTTTCAACCTTACCCCAGTAAGTATGATGTTGACTGTGGGTTTGTCATATTTGAATTTTATAATTTTAAGGTATGTTCCTTCTATGCCTAGTTTGTTGAGGGTTTTTTATCATGAAAGGGTGCTATTAGTTTCTTTTTTAAAAAAAGTTTCTAGTCCTCTTCTGAAATTCTGAACCTTGCCTTTTATTTCCTTGAGCACAGGTATAGTTATTTCAAAGTCTGCATCTGATAACCCCAACATTTGTATCCTTTGTTAGTCTATTAGGGAAAAATCAATGCCAAAGACTGGGCACACTTTTCTAGACCTCTGTTCTCTCCCAAATATTGGCTTGTTAATTCTCCACTATTTTGTCAGATTTATAATTCTTCTAAACAGTTAAAAAATATTTGGTACAATTCTTCTAGTATCTTAGAGGGGAATTGATCTGAATTACCTACTCTATATTCTGAAAGCGAAAATCAGGATTTTTTTTCCTATTTTTTTTATCACGTACATTTATTACTTTTATGCATTTTAAAAGTTTATATTTAAAAAACAAAGTAGATCTACATGTTCTGACAGGGAAAGCTTTCTAAGGCAGGAAGTGCAAAATAAGCCACATAATAATATGTATATAATATTAATACCAATCAATATTAACATTTATTGACTGCTTATTATGTACCAGAAACTATTCTAAGGGCTTTGAATGTATTGACTAATTTACTTCTCATAAGATCCCTAAGGGGTAGTTACTGTTATTAGCCCCATTTTATACATAGGGAAACCGAGGACAGAGAGGTTAATGAATTTTCTCAAAGCCACACATCTAATATGTAATAGACACAGGATTCAAATTCAGGCTACCCAACTCTAGAGCCCATGCAGTAAACCACTGTATTCCTTATGCATAATAGATAGCATACCACCCAAAAACTTATCCAAAGAACATACCTAACCATTAACAATGGCTTCTTATGGGCTTTGAGGATGCAGGTGACTTTACTTTTTATTCTGTATCTGTGATGTCCAATATGGTAGCCACTAGCCACATATGGGTATTTAAATTTAAGCAAATTAAAATTAAATAAAAATGAAAACCAGCTTCCCAGTCTTAGTAGTTCCATTTCAAGGGCATTCAATAGCCACAGGTGGCTAATGGCTACTTTATTGAACAGTGAAGATACAGAACATTTCTATCATCACCGAAGGTTTTATTGGACAGTGTGCTCTGTGGAGTTCAATAGTGTTTGAATTTTTTATAATAAGTATGTATTCATGATTTACTTTTGTAATTAAATAGAATGGATCAATAACAGAAAAAGAAACTATTTATTCAAAGCTAAATTCCTTTTTTCCTGTTACTTGACCATACCTTTCTTCTACCCTCTGGAGTTGTTCAGAGAGTCTGCTTTCCTTCACTGTTGCCTCTCTGGGCATTTAAAAGAAACATAACGCATAAATCAGTGAAAAGCTCATCAGGATAAAACTATTATGGGTCTTTTGAAAATGTGGTGATATCTACATAGAACTATATTCCTCTTAACTATTTGGAAGTATCTAAAAATGTGCATTATTTTCAAGACATGTTGACCAAATCCTGTGCATTTAAAAAAGGCTTTCTTGAAAGCCTGTTGGCAAAATATTCATAATTTATTTTACTAAAGATCAAGCCCATTAATTGTGCATTTCTATAAATTTTAAAATTGTAAAACTGAGGAAAATGTGTTTAAAAAATACTATTTCCATTTGTGAAATATACAAAGAAGCAGAAGACCTTTGAAATAGAAAGAATGCCTTCATTCATCCTAAAGAGTCAGAAGAGCTTCAGTCTCATCTTCTGAGTTTTCTAACAAAGTAAGAACCAGATATGCTTAGTTTGGATATGACTAAACATCTAATAACTGAAATTCTATATTATGGAATACAGAGTAGGTTGATCTGAGCATGGCTACAGGTAGCAGAACTAGAAGCAGTGGGGGAGAACCAACTGAAATATTTCAACAAGTTGGATTGTAGTAATGAAATTAACTGACCTATAACTTGATGAGCTTCTTTCCCTGGCACCAAAGGAGTTCAGGCAGAGTTTAAAAGGCCCAGGGCTCTGGGCAGAGGATTTGTTTGTTTGATGTACTACAGTAACTGTTAGGTTCTCAAATATTATTGCTCTTCTTGCGTTATATACCCATGGTGCTGTCACCAGAGGTACCTATCATTCAGCTTAGTCTAAGTGATTGTACAATAGCAAACAACCCCCAATCGTTGCCTTACAATAACAAAGGTTTACTTCTCCCTCTGCATGGGGGTCGGCACCCCTGTAGGTCAGTTATAGCTCTTCTCCACCTTGTCTTCTTTCCAGGCTCTGAGAAGAGCAATCAGTCCCTATCTCGGACATTTTTGGCCTATGGCTGAACCACCCAATAGCTTTAAATTTTCTGCTCTCAAGTGGCTCATGTCACTTCCACGCACGTCTCAATGAGCAAGGCTAGTCACATGACTAAGTCTGCTGCCAAGGGCGTGGGCACTATAATACTTTTATAAGGACCGGCAGTGTATACCTGAGAGCAATAATAGAATCTACCACACCAGTTAACAGAAAAGTGAAGTCAAATGTGAGCTGAAAATAGGTTGTGATGAAGGCATAGGTCAAATGGAACTGAATGCTAGGATTAATCCCTCCTTGTCTTCTTGGCTTCCTTCTTCCCTCTCTCTTTCTTCCTTTCTTGCATGCTTCCTTTCCCTTCTTTACTTCCCCAAAACACATCCAATTCAAAGTACTGAGTTAGGCCTTGAGGATACCAGAGGTAGATAACATGAACTCTATTTTGGACCAACTCACAGTCCAGTGGCACAAAAATAAGTAAACATATATTTATAACTAACCATGTCAAGTGCTATGAAAGGATAAATACATATTTAATTTTTCCCTGACTGCATAAAGGAAGACTAAGTAACCCAGAATTTTGGGGAGGGTTAAGTGGTTTATGGAAGGCCTCCCAAAAAAGACCTTAATCTCAAACTGAGAATTAGCAAGGCAGAAAGATCACACTCCAGAAGGAGGGAACAGCATATATAAACACCCAGATGCTGAGGAGGGCAGGGCCTTATGTGGAGACCACAGGCTCAGTGTGGATGGAACTTGGACCAGAGAAAGGAGGACAAAGAAGGGCAAAGACAGGTAAGGCTCTAAGTGATGACACTGGGAGCAGAGGCACCAGCCATTCCACAAATGTTCATACAGTGCTAATTTGGGGCCAGCCTGCTGTCTACTGAGTAACTGCTGTGAGCACTGTGCACAATAAGGTCTGGAAGGAAAGCAAATGATACAAAGGAATGGGGTGAAAATTGTAATTTTTATTAACATATTGAGAGACTTCTTTGAAAGATGGGGGACCTAGCCAGCCATGAGTTGTAGGATAATTTGGTGGGACGATTTTTTGCAGTATCTCTGAATGTTGCTATCTTTTGTTTTTTTCCTCTTGGAAGGAGCAGAATCTACAGAGAAGGCAGGTATAAACCTGACTGCCAATGAGAAGGAAGACCAAGATCTCAATATTCGATAAGTAAATGTCACTTAATCACCCTGCTTTCACAATGATACCTTCACCTTCAACTGTGCCTGGTGTTACATCAGTCCAGAGACACTGCTTTTAATATTTCCAGAGAACAAACCTGTAAACCTCTAGTCTACCAGCTGGCTGTGTGCAGTGGAAAAGAGGTTGGGGTGTTCACCTTTTAATTTCACCTTAAACTAGACTTCCACCCAGTCCTGTATTAATTCTACCTTCAGCCCCATTTCCAGGAGTACTTGGTGCCAGTTGTTATGGAGACCTTTGCAGGTTCTTGGACAAAAGTTGGGTTGCTTCTTGACTTTTCCTACTGCTGACTTAGGATTTAGCTGTATTTTGGCTGTTAAGTCACTTATCACTCACACAATCTTCCGAACTGTGATATGTTAATATTGTTGTAGGTGTTATCTCTTCCCCTGTTCTTCTTGTCCTTTTAAGGGTATTTTCTCCTTTTTTGGATCACTTAGTGTCTCTTACGTGATGTTTCAGGGTAGATAAAAACTATGTGCTATGTTCAGTCTGCCAACTTTCAAACAGATTTACACACCTAGGGAAGAGTTCGTTGAGTTACTATTAAGTACAAAGAATTTAAAGTAAGCAAACAAACAAAAATGGCAATTTAAATGCTAGTGTAAACAAAATGTATAGGAAAGGAAAAGTACTCATAGTATACTACATAACTCAGTCAAGAATAGCATTTAGATAGTTATAATAATGGAATCCCTGGATCTATGATCCAAATTTGATAGAACTGTATTAGTAGGATGCAGAGACTGACAAAGGTTGGCAAACATTTTTGTAAAGAGTCAGATAACAAACATTTTAGGCTTTGTGGGCAATATGATCTCTGTCACAACTATTCAGCTCTGCTGTTACAGCACTAAAGCAACCATAGATAATACATAAACAAATGAGCATGACTGTAATTCAATAAATCTTATTTACAAAAACAGGTGGCCCTTGTTTGCTGACCTGTAGACAATATGTGTGTGCAGAGAAGGAGGTGAGGTGAGAGAGAACTAAGATTTCATATTTCGCAGGGGGCAGTCAAAAGTTAATGGCTGAGATTGAAAAAAAAAACTGAAAGTAATAACCTAAGCACATTTTTTCAAGACACAGGGATGAATACCAAATGAAAGTGATGGTGGTGGGAAACTGCTATTCATTGCATGAATACAAGCTTTGTAGAACTATTCGTTTCTTTGACCCATGTGCTTGTGTGTTGGGTAAAATAACTAAATTAAAAATTAAAAATATTAAAATTTATGGAGGCAGCAAGCTGTGGTCCACGTTTGTTTAGGTGATTAAGAAAGACGAGGTCACTTAGTGTCCTGGAAGAGGGGGCTTAGACATTGAAGCTCAGGTGGAGTTTTCACTATCTCCGGCTTCCCTCCCCACCCCCAGGTGGAGACCCTGAGGTACATGGACAGGATGCATGTTTGTTTGGCGAGGGTCGGGCTCTGGCAGTTGAAAATATTGACACCTGTTAACTTCTTAGTGCCAGGCTTGTGCCAGCAGTTTCCTGGTCTGTGACCTGTTGGTGGTGCCCTGGTGGCTGGCACAAACCCAGCTATGGCCTTCACTTGTGGGTGGGGTGGGAAACTGCAGGTCAAGGCCCTCGGGAATGTCTGGGCTGGCATGAGCTCCTGTTAGCACGCACAGGTAGGCCAGGTGCAGGGCAGGTTGGGGAGGTCGCTGCATAGCAGGCTGCATGGGGCAACTGCTAAGCATGGCCAGGTGGGAAGGCCTGTGAACAGGGCGAGGTGCTAGAGCCATACCCACGCCCGAGCTCGCTCAGGCAGGAGTAGCAGAAATGCTGAGGAGATTTGTGTGTCTGAGGTCCTCTCCAGGCCCTGAATCATAGCAGAGGACTCATAGCAAATTAATGAAGCTAATTTCTGACTGGAACTATCATTTGTGAATCATAGTGTCTGTGCTCATTAAAGAAATTATCTGTGTCTTCCCAGGCATTATGGATGCATTGTAAATTAGGGCTTTTCATAAATAATCACAAATAATTTGTTTCTGCTTGTGTTTTCAGGGAGCTAGGGGCGGGGAGGGGTGACCAGTCAGGAGGGGAGGCTGGTGGCTGGAGCTGCTCCAGAGGGTGTGGTGGCTGGGGCGAGAGGGACCCGGAGAAGGGAGTCAGCCTGAGGAGGAGGTGGTCTGACCTGACGCTGGCCCTGCCCTGGGGGAATCCATTAGGTCTTCTAGGTCTGCTGCCCACCACCAAGGGGGCCAAGACCTCCTTCAGGATTGGGCCTGAGACCCCATGACCACCTCTTCTTTAGCCCCTTTCCCACAGATCCAGTGGTCCATGGATCACGGTGGTGGATATGCGATTTTCTCCCACTGCTCTTTTCAGAATCAGCTGTCCCCAGCTGCAGAAGGCCCTGGAAAACCCCTTGGCATCCTCTTTTTCCTGAGCCTGCTGGCAGCTAGAACCTGTGAGGTAACGATGCCCAGGGGCCAACCTGCTCGCTCCAGGGCCTTACAATGGCTGCAAAAATATCAGGGGATGAACTAAAAAAGGAAAATGAGGAACGAATGAAAAGCAAGTTGAAGCAGGGAGGAAAAAAGAAGCAGATCCTCCCAGATTGATTCTGGTTACCAGTGAGGAAAGCCCTTTCGAACAGGAGCAGTTACTAAAGATATGTGGTGGCGTGGACCTCCAGGCAGGCAAGCTCCCTAGGGAGAAGTCAGGAGCTGGAACCTGCAGGGTGACCCTCTCTCACTTTGTTTTCCGTATCTCTCTGCAGCCTCCTCCTTCTCCTGTTACTCTAGTGGACGTGCCAACAGATGAGAGATTATCCTAAAGAAGGGGGGGCAGGCGCTGGGTTGAGAGTTCAGGCAGTGGAAAGGCAGAGAAAGTGGCTACAGCCCGGAAACAGGAGGCAGAACAGCAGAACAGCAGAGTGGGATTTGGTGAGCCTGGGGAAAAAGGGTCAGGGGGGCAGATTCTCCTGGGTCTTCTAATGCAGGTAAGGAGTATGCACTTTATTCTTAATGCAATGGGAAGTGATCCACAACCTGATCTGCATTTCGAAAGCTGGTCTAGCTGCTAAGTGGACAATAGAACGTAGGAGGGAAAGGAGGGCAGTGGGAAGCTGAGGTAGGTCATGGTGATGATCCTGGGAGTGACTGAACTGTCTTCCTTTATGCTTTTCCTATCTTTTCCAAATAAAACCCCTGTGCTATAAGCACTGTGCATCTCAGGTAAAGTTTCAAAGGGAAGAAAGCAATAACATTGAATAAATTCTCCTTAGGGTGGGGTCATTAAACCACTCCGAGGTATTTGCCTTTTTAAAAGTTTGTTGACCACAATGTATTTCTTATTGGTAGAATTTCAGGTACGAAGGGGAAGCATTCTGGCTAGCTGGTCAGAGTGACATTTACAGCAATGCTTCTCAAACTTTCCTGTGCTAAAATGCAGATTCCTAGTTAGTAGGTCTGCGAAAGGGCCTGAGATTTTGCTTTTCTAACAAATTCCTAGATGATGCCAATGCTCCTGATTCATGGACCACACTTTGAATTGTAAGATTTTAGAAGACTGTTTCATGTGTTAAAGAAAGCTCTGAGTACTAAGAATAGCTTCTTGGATATTTATTTGTTCATTTTGAAGGGGATCAGAATATGTCACCCCAAAATATGCCACTTCGGCATAAGGATTATTTTGAGCTGAACGCAATTGAGAAAGAGTAGACACAGGAAGAACTCTCTGACCTCCCCTTATCTGCTTAAAAGTGGAGCATAAATTTCTCTTTGCGAAGGTGCATAAATTTGTCCCTGCCTCCTGTACTAGCATGAGGAGAGCCACCCTTATCACCGGAGACAGAGGACTGGCACCTAGATGAGTTTGCATAAACAAATTTTATTAATAACTCTTATCTACCATTAGTTTCTTCCATATATTTACCTTCCCACAATTTACTGCCTTAGAAGGCCAAGCCACCTTTCCTTTGTCTAGTCGCATCTTCATAATTTTTCACTCTTTATTAAAATGGAATATAAACCCCAAAGTCTAACCACTTTTTTGAGTTTTTCACTTCTTTTCTGTGAAGCCCCCAGTGTTAAAATATTAACATTGAATAAAATTCGTAAGCTTTTCTTCTGTTCATCTGTCTTTTGTTGGTTTAATTCTCAGGTTCCATTCACAGAACATAAGAGAGTAGAGAAAAAGATTTTCCTTCCCTATAGTTTATTCATTCCAATGTATTTTGGTTAGTAAGGACCATGATATTTGAAGAGATAAAAGAGCTTCCTAAGGAGGTTGCCAAAACATGTTTTTATTGAGTCTTTGGAAAGCTGGACACATCTGGAATCGGATACTCTGAATCCTCAGCCAGTGGTGTGCTGGTGAATGCTTAAAAACTGTCTCTCTGAGAAAAACTGTCCTGATTTGAGCATTTGTTGATTTCTGTGATGTAAATCTCTTATCAGGCTGACTTTCAGCTCCCAACATGACATTACTTAATGTAGGTGCAGACAATAAGAGATATAATAGATAACCCCAAGAACATAGATATTAGTAAAATATAGTCAGATAATTAGGAACTGATGAGCTTTTAGTATTTGTTTCTTTGCCTTTAATATAATTTATTTCATTGTAAGTTTTGTAATTTAAGTTTTAAATGACTGTGTTTAACAACTGGCTCACAAAATTCGTGAAAATTAAGCAAAGCTCTTCCTCAGTCTCTTCTTGACTTCAGGTTCCATATAAAACCCCTGTCATGTAAACATTGTGTACCTCAGGTAGACGTTTCCAAGGTAAGGAAACAATCTCCATGAACAAGTTCTTCACCACTGCCTCAGGCCCTTCCTATGCTCAGCCCTTTTTCCCGGTTTTACTGTCAGATAAGTTTCTAATCTCAGAATTCTGATCCTTTTCCAAATTCTTGTAGGGGATGCTGGTGAGTCTTAGCAGAGATGTTCAGGATGATGGATGATAGAGAAAATAAGGAAGATAATGACAGAGGTAAATGGAGTGGGGAAAAGGAACTACCTGAGATGCTTGAGATGCTTAAAGCTTTGTGCCCCTTGCCATCTTAACTACATTATTTTGTTAAATCACCACAGCCCTGTGAAATAGATGAGCAACCTGAGGCCCAGAGAAGAGACAGAATTTGCCTAAGGTCACACAGATAAACAGTTTTAGAACTTAGATACAAATCCAGGTGTCTCTGACATTAGACTAATCCACTTAACAAAAATTTTATAGATGCACAAAATTAATAGTTCTGCTGGGTATAGAATTCTAGGTTGGAAATCATTCCCTCCTGAGGATTCTGAAGACATTGCCCTATTGTATTCTAGCTTTGAGAAATTGATTGCCACTTAAATGCCTGACATTTTTTCCCCTGTGGAAGCTTTTAGAATCTCCTCTTTTCCCTCTATGACTACTTATGTTTATTTTTATTTGTTTATTTATTTTTAAAAATTTATTTGAAGGAATTTATTATATATTATTGACATTTACCATTACCAAAATACATATTACAAGTACTTTCTTCAAGATCATTTCTTTTTTTTTTTTATTTCAGCTCATCATGGGGGTACAAAAGCTCAGGTTATATACATTGTCCATGTCCCGCCCATCCCCCTGAGTCAGAGCCTCAAGCGTGACCATTCTCCAGACAGTGCGCCTGGCACTCACCAGGTAGTCATACCTCCATCCCCTCCCCCCACCCCCCCACCTCCCCGAGTCAGCACCTTCAAGCATGACCATTCCCCAGACGGTGCGCAACGCACTCATCATGTAGGCATACACCCATCCTCCCCGCCCCCCGTCTCAGTCTGATATCTAATTGGTATCCTTCCCCGATGTGCATTTAGGTGATGATCAGGGAAACTAATTTTCTGGTGAGTACATGTGATGCTTGTTTTTCCATTCTTTGGATACTTCACTTAACATAATGGGTTCCAACTCTCTCCAGGAGAACCAAAGAGATGTCGTATCACCATTATTTCTTATAGCTCAGTAATACTCCATGGTATACATATGCCACAGTTTACTAATCCATTCGTGGATTGATGGGCATTTGGGTTGTTTCCACATCTTTGCAACTGTGAATTGTGCTGCTGTAAACATTCGGTTACAGGTGTCTTTGTTATAGAATGACTTTTGTTCCTTTGGGTAGATGCCCAATAATGGGATTGCTGGATCGAATGGTAGGTCTACTTGAATCTGTTTAAGGTATCTCCATAATGCTTTCTATATGTTTATTTTTTAAATTTTACTTCCTCAGTGATGTCCTTAGCTTATATTCCAAACACTACTGAATTTTTCATTTTTGCCATCATATTTATGATTTCCAAAAGCTAATTTTTTGTTCTGTGGATGTTTTTTATTAGGGCCTTCTTTTCTCATTTCCCAGATGCAGTATCTTCTCCTTGTTTTGAGAGTCTCAGTTAATTCATTTCCCTTCCTTCATTCTTTCTGTTTACTTCAGCTTATTTCTCTCAGACAATGTAAGCCTTCTCAAATGTTTGATGATCTTTGGTTGTTGGTTGGTATTTAAGAATGGGCCACTGGTCAGAAGCTGTATTTCCTTGGGTTGTATGTATTGCTGGTGAACTTCACTGTAGGGAGAATGGGCTTGGCCCTTTCACTGCAGATTCGTCTAACAGGATCTATATGTCTACTGGGCTGGCTATTCTGTCTAGTGAGGAAAATGCAAACCTTTTGCCCAGGAAGCATAAGCCAGGTCACCTCCATTCTAGAGCCAAATATGAGAAAGAAGCTCCTGATTCAGTGTGTCAACTCTCACTTAATTCCCCTGTTTTCACCTTGGCAGCCCTGTCCTCAAGTCTTCTAGACCTCAGCAGAGAGTAAACTTCTAGATTTCTGCTGTAGTGGAGGTGGGCATGTGGGAGAGTCAAAATGCTTATAACGGTATTGAACCTTTCCTACTGTTTTCTATTCCACCTCCACCTTCGGAAGTAGCTGATGCCTCCAATTCCTGAGCCTATCTGTGATTCTGCAGTCAAATCAGCTGCTTGTCAGCTTTCTTTACCTCTGACATACACTCTAGCCTTCTCAGTCACCTCTCTTGCATCTCTTCCCCAGCTCTCCAGCTCTCAGAGACAGAGCAAGTCCTGAAGAAGTCCATCTCCCAGTACTAGTCTTCCTGAACATCATTCTCATCTCCTTTGGGCTCCTGGAGGCTTGGCCAGTCTGGGAGCTCTCTGGTTATTAATTCTATAATGCACTTTTTTGCTTAAGTTAGTTTGGAGTTGGGCTTCTATCACTTATAACATGAAGAGTGCAAACTAATACACAGGGTCAGTGAGGCTGATCAGTTGATTAAACAGACAATATAATACCACTTTGATCTTTCCTTATAGAGTAAATATCACAAGACTGCATTAGAGGCTGTCCCCAGAACTGGGCATAATAGGCTCTGGGTTGACCTCTGGTTGGAGACCATTGGCTCTTCCCTGAAAAGTCCGAATTAAATCTCTCTGGGTTCAGTTCACACCCTGCATCCTTCTTTCTTCCACTTATCTGGCATTTAGCTGATTCTACCTTACCATCACATTGCCATGTTGTTTGACTCTTAATATGAGAATATCTTATATCCCCAATTAATTCCTCCTTAGAAGTCCAGCACAGGGCTGCAAATGTATATAGCCAGTTCAGGATAAAGGAATGAATAAGGTCATTCGTTTTATTTGTGGCTTTCTACCCTGGATATGAATGGGTTACCCTAACTTCTTGCTCTTAGTAATCCTTCTAGCATCTAAAACACTTTTACAACAAAAAATAATGACACTACTTACTGAGTGTTACTCTATGACAGATCCTTGTCCTTTTACCTAATCTTTTCAATAATACTCTGAGGTAGGCAATATTTTTCCCATTTCATAGGTGAGGAAACAGAAGCTTGGAGAGGTTACAACATATCAAGGATGTACCCTTACTGGGTGGAACTCGGGCTGGTCAGATCTCATGTTTTGCAACTCTGTTCTATCTCTGTGTTTTAATTTACATTCTGCCTGCTGCAGTTTAACCCTTAGATTTTTGATTGGTTTCACCAAAGAGCAAAGCTGTATGAGACTATGTATATTTCAACCAGACAGGCACTTACTAAATTTGAAATCTATCAATTGGCTCTTCTCCAAAATAAGAAAGAATTACAAACTACATGATGACAAGGCTGCTACAGCCAAGTACCTTGCAGAGAGAACACAGCAAGAGCTATTGGAGTCATTTCAGATGGTATAAGGAGCAGCTTATGAAATGGAGAAATTAGGATAGATCTTGGGTATACTTCTGAAGAATGAGATCCATTAGAATGATCTCTCCTGGGGAGTTCTGTGATGGAAAGTGCATTGCTGGAGTTATTTAAAAATGAACTATTGAAATTCTTCAGGGACCAATCCTGTGCTGATAGGGGTGGACAAGATACCTTAATAGGTCATTTTAGTCTCTGATTTTTGTAAAGACTATTGTTCTTATGGTATATTGAGATTTTCGATGAATTTCAATTTCTACCTAAGTACCCCAGAAGTTTCCTAGATTGAGCTGAAAGTGATCGCTGTGTCAGGCTCTGGGATAACTGGGGGAAGCATCCCCTTGTGAATGTGTTCCTCTGTTGGGGTCTGTTGGTCAGCCTTGAAGAGCCAGAGTTCCAGCCAGAGCACCTTCTGGATGTACAGTGCCATGGAAGCAGGTTTCAGCTGCATCTGACTTTGAATGCTGTCACTTGAGTACGCAAGGCTGTAGTCCCCAGCCAAGGCCTCAAGGCAGCTGGGAACAGTGACATATGCTAAATAGTCTGGTTCCCAAGGAGCTGGAGCAGGCCCGCTGAGAGGCCCATAAAATCTCTGCCTGCAATTCCCTGCCGCCATATGCTCCAAGAGGTGTTTGTTCAGAGTTTGTTTGGTTTCAGGCTGGTGGATACAGAGGGAGCTTGGCTAATGGCATTGTTTGCTGAGTTAATTGTTCTGTTTGATCCAAGGCTTTCTAGGATACAGAGGGAAATGAGGTGTTTGTTTGGTCAGGGTTTTCCTTGAGTAAAGTTTACCTCACAACTTGGAAAGGGGGACAAAGGAAAAAAAGAGTTGGAGAAAAGGGAGGAAAGGAAGTCAGTGAAAGCCCTGTGGGCTCTGTACAGGGCTGAGGTCTCAAATGGTGTGAACAATTAGCCAAGGCACTGTGGAGGGTCTGGAACCAAGTTAAGGCAGAGGTCTTCTCTGGCTGTAGAAAAAACGAAAAATAAAGCATCACACACCTCTATTTATTGACAATTTTTACATTATTTATTTCCAAGAAAGATTTTTATGGGTTATAACAAAGGGTACACATGAAATAAGACTGTTGCAACAAAAGACCAGACACTGCACTGAACATGCAGAGACTGATCATAACCAAACCCTAGTCTAACTTGGCTACAAAAACCAAGTATTAAATTAGTCCTGGATACTTGGAAATTAAGCTAAGTAGGAAGTGGAAATATCCAGGAGATCTGATTTTCACTGTCTAATGATGAGATGTGTGCCACATCAGGAGGAGAGAGAGATTATTTCTTGATCCTAAAGTCTGAGGGGATATAATGAGGGGATAATTTCCCCATCATCTCTTCTCCATGGGGTTTTTATAAAATAAATAATATTATTCTAGAAAAAGTATTTTCTAAAATGTACACAATGGCTACATGTATGGTGCTCTTGTTCCTGTTGGTAACAATTCCTTCCATAGCAATTTTGTTTCCAGACTGGCCTCCCCAGGTGAATGGGGCAGGGTAGGGTATACCTGGAGCATTTGTACCACCCACAAATCTAGTTTTATTTGTTTTCAAACTGGCTGGAGTTGTGGAGCAGCAGATTTTTGTATAGATGCTAAGGTCAAAGAACATGATTGTAGAAGAACAACATACAGAGGGAATTCCAAGGTGGGAGGAGGAAGAAAACTTGAGACAGGCAGCCCCTAACTCTGCTTAATAATGACTGCTCTGGCCCAGTGCCATGGCTTCATTGGTAACCTACCAAACTCTCATCACTTTTCTTTGCTTCTTGTCCTTTGTCTAGAATAAATGGGAGCCAATGAGTCATTTGCAGATTTAGCCAATAACACATGTGCCTTGATGCTCCTGCCAGGCTGACCAAACTCCGGACCAGTTCTTGAGATAGATGTACTGATTCTGAATCCTCAAAAGATGAGGTCTGGTGTTTGTGTGTTATAAGCCCTACCAGTGGCTCTGATGTGCAGCCAGGTAGAGGACCACTACCCCAGGCTGCACTATATGTGGACAATTTTAGAGTTGATAGACAGGGATGCTGAACAGGAAGTTAAGGGACTGGAATTAAATAGAAATGTATTACAGTCATAGCTCTGTGTTTCACGTACCTCTGCATCCATATTCTTTTTCAGGACTATCAGAGAACCCAAAGCCAGTGTAACCTGCTATTTTACTACTTAAAACTGTGAGCTTCCAAACATTTCTGGAGCCACCTGTTTGCATAAATCATATTCACAAAGTATGCTGAAGAAGATACGAGGCGAAGACGTTCTAAACTTGACTGTATGTGCCCTTCAGTATCCACTCACCCAACGTCCTTCCAAGGAGCCACTGTCAAGTCTACTCTCTATATGTAGTTGGAGGAGTTGAGTCAACACTCAGCTCCAGGAGTGAACTTTTGCTTCATCCTGGACACTCAGGGCATTGTATTCCCTGGCTGCAGCTATTAGTCCAGGGATGAGCACGTGATTCAACCAGAGCCAGTAAGGGGACCGTGGGGCAGAGGTATGCTTCTTGCTGGCTGTTTCCAGCAGAAAAGATGAAGTAAGCCTGTAACTGTAGGGCCATCGCATGAACCCCTGGGATGAAGGTTCTGAAGCCACTAGGAAAGGCAGAAGTGAGTGATGGAAAGAAACCAGGTCACCACAACATTGTTTGAGTCCCTGAATCAAGCTCCCCTGAAGCTAGACCTTCCCCTAGATTTTCCTTTTGGAGAATATGAATGTTCCAGGCCCTAATTTCCTCATGTGTGAAATAGCAATGCTCATAGTTACTTCATTAGTTTACTGTGAGGGTAGAATGAGAAAATGTAGCACACAGCACATGGTGCAGAGTGGATGTGCAATAAATGGTGGTCTTCTTTCTCTCACCTCCTACCTTGCCAGCTGATGGGGATTTTAACACTTCATAATTTCATGGGTATAGACAGGCTAAGTGCCATTCAATTCCATTTAATTAAGCAGGTGTTCTCTGTGCTCAATGCTCCCTCACTTCCTTCACGCTCCCCCGGTACTCTGTTCACATCTCTATTAGTGCTCCTATCACACAACGCCCATTTTTTCTAGCTAGTTGTCTGTCTCCGTGTGGGACTGTGAGTACTGAGAGGACGGGGTGGTTGAGCACCTACTGTGTGGCAGAGACTGTGGTGGGCATACATACAGGCCAATGCGTTTTACTCTCACTATGACTCAGGAATGCATTGGTTTGAGTTGAGAACTGCTTGAGCTTTCAAGCCTGAGCTGACGCTCTTTCTTGTTGTAAAGGTCAGATGCTTTTTGCACAAGGGTCAGAAATGCTATTAACCTGCCTTTGCCAAAGGGAATTTGCTGGCTCATGTAACTAAAAAGTTTAAGGTAGAGTTGGTTTTAAGCCTGCATTGATCCTGGTTCTCCTCCAAATCAGGAATGTGCATCTCTGCCTTTTTTTCACTCTGTTTTTCCTCCTGGATGGGTTCCTCACACGGGGTGGCAGCACCAGCAGCTCTGGGGTCTCTCCCTGCTCCATAATCCCAGCAGGAAAAGAGCTTCCTCCTAATTCCGGCAAGAGTCTGGGATAGGTCATGTGCCCATCTCTCCACCAGCCACTGTAGCAAGGGCTGTGAAACACTCTGGACATTCCTGGGTCAAGTGCCAGCTTCAGACGAAAGGCAGCATCACCCCAAACCACATGGGTGGAGGTGGGAGAGGGTGCTGTCACCACAAGAAAGATGCTAGAGATGCACAAAGGAGAGATGCTCTCTTCCCTAGGCCGGCCTCCCTCTCCTCTGCCAGCTCAGCAGCTTCCCTTGGTTTCACTGCATCTGGGTAGGCTGTTTAGATGGGGGCTTACCCTAAGCATCTGGACCTGTCATTTAGTTCTTCCTGGGAGTGCTGTACTTCTCAACCTCTCAGGGGCTCTTTGAGGTGGGGATTTGCATAATAACACCTTGTAGGACACGCAAGTGCTGCACAAAATTCCTCAGCCCCTTCCCCTTCCTGGAGCACTTCTCTCATTTGTTCATTAAGAAGTTAGGGGTGGAAACAACCCAAGTGCCCATCAATCCACGAATGGATTAGTAAACTGTGGTATATGTATACCAAGGAGTACTACTCAGCTATAAGAAATAATGATGATATGACATCTCTTTGGTTCTCCTGGAGAGAGCTGGAACCCATTATATTAAGTGAAGTATCCAAAGAATGGAAAAACAAGCATCACATGTACTCACCAGAAAACTGGTTTCCCTGATCATCACCTAAATGTACATCAGGGAAGGATACCAATTGGATATCAGACTGGGATGGAGGGTGGGGGGAGGGGATGGGTGTATGCCTACATGATGAGTGTGTTGCACACCCTCTGGGGAATGGTCATGCTTGAAGGTGCAGACCCGGGGAGGTGGGGGGGGGGAGGGGATGGAGGTATGACTACATGATGAGTGCCAGGAGCACTGTCTGGAGAATGAGAACGGACGCGCCTGGGACTCTGACTCGGGGGGATGGGCGGGACATGGACAATGTATATGACCTGAACTTATGTACCCCCATGATGAGCTGAAATAAAAAAAAAAAAGAAGTTAGGGGTAGCAGATAGAGCCCCATGAGCAGAACAAAGCTTCTGATGGGGCAATATAACACCCACCAAGTGGAAGCCATGGCCTGACCTTATTCAGAGTAGACAAAGTCTCCACTTGTGTTTCAGGGTGGAAGGGACAGCACGGTGGCTCTCTCTTGGCTGTCCTTGCAGTTTCAGCTAGTATTAATGGCCCATGATTCTTCATAAAACCTCTGCTGTTATTTGTATGGTGCTCTGGCCCTCATCAAAGCCCACTTGCCATGCCCTGATGCCCACTGCTTATTGTCCCTCAGCTCCTGCCTGAGTAGACTCGGGCCTGAGAGAGCTGCAGGTGTCAGCGAGAATGCAGTCCCTCCAGCGCTCTCTTGTGTGTGTCCTCATCTCCAGTCACAGAGGCTCGTGCGAGACCTGTGATCACAGGCAAGTGTTAAGCCACACACCATCTGTTTTCAGCTGTTCTCTACCCTATCTGGGCCTTTATGGAAAATGTGCCCCTTAGCTTGCAGGCATTTGGTGAGATGAGCAGCTGCCAGCATTTGAGCTCAGTGATGACGAGAACCATTAATGCCAGGCGCAGGGGCCTTGCTCTCAGCGCACTCCAAGTCCCTGGCAGGATGGAGGGCAGGATGCAGGAGAGTGAGGTCAGGGCTTGCACTAGCCACGCTGTCGGCTCATGGGCTGGCTGGGAAACCAAGGGCCCCACGTCATGCTGTCAGTGCAGGGTCAAAGCTGCCCCCTCCGTTAGCTCAGGCTAACAGTCACTGACACTGGAATGACACTTTCTCCCTGGCAGTTTACTTTCACTATGTTGTTTTTTTGTCTTTAAGTTTTTTTTCCAGTTTTTTACCACTGCACTGCCTCGTAGCATTTCACACCACTGACCACCTTGTTCCCCTTAATATTCTTTTCCTTTGTTTCTTGGCTTTTATTTTGTTCCTTTTCTCCCCGGTGGCAGGGCTGGAATCTGTCTTCGGACCTAATCTCTTCATTCTCACCACTGCTTTTAAGATCCCTTGGAGCAGTGTCTTGAATTCCCAGACTAAACTCTCGGTCCCAACAACATGTGGCCCTTTTCACATGCAGATGTCGAAAACCAGACTGTGACCTCTCACACTGGACCTGCCCCTGAGCCCAGTGCTCGCTTCCCAGACTCGAGAGCTGGGCATCATGGCAGCCCTTCTCGCTCCTCTTCTTTGCCAGCTCTTCTCGCTCCTCTTCCTTGCCAGCTCACTGCCACACTGTCTCCTGAGTCTGACCTGAGTGATTCTGCTGGCATTCACTCCTCTTCCTCACTCAGTACGGCTGCCCTGCTTCAGGCTGCACTTTCCTGGGTCTAGGCTGCTGGCTGTTACGAGCCTTCCACCTGGATGCTCGGTCTTTGTTCTCCTCCCTCACAGCCCCTCCAGGTCTATTTTCCCTACACAGCTATGAGCATGTCTCACCTCAACATCCCGGTGCCGGCAGAATAAAGTCTGAGGTTCCCTAGGTGAGTGTGGCAGATGCCCATGAGCCAATGAAATGAGCTATGTCTCAATCTGTTCCTCATGCCCCCTATTCCCTAGCTCAGGGGTCCTCAGAGTGTAGTCCCCAACCAGCAGCACCAGCATCACCTGGGAACTTGGTTGAAAGGTAAATTCTTGGGCCCCACCTGAGACCTACTGAGTCAGAAACTCTGGGGGTGAGTCCCAGAGATCTGCGTCTTAACAAGCCCTCCAGATGGTTCTGATGCAGCGAAAGTTTGAGACCTGATGCTCTAGGCTGGAGGGCTTCAAATCTGGCCACACATTAGCGTCACCTGGAGAACTGTTAAAACTCACTGGTGCCCAGGTTCCAGCCAAGACCAGTTGATTTAAAATCTCTCAGGATGGTGCGTGGGTACCAGGATGTTTAAAAGCTCCCAGGTGATTCTGTCCTACTGTGAAGATGTAGAAGCTCTACTGAAACCCAACCCACGAGCTGGACATTACCTGACACATCCTGTGGGCAGGAACTCTCCTTGCCTTCACTCTTCACCCACCCTTCGCTCTGTCTTCCATCCCACAGTCCAGATCTTACTTCTCTTTCAAGGCCCAGTCTAAGCATCACCTCCTCCATTAATTTCCCTGGTTGGGAAGTGCCTGCCTGCTTTGTGCTTTCAGAAAACAAATGTGTAAATGCTCTGTAAACTCTGAAATATTAATTACTGTGATCAAATTATACTAATCTTTGGAATCCTACACTAGTCATAGCTGGAATGCTGAGTATGTGCTTGGCACTGTATTGAACTGCTTTAAATGGATAAACCTATTTAATCTTGAAACACTACAGAAGAGGAAACTAAACTGAGGCACAGAAAGGTTAATTAACTTGCCCAAGGTCACACAGCTAATAAGTGGCAAAGCTAGGATTTGAACCCTGGCCATCCTGGCCCTAGAATTTATGTCTTAACCTTTAAGCTTTAACATGTCAATATATACTATTACATGTAATAATATTAATAATAGCTATGTGAGTATCTCAAATATGGATACAATGGCACTTCCTGGTTTACACAGCTCTTTTTCTTTGTGGACAGAATCTCATTATTCCACGACAGCCTGTGTGGTAGGAATTATTACTGCCAATTCATGTTCTGGAGAGGAGGACAAAGCTTAGTGTTCTGTCACTTGCCCAAGGCACACAACAGTAGAGGTTGGGACTCGGGTTTGAGGCCAGGTGGTTGGTTCCAAATCCACCTATGCTTGGCCTGGCAGCCTCTCCGAAGTCTCTGTGTGCCCTCACCCTGGGCCTTTCCTACTGGTGCTTGTGCCTCTCCTATTTGCAGTGGTGCTAAGCCCAGCTCTGCTGAGCAGTGAAGGAGGGTCGTGTGGAGAGCAGGGCCTCAGTTGGTGGTTGAATAAGGCTGCAGCCGGCTTGGACCCACACAGCAGATGGCAGAGGGAGGGTCTCCATTCAGAGCCAGTTCTAGCTGGGTCATATGAAGGGTCAGGGAGGTGCCAAAAGAGGACTGCCAAGAGGTTCATGTGGCAGAGGAGTCCCTGAGAGTGGGCAGGGATGCTGGTGGGGAGAAGTGGAGAGCCCAGGCAAGGGCCACCACCTGCCATGGGGTTTAGGGCCCACAGCAGGGTGAATCAGACCAGGTGTGACTGTGAGGGCCCTCTCATTCCTGCGAGGGCACATGGTGTCCAGCAGACGGGTCCCATCTTCACATGCAGACTTTGGTGACAGCACTACCTAGTTGGAAAATATTGTGTACAGTTCAATTTCTTGGCCACATGTATCACAATATGGTGGTGTGTCCCTGTACTTCCCTCATGGGGCTATGGTGAGGATTAAATATTAACAAATTAGCACCCCTAAAATGTTAACACTAATGCCTAGCTCATAGGAACTTGAAATATTCACTGTTATTAGAAACATGGGGGAGGAAAGAAGAATAGAGGAAAGGAGGAAGGGAGCAACGAAAGGAGGAAGGAAGGAAAAAAGGAGTCTTCTGGGGGGGTTGAGGTAGGTGGTCAAAGAAAGCTACACAAAGGAGTTGACACTGGAATGGGGTTTTGCAGGTCAAATAGGAGTTTGCTGCTGGCTAAGGAGATGGGGAATGGAATGGTGTTCCGGGTACAAATGTGTAAATGTCCTGTAAATTCTCAAACATTAGTTACTGTGGTCACTGGGTACGAGGACAGATGATATCCCTTTCCACTTTACTGTGATGATTCCCTGTGTTAGACCACAAGCCCCTCAGATGACATCCTGTCTTTTTCATCCCTGGAAGTTTTCCCAGTTCCTTGCATATAGTAAGTCCTCAATAAATATTTATTGAAGGAATAAATCACTTTCTTTGAAAGGTAACATCCTCAACTGTGGGGTGTGCTGCACATAAAATAGATTCTGTAAATTACGTTTCATCATAAACACTGAGTGGGGGCTCAGCTTTTTCCTGGAAAGATGCGAGACTGCCTCATCCATGGTGACGCTACTTCTTTACTGTTCTCTATGACCCGTTAAATGCCTCTCTCTGCTATTCCAAGCATCACAAATGTGACTATGACAAATGCCACCAAGGAAGAGGCTAGCCCTCCACTCTAGGGCATGAATCATGAGCAGTATTTTTCCCTGGTGATGACGATGATGGGTTTTTAGCTTTAAGGTCAGAAGAGATAGGTTTGCGTCCAGGCTTTACCCGTAACCAGGTGCATTGCTTAGTCAGTCTAGGCCCCCCATTTCTCCATCTATAAGTTGAGGGAGTTATCGCTCCTGGGTTCCAGAGAGCTGCGACTCTACACCCCTGTGTTCTGTCTGCCTGGTGTCTGTGTGTCTGGGTCCGCTTCTTTTATCTCAAGTTACTGCTTTCTTTGAAGTTAAGCTCCTGATAGTGATGCAGCTAACGATAGAGGTTTGGCACTCCAACCCTGGGATTGGCTGTGTGGCCTCAGGGAGTTTACTTAACCTCTCTGTGCTTCAGTCCCTTCATCTGTAAAATGGGGATAATAGTATTACTTGTTTCCTAGGGTTTCTGTGGTGCTTAAATGAGTTACTACAGTGCTTAGAATAGTGCCTGGCATGGGTAATGCAACATAAACCTTTTCTATTTCTCTTTTACTGATCACTTAAGGAAGGAGCCAGTGCTGGGAGGAGAGAAAGCCACCCTGAGGAGCTCCCCACCACCTACATGGAGGCTGGAGGGAGCTTCACCGGTATCCCAGCTTGCCTGATGTTCCTTGGAGCTCCTGGGGCCTGGCTTTCCTCGTGGCCAGGACAGGGCTTGGCTGAGGCAGACACTGAAATGGAGAAAGAATTCCCACATTCTTGAGGGGAGGGAGACCTTTGGGAGAGTGAAAAGTAAATTTCGCTGTGGGGACACAAAGGTTCACTAAATAGAGACATACGGTGGCATAATACTTCAAAAATTAACTGGTGATATTCCCTGGCCCTACCACATGTCCCTCTTCCCATGGCCTTTTACCAGTCAACCTAGGCTATTCCGCATGTACTTCCTAATGGGAGGGGTTTCATAATCTAGAGAAAGCACGGTCCACTTCTGTTTTTTGGGTTGCAAAGGTGTAGTCCTTGGGGGCCCAGAAAGAACTCTGTGAGGTGATTGCTAGCAAGCTTCCTCCTCCTACCCACCACCAGCAAGGGCGGGCTAAGGTTCCCCACCCTGGGCAGGGGTTGAGGGCTGGGGAGAAAGGGAAGAGCGTGCAGGTGTAGGGGCTCCTGTGGAGCTATGAAGGGACACTGCTGGGCTCTCACTTTTGGCAAGAACCTGCCGTTTAGCTGGGAGGGGTGCAGCTGACTGAGAGCCTGTGGCTGCAGGGCCTTCAGGATTGGCCGTGGTGTCTGAGCCAAGCCTACCCTCTTCCCAGGCAGCTCCAGTAACAATGATCGTGCACAGCTGGGGTACTAGGGCCTGGCCATTGTGCCCAATGCAGGACCCTTCCAATGGGTGGTCTTTTCTCCAGAGCTCCCTCTTTGGTTGGTGGAGACTTTATTAACTCTTCATGGCAGACTGAAGCGTTCCTGCCCAATCCTGCTTCCTCTCCCTTCATCTTCATAGATGTTCCCCTTCCTCTCCTCCCCCCTCAACAAACCTCTTATACTTGAAACTCCATTTCAGTGTCTGCCTCCCAGGAGACCAAGGAGCACAGCCCCTGAGAAAGGTGTGGCCCAAAAAGGGAGCAGTAACTCCCCAGCTAGGTCTGGGGATCCAAGGCAGTGGGCACTTGTACCCAGGCATGGGCAGAACCTGGTGGAGGCAACTAGACCCCAGAGAAGAAATGGCTCCTGGCATACCCTGGCACTTGGGGACTTAGCTTCCTGAGTGTCTCTCAGCTTTGTGTGGGCAGATATGGAGAGGGGCATTGGCAGTAGCCGAGAGAGAGCTTGGGGTCAGGAATGGAGGGGTGACTTGAAGTGACCCGAATGGACACATGACAGGATGGGCACGAGGACACCTTAGCAAGGTACCCCAGCAAGGACACAGGAAGATTTCTCCCACTCGTGCACTATGTAAGGACACCACACAGCCCGCTGGGGTAAGGTTGGGAAGGACCCTACATTAACTAAGATTGTTTATATCCCTCAGGGGCCTGGGGGCTCAAATGAGTAATGGTGTTCTGTTTCAGGAAAATAAAAGAGATTAAGAGACTAAATTTCTTGCCCACCTGTGCTTGTGGCCTGAGATGTGTACTCAGTCCAGGCAACACCATCTGAAGGCAGGAGTCTGAGCCTAAAGAGCCAGGAGGATTTTCAAGGCCAAGGGCACAGCTCTCCCCTCTCTTTACCATTTCAGGACACATGACTTCCCTCACACGGCCACCCAGAGGTTGAAGCAGCTCCTAATCCCCACAGCTGGCTCTGGAAAGGCCTTGCCCCTCTGAGCTGTGGGGCTGGCGTGGAATTGGCCGCGGCTGGGAGGCTGGTTTACGCCACGGCAGATTGCAAGCAGGCACGCCAAACCCAGGCTGCAGGAGACTCAAGGACGCAGCAGCAGGACTTGAAGTGATGTGACTTTATTCAGGAGTCGGAGGCAGCGGCAGGCAGCCAGGAGCAGAGATGGGAGGGCAGAATGTGGGCTGGATGGGAAGCAGCTTCAGCAGGTCTTGTAGGCTGGCCAAAGGAGAGTGGAGAGGAACCAATAGCGGGCAGGAAGGATGTGAGGCCCTGGCCAGCTCCAGGCTTTCATTGGCTCTGCTGTGCCTCCTGCCATGGTCGGAAAACATCTGGATGCAGCAAGGAGTGGGGCATGTGTTTATCTCCTAACCCTTGAGCCAGAGCAATGGCTTGGAGCCCTCCACTTCTCTGTGAAACGAGTTGGGGTCGAAATGTGATAAGTGAATGCCTGGACAATCTGCCTTCTGATTTATTCTTCTCTTCACCGTGCGGATAGTCCTCCCTTTCTCTAAGTTCATTGTATCATACTTCTGTTTGAATAATTCCAATTCTTCCTTTTGCTTCAAAGATGAAAGTCCAAGCTTCCTCAGCCTAACATTGAAGGGCCTCCAGGGTCTGGCCCCTGCCTCCCTCTCCAACATGGCTGTTCTTCAGATCCTGTTGACATGATGTATTGATCTGTGAGTCAATCCTCCAATGGGCCTTACATGTTCCTGACCCCATGTTCTTGGTCAAGGCCTTCTTTAACTGCTTCCCTCCTGCATCTCCACCAAACCAATTGTCTCCAATCTTCAGGATCAGCTGGGATTTCATTTCCTCCTTGAAGCTCTTTGCTTTCATCTGCCTTTCCATTCTCCTTCTCTCCCCATCTCCCCCTACCTCCTGCCCCAAATATATAAGAGCAGCTGCTTCTCTTCATTCAACCCAAAGGGACATGAGAGTAATCATCCTCACCCCCATCTCCTCTATACTTCACTAGACAACCTTGTATTTTTGCCCCAAATTAATAACAATGTAATAACCAACCACCAAACATCAATCTTCGATCACCATCAAAATAAATTCAAATGTTGAATATTTAATATTTTTAAAAAGAGAAATTCTTTTTATTTAATTTCAGCTCATTATAGGGGTACAAAAGTTCAGGTTATATATATTGCCCATGCCCCTCCATCCCCCAAGTCTGAGCTTCAAGAGTGTCCATTCCTTATGCACCCATCCCCTCCAAGTGTTGATCAGTTAATACCAATTGATGGGGAGTACATGTGGTGCCACACCTAATGGGTGCAGTGTGCACCGTTTGGGGGAGGGACACGCTTGAAGGTCTGACTCAGGTGGGGCAAAGGCAACGTATATAACCTAAACATTTGTACCCCTATAATATGCTGAAATAAAAAAATTAAATAATAATAATAAGAGTAGAAATTCTAACCACAGAGATAAAGTCATCTTCACCAAGAATTAGTGTGCATTTGGCCATATTTCCTGGCTCCATTTTCAAACACTCACTCCCAAGTGGGGAGAGGAGATTTTCTTTGCATTTATGCTGCACTGCACTGGCCATTTGTAACATCTGCAAAGACATCTGGATAATTTAATTTTCATAAGCATTGATATGTTTGCAGCTCTTTAAACACATTCAAGATGAGTGAGGAAGGAAAATGACCACAAGTTCCTATAAAAACAATTTGTATGAGTGGCAAGGGAGGGTTTTCAATGTTGTTTTTTTGGACTCCCTGGCTGAGGGTGGGCAGGGATGCCAGGCTGAGTGGTGGGCAGGGTGCAGAGCCTGGGGGCTGGGAGGTGCTAGAGAGGAAAGCTGAGGCCTGGTTCTGGGGAGGAGGCGTTCATTCCACATCCTACTGTGTCCATTGTGCTGGATCTAAGAAGGCTTGGCCCATGTGTTCTAGGAACCAAGCTAGGAGGGCAAGGGGCTGCAGGGGACCTCTGCTCCTGACAACATGTGGGATTTTCAGTCACACATAAGCCCTTTAGCTTCTGGGAAGGAAGCTGCTTGGTGGAGAGTGGAAAGTGTTTGGGATTAGGAGCTGGACAGATCTGGGTCCAAATCTGATTCTGTTCCTGCACTGGTGTGGTTTGGGGCAAGTCACGTCCTCTGCTGGAGCACCAGTCCAGTTTCCTTGACTCTAAAACGAGAATAACAATGTCTTCTATTATGCTAGTATAATACCTGACACTTAGTGGAAACTCAGTAAAAGCCGCGGCCTTTGGCAGCAGCACTGGGACGCGAGAGGGGTTTCTTTGGACGTGCCATGCCTGGGCCGCTCAGCACACGGCACACAGATCGGTCACCGGGGGAAAGGCTGACTTGATAAGAGGAGCTAGGACACCACGAGAGTCCATCTAGGCAGGGGGATGTTGGGCCTCTGGCTCTGACAAAACTTTATTATTTGGAAACCAGAACCTTCCTGCCATTCTGCCAGGAGGCATGCTGGGTTCCTAGACAGAGTTGTCTAGTTCCTTGCCTATTAGTGTGTTGTTTGTCAGCGTGGGGCCGACATAGCAGAATCCAGCGACAGCTTTCACCTCCCGACTGCCAGGAAAGGCAGCCACTTCACCTGCATGTGCTCTGTAGCCATCTCTGAGGCAACCAGCTCACGTCTGCCATGAGAGACACTGGAATCTTTACCAAGAATCCACAGGCTGAGACATTTCCCAGCGTCAGTCAGTAAAAGCTAGTTATATTTAATTCAGATGAGAAGGAAAAAATTACTATGTAGCATATATAGTCCACCACTCTAAGTCTCTAAGTGGTTGCCTTTTTATGGTATAACTTTAATTCAGAAAAGTTGAATTTGAAAGATCCATATTTTAAATTTAGCATGTTGATTCCGTTTTTAATTATAAAATTAGAATAGTTCCTATGGGGGAAATTACCCTGAGGCATAATAAAAACACATTAAAAATGTAGTAATCCTGGAGAAATTAATCTATTCAAGTTAAAAATTTCAGTCTCCAATAAAATATCAATAAAATGATTCAGTGTTGCTGAAATCAGTATTGCTGAACATGGCTCTTGGTGTTTCAGATTGTTCAATGTGTGGCTTATGATAAGAGTGCTAATAACTGCCTTTTCTGGTCCTGAGCACAGCTTGACTCACTCACCTTGGTCTCTCCCAGGTCTGGAAAGCAGCCTATGGACTCACCCTGGTATTCCAGCCAGCCCTCAGGATCCCCTTCCCCTGTTCTCAAACCATTCTGACCTCAACTAAATCTTTTATTCAGTTATGAACTCTGGACTCCATGAACAATCCTTGCCCCATTTTTCTCAGGCATTTGTTCCTCCAAATTTGGAGTTTGGTCCTCATCTCTGCAGTGAGACTGGGCTCATTGAGTTCTTTGTCCCCTGTGCAGTCACCAGAAGGAGTTCCCAGCATGTCCACTGCCTTTTGGAACTCAGTGCTTACCCCAAACCCTGAGGACCTCCTACACTGGGTATAGGGGAGAAACCTGAAGAGAATGGGGCATTCCACTGAAGTTGGAAAAAATCTTCCTCCACACCTCTGTACATTGTGAGCACCTGAGATGACAGGACCTGAGTGTGGGGAAGAGGCAGGATTGAAGCCAGGGCCAAGGTAGGAAGGGGCAGAACAGGGAAGACATAAAGGCATAAAATAAGTTCTTTCTGAATTGTTACCCCAAGAAATGAGCCTGATCCATGGGTGAGAGGGGTTGCTGGAAGAGGGAATAAGTTGCTTGGAGTACAGATGGATGGAGAGGGATGGGAGAAAGAGAAAGGAAAAAGAAACTAAAGAAGGATACTTGTTTCTATTGTTCCAAAATAATGTTTGGAACCTAAGCCATAGAATAAACAATAAGAAAAACAATGAAAACAAAAACAACACAACAACAACTTCTCCTTCAATCCTAGTTTCTCCTCTTGCTCATTTTCTGTTCTCATTCAAGTTTCTAGAAAGAGGAACCTGAACTTTCTGTATCCACTTTCTTATTTCCCATTTACTCATGGACCAATTTCACCTTGTCATTTTGTCCCTGTCCTGATATGAAACCGTGTTTTCAGTTACCTCCAGGATGTCAAACCCAGTGGACTCTTTCATTCTTCATCTTACTTGACCTCTGCATTGTTATGGATGACATTGACCACTTTTTTGTTCCTGGCTTCTGTGACATCAACCTCTCTTCATCTTCTTCCCTTCATGGTGGCACCTTTTCATTCTCCCTTTTAAGAAACTATGTCACTGTCTGGCTATTGAAAATTGGTGGTCCATGACTCCAGTTTTGAATTTCTTCTCTGCATTTTTTCCTAGTTATCTCTTCTATGCCTATGACTTCTACTACCATGTATAGGCATAGAAGTCGTAGGCATACCTCCAAACTCAATCTCCTTCCTGAGCTCGTTATAAATTTCCCTCAGATATACCCAACCCTTCAAATCTACATTTCCTCTTGTACTGACTTTCTTCTTGTTAGAACATGGGAGGTGAGTCCTCTGCATCAGGTAGAGAGGAGAGACAGCAGCAGTAACAGTGAGCATGGTTGTTTCCAAAGCAGGAGATACCTAGAATGACAGAAAGTAGGTTTCATGCAGATTTCAGAGAAAAGATAGGCCACTGAAACATGTTTAAGGGTCCTAGTGTCTGTCTTAATGTCCATTATCAGTAATTAAGATAGTGATTTATTGGTGCAAGGATAGATAAACAGATCAGTGGGACAGAATAGGGAGACCTAATTTCTACCAAAAGTATCACTGCAGTTCAGTGGGGGAAAAGGATGGTCTTTTCAGAGAACAGTGCTGCATTAGATATCCATGTGGAAAACAATGGCCTTTGAAACCTGCCTTACACCACACACCAATTAATTCAAGTTAGACAATAGAGTTAAACATGAAAGGTAAGACAGTAGAGCTCCTAGAAAAAAAAATATGAGAACACCTTCATGATCTTACATTTCTTAAATAGGACATGAGAAGCACCAGCCATAAAAGAAAAAATTTGTAAATTGGACTTCATTAAAATTAACAATGTCTGTTCATCAAAAAGCACCATTAAGAGAGTGAAAAAGCAATCCACGTACTTGGAGAAAATATTTGCAATACAAATATCTGATCAAGGACTCATACCGAGAATGTTTATAGAACTCTTAAAAGTAATATGGAAAAAGCAAACAGTTCACTTGAAAATGGTTAATAGACTTGCCTAGGCCCTTCACAAAAGAAATTTTTCAAATGGCCAATAAACATGTGAAAAGTTCCTATCTTAGTCCATTTGGGCTGCAATAACAAGCTTACCACAGCTAGGTGGCTTATAAATGATAGAAAATTATTTGTCACAGCTCTGAAGGCTGAGAAGTTTGAGCTCAAGGCCCTGGTAGATTTGGTGTCTGGTGAGGGCCTGCTTCCTCAGAGGTGGCCATTTTTTCACGTGTCCTCAAATGGTGGAAGGGGTGAGGGATCTCTTTTGAGCCTCTTATGTAAAGGGCACTAATCCTATTAACGAGTATTCTGCCCCTGTGACCTAATCCCCTCCCAAAGGCCCCACCTCTAATACCATCACCTTGAGGGGTAGGATTTCAGCATAGGAATTTGGGGAAGATTCAAACCACAGCAATTCCTCAGCATCCTTGCACATCAGGGAAATTCAAACTAACACTGTAACTGGATACTGCCACACAACACTCTGAAAGGATAAAATTAAAAAGACTAACAGCTCAAATGCAGACAAGGATGTGGAGCAATTAGGGCTCTTAAGTATTGCTGCTGGGAGTGTAAATGGGTACTACCATTTTAAAACACTGTTTGGAAGTATCTATGGAAGCTAAACATACATTTATTCTATAACCAGTAATTATACTCCTAGATGTATGCACAAGAAAAATGACTCTTAAGCCCATTGAAAGATAGGTATGAGAATATTTATGGCAGCATTATTTATAGTAGCACTGGAAACAATCCAAATGTGTATTGATAGTAGAATAGATAGATATATTGTGCTATATTCACTCAATGGGATATTATACAGAATTATAAAAGAACAAATTATTGCTGTTTGACATAACATGGATAAATCTGACAGACATAATGATGAGATAAAGAAACCAGACACAAGGATTATACATTGTATGATTCCTTTATATAATGTCCCAAAACAGGCAAAATTAATCTATGGTGATAGAGATCAGAATAGTGGTTACCTTTGGGGAATTCTGATGGGAGGGGACAGGAGGAAGCCTGCTGAAATGCTGGAAATATTCTATAGGGTGATCTGGGTGGTAGTTAAAGAGGTGTATACATCAGTTAAAATTTACTGAGTTGACACTTAAAATCTATGTACTTTTCTTGGTCTGTAAGTTATACTTCAACTAAAATAAAATAAAAATAAAAATTTAGTTCAATGGAATAAATGTTGATGATAAAAAGGACCCAAGAAATGTCAAAAGCTCCTGATATTTTGCCTTGAGTATTTATTTTTAATTGGAGCAGGATGGGGTGTACTTATATAGGGATGAGGATGAAAGTTGTCTTAAATGCACATTAAGACACCACACTGGACGAATCAGGACTTCTGGGTCACTATGCCTGATACCACTGCCTGGTATCAGTGGTTGGCCGGGGTCAAGCAACAAGGGAAAGCTGGCAGATACTAAGGGCCTGAGGAGGGACAGTAACCAGCAAGGACAGCAGGATGCCAGCGGGGCTGTGAGTCTAGGGGGGTGTGACGCCAGTCTAAGGGGAGTGGCTAGGGCTGAGCAGTCGGTACACCTGGAAATGATGAGGACAAGCAGGGACCAAAGAAGAGACCGGATCCCTGACATAGCCTCGGGCTCCTGCTTCTGAGTCTCCTAGGCCTTCCACGGGCAGAGGGTCAGAGTGGCAGAGAATAGTTCTGGAGGGCCCGCTTGGCCTTGGCACTGGGAGCAGCCTGCATGGTCTGGGAAGGTGAGCCTGGACCATGAGTCAACAGATGCTTTTGTGACATCTAAGTCTTCCAAGGCATGTACCAAAAGCAAAAAGACAAGCTGTGGATGCAAATAAAATGTGCATCACCGTCATCAGCAAAAGATAAGTAAATATGATTCTTCAAATGTTGTTAACTCTAAAATACAATCCTAAAAATCCCATATGATGCCAAGCCCCCAGAATCTCATATGAAAATAAACTTTTATTTTAAAAATAAACTATGAATTCATGCTGAGTAATGCAAAGAGGACTAGTTATACTATAAAACAAATTACTAAAGAATTAAGAGTAGGAAGGACATGGGACTGGGCTTCAGGAAAGTGTCTTATTGTCCAAGGGCCTCATTTCTGACTTCTAAAATCCTAATATTAATCATCACTTGAAGATTCTCTGAAGATAAGTGTTCTACAAGTTAGATAAGCAAAAGCATGCAACAGGGTTTAAAGCAATATTTTTGGGTAGGAGCATGGGGTTGATTCTCAAACATGGGTAGAATTTCTTAAAAATGATTTTACTTCTACACAAAGAAATAAAATTATTCTCAAATGCTCCCTTGGTAACCTATAAAAATCCTCCTTGCTGTTCTGGTTTGGGGTCAAAACCACAAAGGGGAAATGTTTTAAATTTATCTCTGCTCTGAAGCTCACATCAGGATGTCATAAAAGTTCCCTGAACAATCCCCTAATTCTTCATGTTCTTCCATAGAATCAGCCCTGGGAGGCAGAATAAACCTTTCCTACAAATGGGAAGATTATCAGGGGAGCTGGGAGGTCGCTGTGCGTCTGCTGCCTGGACATCATTGGGATGTAAGTGAGAAGCCACTAGCTTCAGATATGTTCACTTCCATTTAATTACATATTACATGTTTGGCTGAGAAAAAGTTCCAGTCCATTTAACAATTAGCAGCAACTATATAATAAATTCCAGGATGTAAGGAACAGAAAGTGAGAAATGTAGTAAAGAGATTGATGTGCCTTACTTAGCTATTTTGCCACCGTGGCTTCAAAAGGGAGAGGCTCAAGCGTGAGAGGTGGATCTGATTAGGAAAAATACACTGGAAAGAGACCATCATGAGGGACGCACACTAACTGTTCTTTACTTCCTCCTGCCAGCAGAAAAGGAGTAAATGGATCATGTAAGAGAAGTAAATGTAAAAACCTTTCCACAAAGAAGGCAGCTCTAATGCGAGGCCAGAACTCCGGCTGATCCTGTCTCTGGCTCAGTCAAGCCCCCAGTGTTGGCTCCAGTCTTGCTGAGGTTGTTGCCTCGTCCTGACAGACAGCAGAATCCGCTTTTAGGGAAAAATTCAGAGGGCCAGGTGAGGTTTTAAGCACCTTTTAAAATACCCAAAAGAGGGTGTGGGAGCTACCTATGGATCTGAAGCTGTCAATTCCTACAAACAACCCCTGCTGAAGACTTATGGTGACTAATTTTATGTGTCCTATTAATTGTGCCACAGGGTACTCAGACTAAACATTGTTTTGGGGTGTGTCTGTGAGGGCATTTCGAGATGAGATGAGCATTTTGATTGGTGGACTCAGCAAGGCGGATTGCCCTCCCCACCGTGAGTGGACATCATCCAATCCATTGAGGGCCTGAACGGGACTGAAAAGTGGAGAAAGGGGGGCTTCATTCCCTTCCTGCCTGCTCATGAGAGCTGGGACATGAATCTTCTCCTGCCCTTGGACTGGGATTTACACCATCGGCTCCTCTCATCTCAGACCCTTGGACTTGGGCTAGAATTGCACCACTGACTGCTGGGTCTCCAGTTTGTGGTGGCAGCTGGTGGGACTTCCCAGCCTGGATAATGCTCTCTCTCTGTCTCTGTCTCTCTGTCTGTCATCTCTGTCTCTCTCTGTTTCTCTCTTCTATCTATCTATCATCTATCTATTATCTATCTATCTATCATCTATCTGTCTATCTATCTATCTATCTATCTATCTATCTATCTATCAATCAATCATCTATCTATCTATCTATCTATCATCTATTTCTCTGGAGAACCCTGAAAAATGCTCCACTGTACCTGGAATCTAACTTCAATAGGTGGGATGGATATTTGGATTCTGAACAGTTTTCTTTCTCCTCCTGAAAGAAAGAAGGTTGAGGAGTTTTTTCCTCAAGGTTTCTGATATTTTTCTTGGGCTTATGCCAAGAATGCCATTGCACTTAGCAGGAGGGCCCCATCTCCAGAAACCGCTTTGAACTGAAGTGAAGAATTTGATAATTACATTTCTGCTTATTTCTTTTAGTTAACAATTCAAAGCAACGGAGATATTTTTAAATCTTAATTCCATGGTCTAGTTATCACATACCCATCCTAATTTTGTGCCCACCACAAATGTGACAAATATGCCCACTCTTGCTTCCTAGGAGCCATTTGATAAAGGATTAATACCAAACACAGCTGGGGGTCCTTGCAGCAGGACCCGCAGAGGCCGTTCTCCACGGCGAAATGGACCCTTCGTAGGGAGGATTTCACAGAGCTGCTATTATCCAGCCTTCATTTCTCCACATGTACTACGGTAGCTTTTTTTCAGAGATCTTGAAGAAAACAAAGTGCACTGAATTTATTTTATTCCCCTGATAAGAAAGTATGATGCCCCACCAACACAGAATTGTTTGTTGAACTTTGCTCAATTTTGCTGTTCTCAGCGAGTCACTGTGAGCACTACCTTGGTGATTTGCACTGGGGACCATCATCAGATTCGCCAGGCCTTGCTCCCTCCCTGAGAGAGTGGCAGCCATTCAGTTCCTTCACCTTCTGAGTATTCTTTTCTGGCTGTTGTTTACTGAGCATCAGCTTCATTCTAGACCATTTACACACTTCATCTCTAATCTTCCCATCAACGCTGGAAGAAAAATATTAAGTCCTGCTCTACGTCTACCCCTATCCTTACACCTAACTTTCCATACTAGGAAGTTGAGGCTGACAGTAGTTAAATGACTTTCCCCAATCCGCACAGTGGACCAGCAGCTGTACTATGGTTTGAACCTAGGGCAATCAAGTTCCATATCTATGCCACAGCGCCTTCTGTTTTCTGTGTTTACCCAGTCTTGAGGACAGCATCATGGTCTCATCTGCTTGTCTCTTCAGGGTCTGGGGTATGATTCACTGGCTCCTGGTTGTCTGAACTCATATGACAGGGGTAGCTGCTATCAGAGCATTTCTTTCTCTGTGTGTGACTTTGAGATCCTCTTGACTATTGAGCTCTGGAACTGAAGGAAACCAGGGCTGCTGACTACAAGCTGCTGCTGTGGGAGGCCATATCCTCAGGGCCAGTGCCCACAGCGCCTGGGGCTCAAACTACAGCAGAAGCAGAGGGAGGGCTGTGTTCCCACAGGAGCCTGTGGTACCCTACCCAGTTCGTGCTGCGGCTCCGGGAGCCTGCACATCCTCCAGACACCTGGTTCTCCCTGGAAGAGTCTCCTTTCTCCTTCTATGGAGGATGCTCATGTCAAGAGTGACCATAGCTTAGTTGTAGTCTCATGAGGGCTTCTCCTCTAACTGAGTCAGTGACTGAAATTATTCACAGCTTTCCTCTAAGTGGATGAAACCCAGTTTCAAGTTTCTTAGCTGTTTCCAGAGCCACAGCATATTTTACTGCTGGGAGGACAGATGCCTGCTCAAGTGTCTGATGAAGACACTTAAACTTTATTGTTATTTGACATTCATTAGGCAAGCATCTTCCGTAGGCAAAACACAAGACATTTTTTTAGACAGGAGCCATAAAAGAACTAATGATGGGTCATAGGCCAGATGGTATGCAAACAAGATGAACTGAGCCCTTGAGCTGTGCCAACTCAGTCCTGAACTGCCTCTGAGAACTGTGAGGGTGTGAAGAAGAAAGACACAGAGATGATTCCAGGGCACAAGTGAGGATGCCCTTCCACAAACATGGAGCCACATGCATTGAGAGGACAGCGACCATATCACCCGATGCCCTTTCCCAGCCAAGGTTCTGAAGAAACTCCTATTGAATTAATTATCAGGTTCTCTCCAGGAGGAGAGGACTAATGTTTATTGGATACCAATTATATCTCAGCAAACTTCTTGCATTCTCACTATAAGCTGGAGAAAAATGTTGCTTGTTTCAGCCCTACAAGGCAGAAAGATAAGGTTGAGAGAAATTAACTTTACTGAGGATACACGACTCATCAATGGTGCTGCCAGGATTTGAATCCACGTCAGTTTGAGTCTCAAATCTGTGAATATTTCCCTACACCCTAGAATCCTGAATCCAAGGACTCATTTTACCTTCAAAAAGAAAGCAGGATATGGAAAGAATACAGAGGAAACAAAAATCAAGAACTCAAGATACAGGGTGAGAAAATAGAATCCAACATTCTCCCCACCCTTTGTTATGAGAGTCTTGAGACTCTTTTTCTGTTTTCCGTCTGACTCTTGGGGTATTGACGGAGGACAAATGAGAATGTGAGAAGGCAGAGAGAGAGGGAAGAGGTGCCTGTGAGCATCGGCTCAGCATCCAGGTGAGCAGCTGCCGCTTAGATGAAGACAAGAAGGAATGAAGTTGATTTGCCATGGGATCTTTTTAAAATTAAATGTATGGATGGAGGACTTTGCAGTGAGGATTCCTTCCTGAATAAATGTCACTGCTTCCTGTAATCACATCTCCTTGAAAAGTTTCTCTTGCTACCCCAAATGAGGTCATGGAATTTTGCAATAGCAAGAGGAAAATGCCTATTTATCAGGCTAATGTAACTTGGGGGCAATTTACCTTGCTTTTCTACCAGATGTCCCCAGGCGCGCTTATGCAGAGATGCTAATGTTTTCTGCACAGACCCAGGTATTTTCTAACCATCTCTGCTTAGTTGCCACTGCCTACTTATTCCTTGTACCTGAACTCCCCGCACTGAACCCCTTATCACCTTCTGTCCCTTCATCTCGAGCTTACTATATGCCCTTATGTGAAAGGAAACTCCTTCATGTTCAGAGTTTTATTTCAAGCTGCTGGGGTCATGCTACTTCTTTTATGGGGAAGAAGTAGAGGAAAACGCCCTCACTGGTACCCTTTCAGAGAGAAGGCTGTTGTATTCTTTCTAGGATTTGTTAAACTCCATCTGGTGGTTATGTCTTGAGGACATACTACTGGAGAGTGTTACCTTGATGGTGGTGAGGGTTTCCTATGTTTTGGGGGTTACAAACCTCACATTATAAAATGTGGGAATTACCTGTTGCTCTCTGTCCATAAAGTCATGCTGTCAAATTAAGGAAATAAGCAAAGCAGATGTGAGTGAACCCACAACCTCAGCATGGTTTCATTTTAATGCTAACTGTCCTATTTGGAGCAAGAGTAATTAGAAAATCAGCAGCAAGTTAGGGGAAAAAAATTGCTGAGCTCTATAATTACTTGGAGTAGAGAGAGAATCCGGATCCATTTACTGAAGATCTCATTAAATTCTCCATTAGGAGAGTCAAGCTGTATCCATCAGAGCCAAGAAGAAGAGAGAGGGGGCAGCTGTGAAGGAAGCCAGAGACGGCCCTGTGGTCACTTTCACTTTGCCACAGGAAGCCCCAGAATGCTTGTGCTTTTCCTGGGTCCTGCTAATAGTCACATACATGTCATGCCTGCATCCATGTCATGCTGGGCCAGGGACAGAGGGAGAGTTTCCACGTAGGTGTTCTCGTCTATTCTTTCTTCTTCTGTCCACTCCTCCCTCTTCCTTTCCTCATTGACTCTCTCTCCAAGGTCCCTACTAATGGACTCTGCCTCAGTATTCTCTTCTCCCTCCTCCCTGGCTGTGTCTGGGTTTGCATATGTTTTCTGGATTTGGACTTCCATATCTGTCATTTAGTTCATGGGGACACAATACCCTTTCCATATATAATACAACCTGTTGTAGGCTGAATTGTGTCTCCCTCCAAAAGATATGCTGATGTTCTAACTCCCTGTTTCAGAATGTGATCTTATTTGGAAATAGGATCATTGCAGATGGAATGTTAAGATGAGGTCATGCTCAGTTAGAGTGGGTCCTAATCCAATATGGCTGCTGTGCTTATAAGAAGAGACAAAGAGACACAGACACATGAGGGAAGGGAACTGTAATGTGATGATGGAAGCAGAGATCGAAATGCTGCAGCTGCAAGGAGCACCAAGGATTGCCAGCAAGCCCCCAGAGGGAAGAGGCAAGGAAGGATTCTCCCCTAAGGGGGTAAGGCCCTGCCAATATCCTGATTTTGGACTTCTAGCCTCCAGAACTGTGAGACAATACACTTATGTTGTTTTGAGCCACCCAGTTTGTGGTAATCTGTTCCAGCACTGCTAGGACACTAACACATATCCTTTCATAACAAATACCCAGTGGAGGACTCGGTGTGGGAAGAGTTCAGGGTCAGACTCTGTGGGGGATACAAAGACAATCCAGGAAAGACTTCTGCCCTTTCAGTGGTACTCAGCTTTGCGGGGAGATTGACAGTCATAATTAATACTCATCCACAGAAGATGTGAAAGTACATTATAACAGATGGATAAATAGGCAAAGTGAGGGTCTCAAAAAGCTTCAGGGAGAAGTGAGGATTTGGGCTGAGCTTTGAGGATACATGAGGTTTATCCAAAAAAATGTGGACAGAAAGATACCATTAGGAAGTGGAAATAGCTCCTGCAGAGCTGTGAAGTCTGGGAACAATAGAGCAGGCATGGGAAATGGCAAGTGGGCTGCCTAGAAGGTGAATGGGGTAAGTGGCGAGGACCCCGGACATACATTTAAGCAAGAAAGTGAACAAAGCAAAGGCAGTAAGGACTTGGGGCTCAGTATCCGTCTGCTTGCAGGGTAAGGGATCTGGGGAACCATTAATGTCTGTAAGTACCTTCCAGAGGGAAGCCCAGAGCATCCTGAGTGTGGTCCAGGTCTTTGAGAATGAGTAAAGTAAAATGTATCAGAATGAGAGCTCTGGATCTGGGCTATTGTATCTCTGTTGTCCCATCACTTGCCTGATACTCAGGAAGGAAGGTCTTCATAATCTGTAAGTCTCCAGAGGGGGCAGCTGTGAAGGAAGCCAGAGACAGGTCCTGTGGTCACCTTTACTTTGCCACAGGTTCTTTTCTAAGTTGTGATTTCACACAAAGGTTGGCTTAGGGCAGAAGTCACAGTGTTACACCATCTGCACTCTACCCAGGCACCATCCAGTCCCTACAGAGAGAGGCCTGGATTTTGCCCTGCTGCTGGTCCTCTCCCACCCTTCTAGCCCGCTCCTGTTCCTGCTTTCTGGCTGGCAACTCAGTTGTGGTCTTGACTGTTCCATGCCTTCCTGTCACTTTGGATTCTTTGTTTAACAATCTTGTCTCCCATTGCTCTGTGGTTATAGCCTGGGCCAGAGGCAGGGGTGACTGCAGGGGTGAACAACAGTGAATGAGCTAGAGGTGGGCTCTGGAGGTAGAGTCATCAGGGCTTGTGTGTGGGTTGGCAGGGTAGGGTGCTGAGGGTGGAGGATGAGTGAAGGATTATAGCTTGAGCAATAACTTAGATGGGGACTACTAGAGAATGAATGAGTTTGAGAATGAAAGTTTAGAGTTCAATTTGGGGCATGGGAATTTTGAGATTCCTGAGTGTAGGTGTCAAGCACAAAGTTGAATTTGTAAGTCTGGAACTCTGAGGAAGTATCTGGGTTGATTTTAGATCGTCTATAAAGTCAGAGGAACAGATGAGATCCCTAGTGACGAGAGAGTAGGATAAGGAGAGAGGGAAGAGCCAACCCTGAGGAACTCCAGCATTTAGCTTGGGTAGAAACAGAGGAGTTGGCAAAGGAGATGGAGACGCCGCAGTCAGAGAGGTAGGAGGTTAACTAGAAGAGTATTCTGCTGTGGAATTAGAGGGAAGTTGTTGTTTTAGTAAGGAGGGAGCATCAAGAGTGTCAAATGCTGCTGAAAAGCCAAGCAAGATGAAGACTTCAAGTGTCCATTGGATCTAGCAATATGGTGATATGTGTTGGCCTTCAGGACAGCTGTTCCTTCTGCTTCTACTTCACCATCATGCCTTTTATCTTTATTAATGCTCATTGAGGGTTCACTGTATACTCAACATGTATGCATGCATTAGCTCATTTAGTCCTCACAACAACCGTGTCAGGTTGCCATTGCTATTATCAACATTATTATCACAATAGTACAGAGAAGGGAACAGGCTCATAGAGGTTAAGTGTCTTGCTCTGAATCTTACATCTCCATTTCACAAGTCTTCCTTGTATTCATCTGTTAAGGGACCAGTGAAGTCTAGAACTGGGAGGGGACTTAGAAATGTTACAGTCTTCTCTCATGTTTTAATGAAGAAACTGACCCCAGAGATGGGAAGAATTCATGTTTCTTGACTGCCTCTTATCCTTGTGCTAGGAGACATACATGTTTCTCACATAGTCATCCAAGAACCTTAAGAGGTTTTTCCAATGAGAAAACTACAGCTCCGAAAAGTGAGACCTGTGTCCAAATTGTACAGCTAATAAGCAGTGGATTCAGGATTTGAATGCAGCACTTGCTGACTCTAAAGCTTCTCTTAACTATCTATGCCACACCACTTCCCAAGGTCGTGGTAGAACAGAGACTAGAATGAAGCTTCCTGTTCCTGGCCTCTCCAATGTAGACAAGACTGTCAAATTTTCAACCCATTACCTTTTAACATAGGCAGACTAGGGTCCTGTCTATATCATTTCTCCAAAATGTGCAACCCCTGCCCACTTTGGGAAGATTGCACATAAGAGCATTTATTTAATTTTGTCTAATTTGGACCTGAACTTCCTGCTCCACTTTAGCTGACTGAGCTCTCAGACATCCCTGCCCACTGTTTTGGGTCTCAGCTGTAAGTTGCAATCACTCCTCCCAGCCGGCCTGCCTCTCGCCTCCCTCATTTTCTGCCTTAGACTATTCCTCATTATAACTCATGTTTGCTTAAGATCATCCTTAAGTTCTTTTTATCTCTACTCTGAGCTCCTTAAAAAAAATCTTCCTAGAACTTTGATTGGTTGTGGTTTGATGCTTTTTTCAAAGGCAGCGTTACTAAGTCTTTTCTAGGCTTTTTTGGCCCCATTCAATTAGAGCTAAGGATTCAGCCAGCTGTCTCATTTTTGATTTGGGGTCATTCAATGTGTACATTTAGACTCTTAACTCATACAATTCTTTATTCTTGGCTTATTAAGTCTACTTGCTTTCAAAATATAGCCTTAATTTTTTTAAGCAGGAAAATATTTCTTTAATATTTTTACGGGTGAGCATTTTTTGAGACTCACAATGGCTAGTTCTAGGCAGCGTAGGTGCCTATGATGTCTTGATTGCCTTCGAGGTCATCTGGGCCTCCTGGGGAGATAATGGTGGGGTAGGGACCCTGTGTTTGGACAGACTTTGTGACCTCTCTCTTTTATTGTTTCCTTCTGCCCTTCTTTCTACTCTTCTCCTTTTGGGGTCACCCTGTTTTCTGGTTCTCCCTAAGGTTCAACCACTCGTCTAGCCCCTCCTCCTCATCATTGACCCTTTCCAGTGTCACTCAAATGAGATGACACAGTGAGAGTGGGTGAGATCAGTCTTTGGGAGACTGTTCCCTGGTAGGAGAAGGGGGCGGGGTAAGGACTAGAATTGTGGGCTAGGATGAGTTTCTTCCTATACCCCTCACCCCATATCTAAGGAAAAGTAGATGCTGCGAGTGTGAGGATTCATTTCTTTCTGAAACCTCTCCCTGACCTTCTTGGGCTTATAAAAGAAATTCATATTCTGCACATTAACTTAAATTTGGTTCTACTTCTTGCCAACTAATACCCTGGCCTTATTATGCTAATAGTGTCCACACCTTCCCTGTCTGGATTATGTCACAAAGAATTCTGTGTTAACTTGACAAGAAAGAGCTTAGGGCCCAAATTTGCTTCTCCCTAATTCCTGGATAGGGGTGTGGGTAATACATAATAAAGTTTTATTTTATCATGCCATATAAATCAAATGCAGTCCATGTACATGCAATGGAATCAATTCAAGTAACATCCTGTGTTGGTGCCAGGCCTATGCTAGATAATGAGAGCTTAGAGAGAAAAGCGATCTAGTCCCTGTGTTCAAGAAACTCTGAATTTACTGAAAAACAAGACAAAAATAAAAACAAAAACTGTAGGAGGTCCCAGCACAGTCCATGCTGAGGCTCAGATGTGCCAGCCCATGGAGTTGGGGAACTTGCTGCAATCAAGCCCTGTCCTCTAACTGGCCTGGAATCTGGACCACAGGCCTGCTTAGGTCCCAGTAGATGCCATGTGGGGACAACAAGTCCCTGAGTGAGGAGAGTGAGCAGAACAGACACTGGGCGAGCAGAAGAGCCTAAGTGTAGAGTGGCCAGATTGTTCAGGTATATGTGAGGCCTTATCTGATTGGACTTAACTCATCCTACCTACCTCATGGGTGGTGCCGTGGGGAGGGGAAGACTGTGAAGAAAAGCTGAAAACTGTGTTCTCATCACAGAATTAAATCATGTTGTAAGCGATGTGAATGATGTGCAGACACAAATATACACAATGGGCTTGGCAACTAGTGATTATCAGCAAGGCGAGGGAAGTGAAACAGATCCATGAAAAAGAAGAGGTGATTCAGTATCTGATACATGTCACGTACAGATTGTTCCCAAAGAAAACTATAGGGGTTTCCAGTTTGCATATGAAGCTAACGTTAAAAAAAAGCCACCACAGAAGTGAATAGCATGCATTTGCACACACGTTTAACTGGGTATGTATATTTATACCTCCTAAATTCAGCACCACAGTTGACCAGCTTGAGTTCATGGAAAAAAGAAAATTGACATCAGAAATTTGCATTTAGGTTTTATATAGCATAAGAGAAAAAAAGAGAAATATAATATTTATCCATCAGCATAGAACTATTGAAGGGATTTTAAAATGGGCAAATGACCACATATTTTTTAGATTGCTTGGCTATCTATTGTGTGAAGATATTAAATTAATAGGAAAAGTCTCTATAGAGAGAAGGATAAAAGAAAGAAAAACTAGGAGCCCAAGCAGTTATCCCCCTTGCCATGGTACCAGACCAAACCAGTAGGTGGGACCCAAGAAGAACAAGAGTTTTCTCTAAGTGGAAAAGTATGAGCCCAGGAAATCAGAAGGTCAGTATGGGGTTTTGCAGGTGGTAGCCATTGCAGCAGAGCTGCCTATGCCTTGGAGGTCACGAAGGGAAGTGAATGGTGGGCAGCACACTGCGGCAGGCCTGAACTATGCATGAGACACCTACTTCCCCATCCACCAGGCCTTCCAAAAAGGTGTAGGAGAATGGAAAGGATGTGGTGGCCTGTCATTCAGTTAGTAGAGCCATTGATTTGGCAGACCATGGACCATGGTGTTAAAGTGACCTAAGCCAGGATCTGAAAGTGGTGAACATACCAGACACTCAGGTTACATAACTATGTGAGAGAAATAATAGCACCATAAAATAGTTTAACAGTAATTAATAGCTTAAGTCATGAGGGAGGTTCAAGACAGCTGATGAGTAAATATCCAGCTAGTGGATCCTAAAATAATGTTTGAGAGGAGGGAGAAGGCCCTGTGAGGTGGCCTGGTCTGGCAAAGTTTGATGGAGAGGATGGATGAGGTGCGGTTTGCAGCTTGGGAGACTCTGGAAAAGAGAGATGGTGAGGAGGACAATATTGTGATGAAAAGGGAGGGGACTTCCTTGACATGTACAGAGGTTGGCAGTTATCACTTGCATCCTTATGGGATAAGGAAAAGCTACATAAACTGAAAATCAACAACTTTTCTTGAGCTTATTAGAGAACTGTGGTCATGGGGCAAACCAACACCCCAAAATCTGAAAAGATAGGACATTCAGAGAGATACAGCAACCAATATTTATTTATCAGAGGAGAAGCTATTAGAGTCATAAACTAGTAGGAACATTAAATGAATGAGTTGTTGGAGGTTGAGTGTGTACCAGAGTGAGAGGGAGAGATGTCTCTGGGCCACGGCATTAGGGGAACACCATAGTTTTATAAGCTTTCCCGCTAGTAATCCCACCATATTATCATAGTGAAGATCCTAGAAAGATTCCCCTGTGGCTCTGGCAGGTGAAAGGGAAGAGGGAAGAGTAATCACTGTGAAACATGCCCACAGCAAAGGCTCACTGTCCAGGAGAAGGGATTTTGCTGGAGCACAATACTGAATCTTTATGCCAGCTGGGGAAAAGGAAGTTCCCTCCAGCCTTCCCATCTTACCCAAGGGAGAAAAAATACCCACAAACTCAATGGAGGCAAAGCCTCAAGGAAATAGATTTGCAATAATGCATTCAGTGCAAGGGGAGGGGGGAAAGCTATATTACTGGAAGAGAATAAGAAAACCTTATGAAGTCCACAGCACCAACCCACAGGCCCTCTAAAAGACTAAGACTTAATGGAAAAATTATAGAATTCTCCTCTCACCCTCAACACCTTGACACCACACCAACAGGGCCCCAATATAACAGTGGGTTACAACAGAAAGGGCAGCAAGACACAGACTCTTTCTGAGGAGCAGTATGTGTTCAGGGGAGACAAGAACAAGAACACAAGTGGAATTTGAAGCCTCTGATACCTATAACTGCAACAAATATTAAAAATAGTAAAACTCCTAGCCAGATTAACATAAATCTTCACACTAAAGGCCTATTTACCTTAGTTCCTATTTCCCAATAAATCATGTCCAACTTTCAACAAAAAATTACCAGGCATGCCAAAACAGTTTTGAAAAGACCAAGCAGGGTCTGAAGCTGAAGATGCCTGACCAGAGACGCCAGCTGCCAGATTGTCTCAGAAAGAAGAAAAAGTTTTAGATGAAAAAGAAAAAACAAACAAACAAAAATCATAGGTCAGGTGTAATTCTGAGGGAAAAGTGCCAGAACCTACAAGAGATTCCATGGGAAGAAGTTGTGGAGCAGAACAAGAAGGAGCAAGATACTGGCAGAGGTCAACCCCCGAGAGGCATGGAGTCCAGTGAAAAGGGTAGGTGGAGTGGTTTCCCCCGCCCCCCCTCATATCACTGGCAGTCAGAGGGCTCCTGAGCTCCTGGAGGGCCTTTCTACCCTCACGAGCCCCAAAGTGCTGCTGCCAGTGAAATAGAAAATTTAAACAGGCCTACATCTATTAAAGAAATTGACTCAATAATTCATAACTTTCCAAAGAAGAAAGCACCAAGCACAGATGATTTCACTGGTGAATACTACCAAACATTTAAGGGAGAAATGGTGCCAATTCTTCACAATCTCTTCTAGGAAATGGAAGCAGAGGGAACATTTTCTAACTCATTTTATGAGACAACAATTACCCTGATGCCAAAATGAGATTAAGAGAGATTATAAGAAGAAAATGCCACAAATCAATATTTCTCATGGACAGAGATACTAAAGTACTTAACAAAATATTAGCAAATTGAATCCAACGATGTATAAAAGGAATTATATACCATGACCAAGCAGGATTTATTCCAGGTATACAAGGCTGATTCAACATTCATAAATCAATCATTGAAATCAACCACATCAACAGGTTAAAGAAGAAAAAAACATATGATCATATCAATTTATTCAGAAAAAGGACCTGGCAAAATTTAGTGCCCATTCATAGTAAAAACTTTCAGCAATTTAGGAATAGAAAGGAACTTCCTCAACTTGATATGGAACATCTATAAAATCCTGCAACTAACATCATTCTTAATAGGAAGAAACTGGACTCTTTTCACCTAGATGTCCTCTCTCACCAATCCTATTCAATATCACACTGGAAGTCCTACCTGTGCAATAAGACAAGAAAAAGAAATAAAAGATATACAGGTTGGGAAGAAAGACCTTAAAATTTGCAGATGACATGATTGTGTATATAGAACATCCAAAAGAATCAATCAAAACAACTCTTAGAACTAATAAATGATTATAGCAAGGTAACAGGATACAAGGTAAATATATAAAAGCCAGTTTCTTTCCTAGTATACTCCCAATGAACTACTGAAATTTGAAATAGAAAAACTACCATTTATAATAGTGCTACCCCAAAAGAAACACAAAGCTGTAAATGTAACACAATATGTACACAATCTGTGTGAAAAAAAAAAACCCTATATAACTCTGGTGAAAGAAATCAAAGATGATCCAAATAAATGGAGAGATAGTCCATGTTGATGGATTGGAAGACTCAATATTGTTAAGACGTCAGTTCTTCCCAAATTGACCTATAGATTCAATACAATTTTAATCGATATCCCAGCAAGTTATTTTGTAGATATCGGGAAAATGATTCTAAAGTTTATATGGCAAAAGACTTAGAATAGCCAACACAAAATTGAAGAAGAACAAAGTTGGAGAATTCACACTACGTAATTTCAAGACCTAATAAAAATCTACAGTATGACAGCATGGTATTGGTGAATGAATAGACACATAGATCAGTGGGACAGAACAGAGAGCCCAGAAATAGACTTACACAAAAATAATCAAACTGATCTTTGACCAAGGAGCAAAGGTAATCCAATAGAGAATGGATCGTTTTTTCAACAAATATGCCTAAACAATGAACATAGACACAGATGTTACAACTTTCAAAAAATTAACTCAAAATGAATTGGCTACGTAAATTAAAAATACAAAAGCAATAAAATTTCAAAAGAAAACATAGGAGAAAAATCTAGGTGTCTTTAGATTGGGCAATAAGTTTTTAGGTACAACCAAAAGCACAATCCATGAAAGAGAACATCAACAAGTTGGACTTTATTAAAGTTAAAAACTTCTGCTCTGCAAAAGGCACTATAAAGAGAATGAAAAGATAAGAAAATACTTACAAAAAGACATATCTGATAAAAGCTGTGTATCCAAAATGTGCAGAGTTCTTACAATTTAGCAATAAGAAAACAAGCTAATTTAAAAATGAGAAGACCTGAACAGATACCTGTTTAAAGTGGCAAATAAACAATTGAAAAATGCTTAATATCATTTGTTGTTAGAAAATTATAAACTAAAACAACAATGAAATATCCCTGCATGCTTCTTAGAATGGCTAAAATCTAAAACCTGGCAATATAAATTGTTGGTGAGGATATGGAGCAAAAGAAACTCTCATTCATTGCTAGTGGGGATGTAAAATGATACAGCCACTTTGCAAGACAATCGGCAGTCTTGTACAAAGTAAACATAGTCTTGCCATATAGTCCAGCAATTGTATTCCTAGGTATTTACCCAACTGATATGTAAACTAGGTACACACAAAAGCCTACACAGAAATATTTATTGCATCCTTACACATAATTGTCAAAAACTAGAAGCAATCAAGATGATTTTCAGTAAGTAAAAGAATCAACAAACTGTGGTATGTCCACAAGGGAATGTCATTCAGCAATAAAAAAGAAGAAACTATCCAGCCACAAAAATACATGGATGAATCCTAAACGCATATTATTAAGTAAAAGAAGGCAATCTGAAAACATACTGTATGATTCCTATTATATGATATTTTGGAAAAGGCAAAACTATACAGTCAATAAGCAGACTCTACAATTGTCAGGGGTGGGAAGGCAGGAAGATTGAATAGATGAAGTATATGGAATTATTTTAGGATGATAAAACTATTCTGTGTGATAATGTAATGGTGGGTGTATGACATATGTATTTGCCAAAACCCATTAACTTCACAGCACAAAGAGTAAACCTTAATGTATGCAAATTTAAAAATCATTTAGGAGGTCAGGGGAATTCTAAGATGAAATGCAGATTGGGGCAAAAGAATCCAACTATATTACAAATGTGTGAAACAACTAAATTGAAAGGGTGGGGGAAAATGTGCTGATCTACGTAACTTTGGAAATGAGGGAAGACTGTAAGGACAAAGGAAACTGCACACAAACACTGTACTGTAGCTGGTAAAGTTATTTCCCATGGGGGGCAGGTTAAAAATTCTGAAACCACTATATCACTCGAATTAAAGAATTAAGTAAATGGATGATGGATGGTGGGAGTCAGGTTTCTCAATGATGGAGTGGGAAGTTACAGACAAGCAAGAGAAAGAGGTTAGAATAATCCACGTAGTACTGGGTTAGAGTAGAAGACATGAGTCTATGAACTCATGTTTGGCTTAATATAGATACAGATGGCTACATATAGAAATATTTATATGGGTTACTACACATACATACATTTCCTTGTTTTGCCAGCTGAGAAGGCCTAGATGTCATGACACTATAGTAGCAACAAGCATACTCAGAGCCCAATCTTGGTTTCTAATACCATTCTCTAATAAAAGGAACCAGGGATCCTGGAGAAATGGTTTGTTCTAAGACTAATACATGAGATGAACCCAGAGCATCTTATAGTGCCAGAAAGTAAGAAAGTACTCAAAACCACACAATGATGTGGGTATATCAAAGGGACACAGGAGTCAGCTGAAAGAATGGCCAATGGCCAAAGTAGGAACAAATTGAACAAAAAAATAAATTAAGTAATATTGGATTATAACCCAAAATAGAAAATAAATGCCCATGAGTCCATTCAGATATAAATAAATGATTGAATAAATAAATAAGTGGTGGAAAATAGGTAAATCTCCCATGTAAAATTCCAAATAATTTATGTAGATACCCCACCCTTAAGGAGATAAAAAATATAACTTCCCATTCCTTAAGTGTGGGTTGTGCATAGACTTCCTTCCAAAGAGTACAGTATGGAAAGGAGCAAAACAGAGTCACTTTGCAGTGGAGAAACCTGACAAACAACACCTGAGTCAGGTGATCAAGGTCAACATTAATAGTGATAAGTCATGTTGATGGCTAGTTTTCTTGATCTGATGTGGCAAGAATGGCACTTTACCTCTGTAAAGATCCTCGTAGAAAAGCCATAACTCTCGTCCAACTTTGAGGAAAATATCAGACAAATCTAAATTGAAACATTTCTACACAATACCTGACCAGAACTTTTCAAGATTTGATGTCAAAGCCATCAAAAACAAGGAAAGTCTGAGAAACTGTTACACTCTAGAGCAGCCCAAGGAGACATGGTGACTAAAGGTAATGTTGTATTCCGGAACAGAAAAATGACATTAGGTAAAAACTTAAAATACCTGAATAAGGTATGGACTTTAGTTGATAATGATGTATTGATATTGGTTCAAGTGTACCATACTAATGTTAGATACTAATAGTGGAAACTGGGCATGGGGAACTCTCTGTACTATCTACATAACTTCTCTGTAAACCTAAAACTATTATAAAATAAAAAGTTTACTAAAAAAGAACTTTTTTAGAAAAATGGTGGGGGTGGTAGCAGTGAGGGGTGGCTAAGGAAGGGAAAAGGTTAAGGGAAGTTGCTCAGCCTTGGAGGAGAAGAGAGCCAGGGGTTGAAGCACATATGTGAAAGTATCCCCAAAGAAGGGTAGAGATCTGGCTGTCAGAAATGGTCCAATACCAAGGAATGTTTGTAAAACAGGGTATGAATCCAAAGGCACAGCCCTGGAAACCAGCCAGGTGGAGTTCAGTAAGACTTTTATGCGCTTTTCAATGAGTGTTTACTTAGTGCCAGACACTTTATAAACATTTTCTCATTGAATTCCCCCAACGACTCTGTGAAGCAATTATCCTTTTCCTCTTTGTGCAGATGAGGAACTGAGATCCAGAGAGGACATGTGTCTTGGTGGCTACAGCAAAGACTATGCCTGGAATTTGAGCCCAGCTCTGTCTAAATCCATGTTCCTCATACTACTTAATCATTTTCATTTACTGAGCACATAAATCATTATCCAGGCCCCATGACAAATGCTGTAAATGCATCATCACATAAAATTCCCGATTTGGGTAGTAGATTCAATCCTTATCCTTATTTTACTGATAAAGAAAGAGTCTCAGAAGGTTTAATCGGAAGTTCCTTAAAGTACCCTATATAGGAAATGGTGGTGCAGATATTCAAACACAGGTCCTTTGATTTCTAAAACCCAAATGTTAAAACACTGGCCTGTATCACTTTCCATGGTAATAACTGTAGGTGGTTTTCACTGCATAGAGTCTGACCTGTCAGGCATCTCTCTGAACTACTTTCCCTAAGTCTGGGGTTAGCTGGAGTGGCCAAATGACCATCGAAGCCCTGCTCACTATTCTCATCTCTCATTGCCTAGAGATCTCTGCTTCACACTGGAAGACCAGCCTGCTGAAGGCATGGCTACAGCGAACACTGAGGCACTCTCCCGTTTCAGTTCAGCAAAGGAGCAGCAATTTCCTGAACTGCCAGCTGCAGACCTCTAGAATGGATCCTGTGATTAAAGTCCTCTAGCAACATCTCAACATGATCAAATTACACATTTCACTTTGGTTTCAGAAGCTCAGAGTGTGGCCTGCAGTGCAAATGACATGTATGACACACAGGGTGAAAGCTACTAGTAATGGTCTCTGATAAGCAGGTGAGCTGCTAGCTGTAGAAACTGCAGGCTGTTTAGATCTGCCAAGCGTGTTTGGGTTGCTCAGTTCACAGCCTGCATTGCTTGGCAAGGCAGGATGCAGGGAGCAGATTCAATAGCAGGAGGAACATATCAAGAGAGCTGAGGACTCAAAACCATTGAGAATGATGTCCAGGGTCTTCTGAGGCCATGTACCGTAGTGGGCTTCAGAAGACAGCTAGGGCTTGCATCCTAGATAGAGGGCCCAGGAGAGGATGCCCCTGGAAACATCACCATCCTCAGCATGGCCAAGACATCAAGAGTCCATGAACTCTGGCAATGATCTGCCAGGATGCTTTCTACTGACTTTGTTCAAAGAGTCAGTGGGTAATCTCCAAGATTGTGATAAGCAAAGGTTTACCAAACTGTGACTCTGCAGTTTGGTAATGGCAATATAATTCTAGTTTGCAACAGATGCATTATATCCTGGAGACATTAACACTCCTATTGGGAAACGCTATTGCATAGGAGTATAGGGGCTTAAATTGTAAGCTGTGGCAATGGCTGCATTTAATATGTGGATTTGCTTGTATTTTTACAGTTTTGTGGGGTGGAATTGGTGAAGTGTCATTCTTATGTAGCCTGTTAAGCTGCTGGATTTTTGAGAAAATGGAACACATGACAGACTGGGTAGGGAGGTGGAGGAGGCAGTACCCTTACTTCCAGGGAAGATGGAGCAGGCCGCAGCTGCTGAGGAAGGAATCCAGACATGGTTCTGCCTCGAGTGCCACCCCTCTGGCTGGGGTGAGCTGGAAGGAAAGCAAGTGGTGGAAAAGAAAATTTTGCAAATTGATTCCTTTAGAATTTGGAATTTTCTGCATCAACAAGGGATGTACTTGGAAGAAAGAAAAGGAATACAACATTAAATTTTATGGGCTAGTTTGGGACATTTTGTTTTGTAAACATTGTATGTTTTGGACTATGTAGTTATCATCTGCTGCATATTGTTTAACACTGTCTGGTGAGCTTGGTTGGACAACATAGCTGGGCATTATTTAAGATGGGAAATAGGATAGCAGTGACTTCTTGGCCTGTTGCCTGATGGTGTAGTTGAGGTTCCAGATACATCTTGGCATGACTGAAAAATTGGAGGGCCTCTTCTGCCAGATAACTGTGTTTAATGGAGACTGACGAGCCTCCTGTGTGAACTCAGCCCAATGGGAGAAGGAGCCAGGCACAGTTCATGTGTCCAGAACAAAAGCCTTAGTTGCTGGCAGAGATTCCTCATGTTTCCTGTTAGCCCAGTTCCCCTTGCACTCATCCAATCATTTAAAACACTTTTACTGAGGCATTAATATGTAGCAGTCACTGTGTTATGTGTATAATTGCAACAGTGAACAGGAAAGAGACAATGAGCATTCGTATTCTACGGACATTAGGAAAACTGACAGTAAAATGTAAAAGTGGGTGCTTTGAACAGTCTGGCAGACATTGGAGCACAAGCAGTTCACTTTCTCTAAAACCAGATGTCAAATGGAGAATGACCTCCCCATCATCCAGAGCTGACCACTTTGGCACTTTGGCACCATGAAGAGTCTGGGGTATTGGCGCTACTTTTTGGTGAGGCAAGAGGGGGAGATTAAATCCAACAAAGCAAACATCTGTGGGCCAATAGGAGCAGATATAGAGATCTTAGCACCCGCTAGGGCAATGACAAAGACCACGATGCTCAGCAGAGAAGCCGGTGAAAACATAGGCCCAGCAGACTGGTGAAGGGGAAGACGCAGGGTCTGCGATGCCCCAAGAAGTGGTGAGTGGTAAAGAACCAGCACGGATAGTGGAGGAACAACAGTGCTAGGAGGAGAATACTTCTTTGAGAGCATATTTGTGAGATTCCCCAGAATCACCCAGAGATACTGCAGAGATTTTGCAGGACACAAATATGTTCAGTTTATGTTTTTTTCCTGCTAAAATGACCTCACAGGCTTATAGGCCGTTGAGTCCTGGGACAACTGAATTACAATAGTCATAATGAGAACATCAGCAGCAAAACTACCCTCTGTCTTTACTGCCACAACCCCATAATTACTGCCACTGCTGAATGCTTACCAGGGGCCAGGAACTGGGCTATGAGCTTTAAGTGTGTTTCTGCTAATCCTTAGAAAGATTACAAGGGAATTCCACTTTGGGCCAAGAGGGAGTAACAGGAAGGTAGATTTATCCTTCTCTCTGAAATAACCAAAAATTGGACGAAATATATGAAATGATGGTTTTTAATACATGGACATTAGGCAACAGAGAACAGTAATACCCAAAGGATGAGAAACAAACAAGACTATGGTTGCCCCAGCTTACAGGCTGCAGTGCAGGGAAGGGGGACCGGGGCAGAGCCCAGCAGACTACTCGAGTAGGGAAGGCTGAGAGTCTGGGGAGACCAGGACAATTAGAGTTTGTGGGACAGAGTACCAAGAAGGAGAGAGCTGCACAGAGAAAGATATACAGAGATCTGCAGAGGCTCCCTCTCAACTACTTAGCTGAGTGCTGATCAGTACATGAGCGTGAGAACAAAAACTAAGGCTGGGAAAAGAATCACTCAAAAATGATTAGAGGTAATAGTGCCCAATGCTCACACATGGCTGGGAATATGTCCTTTTTCAACAGCCAGACTAGAAAATATGATGCAAACGGTGTTGGGTAGAGATTTCAGAAGAAACTTTGATAGTAGTAAGAATAATTAGCCCTAGACAGATATCATCCTACTTAAGTTTTTAAAATTACACCTGAAAGGGTCAATTTTCTAAGTAACTTAACTGCATCCTCAAACAAATCTCAAGAATATTTATAGGAATACAGAGATAACCAGTGCCAACAAAGTAAAATTACAATGTCTGGCATTCAATCAAAAATTATCAGACTTGCAAAGAAGCAGGAAAATACAAACCATAATGAGGAGAAAAATTTGTCAACTGAAACAAATTCAGAACTAGCACAGACAAGGGCATTAAAAGAGTTACTATAAACGTATTCAGTGTGTTCAAAAAGTTAAGTAGAGACATAGAAAATATTAATAAGGTCAACATTGAACTAAAGATAAAAACTACAGTGTGTGAGATGAAGTGTACATTAAATAGAATTAAAAGATGATTGGATATTGCAGAACAAAAGATCTAGAAGTGATCTAAAATGAAACAGAGACTACTGAAAAACAACATTACTGGGACACACTACAACATGATGAATCCCAAAATAATTATGCTGAGTAAAAGAAACCACACAGGCGCGTGCACACACACACACACACACACACACACACACACACTCACGCCTGTGTACATACTGTATGATTCAAAATCTGGATGATGCAAAATAATCTAGTGTAATAGAAAGTGGATAGTAGTTGCCTGTAGATGAGGAGGGGAGGAAGGAGTGGAAGGAGATTACAAAGAGGAAGAGGAAACTTTTGGAAGCAATGTATGTGTTAATTTTCTTCATTTTGGTGATAGCTTCATGGGTATACACATATGTCAAAACTTAAGTTATGCATTAAATATTTGAAGTTTATTTATTGTGTGTTAATTATAAAGCTGTATTTTTTTTAAAAAGCATTACAAGGTATTATCTTACATATTTTAAAGATGAGAAAACTGATATCTTGGTGAGTTAAGTGACTTGCCTAAGACTCAATAGTTTATGAGAGAGTGACCCAGGATTATTATTTCTGTATGTCTTCTGGTGGCATCAGAAGGCAACATCAAAGCTAATGTTCCTTGATTGTGCTTCTTGAAAAGATTGTATTTTTAAAAAATCTCTATAACATACAGTGAGCATTGGCTGATGAGCCCTCTCTAATATATACAATACTTACCACCATCTGACATATAAATTTATTAATTTAATTGTCAAATGTCAGTCTTTCCAATCCCATCCTGGCCAATAGAAAATGAGCTCACAAGACCAGGGATTTTGTTTAGTACACTATTTGCATTGAATCTCTCTTATATACCACCTCTGTACCTCTTTCTCTCTTGTTCTAGCTGACGTTTTGGTGACCAAATGTGCATAAATTCCAGTGTGTTTTACAGAGACATGACCTGTCAATGCCCTGCCTCAGGCCTGCATCTGGTGCCTCTTGCCTCTTGCTCCAGAGTTCTATTATTGGTGCTGCTGCAAGACTCCACTCAAGAAATGCAAGTTACTTAAAAGTGTAGGTTTCCCTCATGGGGTGAATTTTTCTAATGGGAGATGGGACCTTGTGCATAAATTCTACCTCCTTCCACCTCCTGATGGATGGGCCTTACGTTATACCTTAGGGATGGTGCTATGGGATCAAGTATTCAGACTCACTCAGGGGTGGCAAATGTGATGCTCCTGTATTAGCTCCCCCTCCTTCCCAGCTTCACCCTCTTTCATCCTCCCATCTACCACCTAATGCCAAACCTTCTAATAAAGGCCCCTTGCATCAGGCTCTGTTTTCTGCCTTAAGAGTTGGTACCTGCAGTGGTCCAATGAGGCAGAGCCCTGGGTGGCATTTTGGAGCTGTGCTGCTCATGCATTGGAGGGAATAAGAATCTCTATGCCAGTGATAAGCAGACTAGAGATAACGTCCGAGACGCAGTAGCATTATAATGAGTAAAGTTTTCACCTAGATGCACTCGTGATGAGGTGCAGATAGAAAGTGAGGTGTTATGATATATGGTGGCTATGTCTCTTGCACAGTGCGGGGGAATGATAATTGCAGAAGTCGTAGAGTGGGATAGGTTTTTAAAACTTCATTAGACCTTTAAAAATGGCAATCTCAGAACACCCAACTGACTAACTATGCTGTGAGAGCCAGAAATTTCTATGGAAGTTTTTTAAGGAAATGTTCACCTTTGCAGCCACAGGGCAGACAGTGCTGAAGATCAGGCCCAGCATCTAATTGTCAGGGTATCAGAGCTGCAAAGGAGAAAGAGTATGTGACTGGACAAGTCTCCTATGCCATGGTCATGTCTTAAATAGGAAAACGGTGAAGTCCTGAGACTTGGGTTGGGGTAATTTGGGTAGATGGACCAGAGGATCTTGAATTTCCAGATACCTTTGAACTTTCCAGAATGACTAAGGATCCCCATCCCTTTGTCCAACCCTCATTCTGCTTAGAGATAGTGTAACGCCCTCACCTGGGGTAGGCACCTCATAAGGTTCTGCTTGTTTTTTTTTTTTTTATATCATGGGCTCTGGCAAGTTTTATTAAAGAAAAAATTTGCACAGTTGACTTTTCACCGGTCTATTCTGGCATGCTTCTAATGATATCAGAGTCACCTGGCTTAATGACAGCCAGTGTGCATACTCTGTATTATTTTCTGCATACTGTGCCCAATTCAACATTATTGCCACTGTAGTGATGGACACCAGTTTTGGCTAACGTGGCCTAGTACGCTATTTCAGATTTCCTCAAAGCTGGGCAGTTGTTGGCGAGAATGAACAATTTTGCTTTGCCTTGTCTGATCATCTTCAGAGTCTACTTGTACCCCAGCACATACTTTCCACTTTTCATAATGAGTTGGAGCCTAGAGTTGATCGACTCCAATGACTTTTCTTTTTCTTTGTGGCCACCATCTTCCTGCCTTAGGTGCCAGACAGTCCCCAACCAAGACCAGCTGCCAAGATGGCTGGGGAGTGAAAGAGGAAGAAATTCCCCTGTTTTTTTGTCAGCCAAATGTTGTCAACCAATCTGCTTGTTCTTCACAAGAATTTCTCTCACTCCCCTTCATTCATTCAGGGCAGTGACAAAGGCCAGATGTCAACATGGCCTGAGTAGAGAAGTATAGCTGTGCTATGGAAGAAAGTAGCTTATATTATGAAGAAATTGTAGGATCTACTTAGTATGCACCAGCAGGGACCAGAACACATGTGTGCATGGATCTTATGGGTATTTAACCACAGAAGAATATAAGACTAGACAGGAGAGAATTTATTGTTGAAATCTTTGCTCATGGGTTAGGATTCAATGGTGTGACAAGGACATACATTTGAAGTTGGTCCTAATAGTTCGCTGGGATGGCCCTTTGAAGCTTGTATATGACAGTGGACTATAGTTCATTGTGATTTTCAAAATGTGGTTCCCAGATCAGCAGAATCAGCCTCACTTGGGGACATGCAAATCCTTTGCTGAATCATAACCTCTGGAGTAGACCCCAGCAATCTGTGTTTTAATAAGCCCTCCACATGATTTGGATGCTTACTAAAGTTTGAGAACCACCGGCCTACAGCAATAAGGCTGGAGGCCAGAATTTCTTGGGCACAGTATTTAGAGAAGGAGCCAGAAGTCTCAGAGAGATGGGACTGTTAGAATGGATTCATTATGTAAGACACAAGAACCACTTTGGTTATGTTCTCTTGGAGGGCCCTGAGTGTACCCCTAATGAAGGAAGTATACTCCCTTCACTAAGGCAATAAGGAAGGCACAGGTGAAGGGGACACCGGACTCTTTTAACAAACTTGGTGCCAGCTGCCCTCTGTAGGATGGGGTTAACTATGGGAGATGCTGCCATGCACCTGGGCTCCCTAATGTCAATGGGATGATAAGATTATAGGATGTTAGAGGCAGCACTTAGGGTCAGAGGTAAGCTGCTGTCATTACTATAACAGGCCATAAGGCTGAAGTGGCAATTGAGGGGCATTGGTCTGCATGGGTTTGTGGAAATGATAAAGATATCATGGCAATGTTTGGGGGATGTTCCATGATTAGGGACAGCTGATTAGAGTGTTGTTCCACTTATAAAATGACAAAAAGGGCTCATCTCAGCTGCCCCATGGAAAGCCACAGTCCGCACCAGTTTCAAGTCACAGATTCACAGTCTCAGAGTCCACTCTTTGCATAGAAGGCCATGTCCACTCAGTAAAGACCTGTGGTGCAGTAGCATGTGTGTATGGCAAGTGTCCCACAAACTGTTCCCCACAGTGACCTGTGGTCATTCGCCAGGTTAAGTGTGTGCTGAGGAAAGGGAAATACCTGGATTTGGGGGACTGTTAGCTCTGGGTCTGAGCTGACACTGATGCCAGGGGACCAACGTACCACTGTGGTCTTTGGACCTAGAAAATGTTCCCCACAGCAGCCCCATCCCTAATTGGTCTCTGCTGCCTTACAGTTAGATCTTCCCCTCATTTCCCGGCCCATGTTCCCCAAGAACATCACAAAAAAGTGATGCACAATTTCTGCTAGTTTACTGCTTCTTAATGCCTGGTCAGAAGAGGGTCTAAAGTGATTATTGAGTCACCTGCATTGTCTTAGGTGAGACAGTTCAGTAATGTTGGAAATTGAAGTCTCCCTTTGGCAGGGTTGGGCTGACCAGTGCAACGTTATTCCATTCTCAGTGTTAAACTTAAGTGTGATCTCTGATGCTCTTTTTTCCAAATATAGGATATTGTAATTTCCCATTCTGTGTTCTTCTTTCCCTCTGGCAGGTCCCAGAGGTTAGGACAAGGAGAGCCACCCAAGCAACAGGCTGCCTGATGGTCTGGCCCCATGCCCACAGCCTGGGCATCAGGAGAGAAAGTTCTGGGTTTTGCTAGTCCCTGGCTTCTTCCATGTAGCAAGGAGGACCGGCTGGCAGAAAGCCAAAGTGATGTGGCTATGCCCATGATTATTACCTACACTGAACTCAGCAGGACCAGCAGGTGCAGTGGCAGGTATGTATTAACAGTATCTCAGCAGCTCCCAATCGCGAACATTTGGATTTGTAAATGTACACAGAACCCAAACCTCTCCCCACCAAGTTCTCCCTCTTAGCCTGCTCAGCTTTTGTGTCATCATAACATGGTGGTGGTTGTTTGTCCTCAGTGCTTCTTCTGCGTGATGACTCTGGCTGGTCTCCTTTGAGATGTGTGCAGACTGTAATGGCCTTTTGTGACCTGGAAAGTCCCTTCCTGTGGCAGCTCTGTCACCCAAGTTGATGTTAAACCAACTTGTGTTGTTTTCCACTGTCCTGTACCTCTCATTTCATGGCAGAGCCTGTTTTTCTTGGTTTATGTATGCTTTTAGCTGAAGTATTAATACTTTTAGACATACTTTTATATTTCCTTTTATTCCTCATCAGTGAAAGTATTATGAAGAAAAAGTCCTATAGGCAGACAGACCCTGCTGTACATTTCATCATCCGCATCCTCCAAGTCACAAATGGAATTTTAGGAGATCTGCTATATACAGAGGAAACTGAGGATGTACAAGGCACATAAAAGAACAGTGTAGCTACCTCCCTGTGCAGACCTTCTTCAACCAATTTTCCTGGTTATGTGCAGAAACACAAGCATTGGTTGAGCCTCTTGGGAATTCAGAGCATCAGGGCAAAAAGTATGATCCTAGTCTTTAAGGATTGCATAGTCCAGTTAAGGAGGGACTGAAGGATGTATAAAAATAGAAGACCAGTGTATAAGGCACCTGATGGGGTCAAGTGAAAACCTCACGGAAGACGTTCTTGAGGCAGTGATGCTTAAGCAGGTTTTGAAGACAGATACAGTGGAAAAGCAAATTGCTAGCAGAAAGAATGGAATATGAAAGTCATGGGCAACAGCATGATGTCTGCTGGAAAATATAAGTAGATGATTTTGCTGGAGTTTAAAATGTCAACAGGAAGATTGAAAGGAAATAAAGATGGAGAAACAGGCAGGACGGGGCCACAGACTGTGTTGCATTCCTAGAAGCACAGACTTCATTTTCAAGGCCAGTGGTTTTCAAAGTGTGGTCCCTGGTCCAGCAGCATCAGCATCGCCTGAGAACTTGTTACAAATGTAGATTCTCAGCCCCCACCCCAGCAACTGAATGAGAGATGTGGATGAAAATCTTAATTTTAATAAGCTCTCTAGGCAATTCTGATGCACGTGGAAGTTAGAACTTCTGCTTTAGGGGATGAGGAGCCATCGCAGTTTGTGAACATTGGGAAGTGGGTGCTTTAAGATTTCTCTTATGGCAATGTGAAAGCAGATTAGCAGGGGCAACCCTGTGACAGAGTCACCAACTGGGAGACTGCTCCAACAATCCAGATGAGAAATGACAGAAATGAAGGAACCAGAGAGCAAGGAAGGGAGGTTAGAGGGGAAAAGGGCAGACTTTGAGACTGGAAGGTGAGGGAACGTATCTGGGCCGGGGAACTTTTGCTGCTGTGACTGAGGTTGCATTAAAATGGCTCAATATGGTCAGGCCAGATAACTGAGGGGGCGGCATTCTCCAGCGTAACTTAGCATCCATGGAGATGCTCATTAGCTACATCTTTCCATTAACCTTCATGGTGAAGAAGCAAGAGCTCTTTCTGTGCCATCAGAGCTACTGACATGAAGATGGCTGATTATTCTATGTCTCAAAACCAGTCTTGCTAATGAAAACAATGTATAAAGTGGAGTGTGTGTGCGTGTGTGTGTGCGTGTGCGTGTGTGTGTGTGTGTGTGTACAAACATGCTTGCGTGTGCACATTCTGGGCAATGCTATGGCATGGCATTTCTCTTTTGACTTCCAATTATTTTGTATCTGCCCAGTACCTGCATTTGTATGCAACAGGTGGGGGGATGAGGTGAGTTACATAGCTGTGAGTACTTCACTGTTTCAGCCTCTGTGTATTTGGACTCCAGAAAACAACACAGACAGGAAGGTATAAGAACTTTGAGGGTAGGTTTTGGTTATTTCCACACCTAAATGTCTTTTATAAAAATGTTCTAAGCCAGGCGTGGTGGCTCACGCCTGCAATCCCAGCACTTTGGGAGGCTAAGGCAGGAGGATCGCTTGGGACCAGGAGTTTGAGGAAAATGTTCTAAAATCCAGGCTGTAAGATACAGAATGTGATTGTACCTCTCTATTGTCCCAGAGCAGGGCACCTAAGAGTCATGTTATAATAACAGACTGTTTTATTCTTCAAATGTCCTGTTGTGGGTTGAATTATGTCCCCCTAAAAGATATACTCAAGTCCTAGCCCCAGTGTCTGTGAATGTGACCTTGTTTGGAAATAGAGTCTTTATAAAATGAACTCGTGCTTGATTAGGATCATTCCTAATCCAATGACTGCTGTCTTTACAAGAAGAGGAACTTTGGATGCAGACACAGACAAAGGGAGAGCATCATGTGACTACAGAATCAGAGATTGGAATGATGCCTTTACAAGCCAAGGAACACCAATGATTTTAACAACCAGAAGCTAGGAAGAAGTAAGGAAGGAACCTTCAGAGAGAGGCTTGCCAATACCTTGATTTTGGACTTCTGCCTCCAGAACTGGAAGACAATACATTTCTGTTATTTTAAGCCACCAAGTTAGTGATAATTTCTTACTGCCGCCCAAGGAACTAATATATGCCCCAAGCCTTTAACAGATTTAAGACCTATAATTCCAACCTGAAACTAGAAATGGAACAACAATAACAACAACAACTGGAGATGATTTCAAACTTACACAAAAAGACTTTGAAATCAGGGCAGTTAGGGAAATGAAAGAGGAGTCTCCTGTGTGTAAAATGTGAAGAAAATGGATAATGTTCTTTTTGTCAAACTGCCTGAAAGTGCAATAGACTTCTTTCTTCTAAGATGGAAGGGAAAATTCTCTGTAACTTTCAGGGAAAATAAGGGCAGCCAGATAACCCTACTGTTCTCTGACAGCCCATCACCAAGTGAGAGATGGAGAATAATAGAAAAGACAGCGATGATACAAAACGGGCCCCAGCCACGGAGCATTGCTGGATTAACTCCAGCAGCATTTGTGTACGTTGTCATGTCAATAAAATTACTGAAATTGAAACCTGAAATTGAACAGAGTGTGAAAGAAAGAAGATATTACTCAAGGGACCTAGGCAGTAAATATTCACATTAAGGGGAGGTGATATCATGGAAAGTTTCTGTGGATTGCAATGCGATTGAAGTCCAAACAAAGGGGGTATAATTTCATTGTTTCCCTATGTGGCCCCCCCTTTTTTTGGCAGAATGGAGCACTTGGTTATAATGAAATTGGGCTCCTGACAAGAGAAATCAAAGTTCAGAGATGCATCAGTAAGTTAGAGTGCATATTAATTTATTCACAAGTCTTATGGGGCTGCTTTCTCTCAGTTAAGAGCTGTGAGCTTACTTTATTCACCAGCAAGAAATTAGATGTGAAGAATAGGATCTGGATTTCCCACTCTTGGATAAGGGAGAAACTGAGCCTGAACACAAATGAGGTTGGCTTGGCAGTGTAACTAGAAACCCACTTCTTGCTTTACGTTTCCTTGCTTAGCTGTGGAATAATCCCTTTTTACCCACTCCACAATCCACAGCCCCCTCACTACATGCCCCATGCAACCTCTTTCTTCTGCCATCTTGGGCAAAGGTCAGAGTGCACCATTCCCATGACTGAGACTGAGAACTGCTGCAGGCCAGTTTGTTCTGCTTTTTTAGTCAAGAAAGCCCATCTGCCAGCTGTTTCCATCCCTAGCAGTCTGAGTGCTTCCCTGGAAGTTTGACATCTCTACATGCCATGTGGTAGGGCATTGGGAATTCTGATGATGATCTGTCATAGATTCTGATCTGTCCATAGAGGAAACTCCTGACTCAAAATATACAGGCAGGTTTTCCCTGACACCCAAACCACTACCAATGTTTCTTCTTGGGGATTATTTTCCATTGAAAGAATTTGCATCCTGTTTTAAGTTCTCATATTCTTATAAAAATAAATCAAAAGGAAACAAAACACAGCATCTAATCCATCATTAGATGTATCTATAAAAGGCAAAGTGTTGTCAAATTGGTGAGGAAGACCTGTTTTGTCTTTCCTGGGGATGTGATTAATATGCTGAGCTCAAGATAATTTGACTGAGTTCTTACAAAGCAGTAGGAGGTAGTTCCAATTATGATTCTTATTTTATAAATGGAAACTGAGCCTTAGAGATGTTAAAAAAATTGGCCAAGTTTGCAGAGTTAGAATTGGAACCCAGGTGTATATGTTCCAAACCAAGTGGTCGAAAGCACCACTAGGCCACATTGCTACTCATGAACTGCAGTTTTCAGGGAAGCACAGGACGTCAGGGCTGCGTGACTGTCTTAGTCTATTTGGGCTGCTATAACAAAATGCCATGCACTGGTTAGCTTATAAACAACAGAAATTTATTTCTATGGCTCTGGAAGCTGGGAAGCCCAAGATCAAGGTCCCAGCAGATTTGGAGTCTGGTGAGGGCTCATTTCCTAGCTCATAGATGGCTCCTTCTTGCTGTACCATTACATGGTGGAAGGAGCAAGGCAGCTTTCTGGGGCCTCTTTAATAAGGACACTAATACCATTCATGAGGATTTCACCCACGTAACCTAATAGGGCCCATTTCTTAATACCATCATCTTGAGGGTTAGGATTTCAGCATATGAATATTGGGGGAGGCACAAACATTCAGATCATAAGAGTGGCTCTAGCAGTCATCCAAACAACTCTTTAGCCAATGCATAAATCTCCTCAACAGGATTGCTAAAAAGTTGTTGTCTAAATTCTCTCTGCTTACCTTTAGTGTCAGAGAGCTCACCACCTCTTTGGATAGCCCATACTGTATTTTGGGCCATATCTAAGCATTTAGAAACATTGTTTTAGTTGAGATTTGAGGTTAGGCCATGTGTAACCTCTACCTATTCATTCTAGTTCTTTCATCTGTGTCTACACAAAATGAATCCAATGCTATGGCAGCCTGTGGAGCATTTAAGGATAGGCTTTGCTTCTCTCTAAATCTTTACTTTTAATTCAGTGTTTAAACAAAACCTCATCCATGATGGTCACCAAAAATTCTGCTTTTCTTAGAACATGATATAGTTTGTTAAGTCCGTTTGTAAGTGTGGGAGACAGAATTTGAACACAAAATTCGAAGTGCAATTTGGCCAGAAAATAGCAAAGTGAAACTCTTGTATCCTGTTTTTTTACCACCATTGGGGGCCTGGGAAGCAGCCTGGTATTGACTAAGTTTCATGTGACATTAACTTCGACTCTGCTCTGAGTTAGACTCTGGGATGACCCAGGCATGCCTTTGCACTATCCATGAATACAGCAATTTTTTTGAGCACAGGCCATGGTAAAAATGCTCAGCCCTTTGTGTACTCCATCGACCAACCTTTGCTGAGACAAAAACATAGTCCTTGGTTCAAACTGAACTCATTAAAACCCAACATCCCAATTGGTGTTATAAATGTTGCTGTCTAGATGCCTCCCCCATGGCTATTTGCCAGAGACCATCATAGAAATCTATAGATAAAACAATCTTATCAATTCCAATACATTGGTTAGGGCAAACATTCTAGGTATAGTATATGCATTTTGGACACAGCCAGTAGTTTTCTATAAATCATCCAGTTTAGGAGCAAGAACTACTGAGAAGCCTGGAAACTTGCAAGAAATATGTTATCTTGAATTCAGCGTCTCCTTCTTGTCCTTCCAAATGGCAACTAACTCTTTCTTCTGCATCAGCAGGGCAGTATGTCTTCAGAGTCATTGTCTCCTCGCTCTGTGCTTATTCTAGGTGGATAATGTCTACCCAGTTTTCTCTAAAGTATTTGTGTGAGTTTTGGAAAAGCATACCATGTTCCTTTTTTTGGCTAAGATACAGTTTCAGCCTACCTTCAAATAACAGGAGGAAGCAATACTTGAACATCTGTTTGCCAAGTCCTCTCTTTCTCTCTCTCTATCTCTCTCTTTTCATTCATGATCTTGTTTAATCCTCCAACAGCCCTATAAAGTGGATAAAGTTATTTCCACTGCATAGAGAAAGCTCTGAAACTGAGGCTTAGACAGAGAAGTCAGTCTTCAAACCCTTGTAAACTCACTGTAGTTTACAAGTGATGGTGCCCCATTCCACCATCCCCAGATTGCTTTACTGTTCCAAACTGCAGTCCTCTAAGGCAGTTTGAAAGGATGCCATTTATCTTCTCCTCAGAGGCAGGGTTTCCACTACAGAATGATCCCATTGTGTTATAGGATTCGTCAGAAGGTTAATCAAGGAGGCCTAACACAAAAGTTGCTCATCCCACTGCAATCATTTTATCTAAATGAGATAGGCTACTTCGGCTTGACTTTTCTCACTAGATCAAATCAAATCAATGATTTTTTAAGAATCCAAAAGTATTTTGGCTTAGAAAACAGGAGAAAGTAAAGTGAAAGTTTTTACTGAACTACAGGAAGAAATTTTTGTCAGTCAATTCATATTAATACAAATCTTATGGATTCGAGATTTACAGTTGGAGGCAGAACGGGTGAGGGGATGGTTACTGAGTCTGACTGCACTGAAAACTAGCAGGATCCAAAGGGTTTGTGGTGGAAGGTGTTTTGAAATGTCACAGAATACAGAGACTCTCTAAATATTAGGGTTAGGATCCCTTAAAATTTATGGTCTTCGTCAGGGTTTCCCAACCTTCCAGGGCCAGGCAGGTACTGTCAATGTGTGATAGACCTGGGTATAAGGATTTTCCCCATTTTTTTTATTGTGGTAAAATACACATAACATAAAATTTATCATCTTAACCATTTTTAAGTGTACAGTTCAGTGGTATTAAATACTTTCATATGTTGTGTAATCATCACCACTATCCATCTCCATAATTCTTTTCTTCTTATAAAACTGAAACTCTATACCCATTAAACAATAATTACCCATTCTCCTCTCCCCTCAGCCACTGGAAACCACCACTCTACTTTCTGTCTCCGTGATTTTGACTCCTCTAAATACCTCATATAAAGGGAATCCTATGTTATTTGTCTTTTTGTTACTGGCTTATTTTACTCAGCATAATGTCCTCAAGGTTCTCCCATGTTGTAGCATGTTGCAGAATTTTCTTCCTTTATAAGTCTGAGTAATATTCCATTGTATAGTACACATGGCACATCACGTTTTGCTTATCCATTCATCTGTCAGTGGATACTTGGGTTGCTTCCAAGTTTTAGATATTGTGAATATTGCTATTATGAGAATGGTATACAAATACCTTTTCAAGACCTTGTTTTCAATTATTTTTGGTATATATCCAGAAGTCAACTTGCTGGAAAATGATAATTCTATTTTTAATTTTTTGAGGATGGGTATAGGTTTGTAGAGAATCATGGTACACACTTTGACCAAAGCCACTGAAAAAAATTAAACATTTGACTGGACAAACAATAAGACTTCAGGCCAGAGTTGGTTCCTGGAGTTCTAATTAGTGACCACTAGGCCATCAATGACACACTCTTTTGCTACTTAGTGGACAAGCCTTTACATGGCACAGAGTTTAGCTCCTGTTGGCACTGGCTGCAGAGTCCTCCAATTCTAAGGGGCTGAAAGGACTGTTCTCTATGTGGAAACATACTAAAGAGGAAGTAAATGTATTTAGGAAAGGAGAAAAGATCCAGTTACAATACAATCCCTGTGGTAAAATGATAAAAATGAAGAAATACCCTCACTTTAGAAGCTACTTAGAAGTCTCTAGTCTTGCAGCCTTTTGTGATGACACCACTAATGACAGTGGTCCAAGTATTTCTCTTATGCCCAGTGGAAATCCAGCATCTTCTTTTATTTTCTCTTCTTTCCTTTCTTTAAAAATTTTTTCTTATAGGAAATTTCTAAACATACAGAAAGAGAGAGAACATCTATTAATAATTCTCCATCACCCAGCTCCAACAATTGTGAGCTCACAGCCACTCTTGTTTCCGCTACATTCCCACTCACTGACCTTGCCCCCTTCCAGTGTTTCAAAGCAAATTCCAGCCATAATGTCAATTTATCTATAAATATTTTACTATGTAACTCTAAAAGTTAGGGACTCTTTTTTCTAGTAAAAATCTAACCACAATACCATTCAATATTAGAACAACAAAAATCCATTAATATCATCAAATATCCAATTAATGTTTACATTTCCTTGATTATCTCATTTTTTTATTGTTTTTTACAGTTTTGTTCAACCCAGGTACATACAAATTCCACATATTGCAATTCTTGGTATTTGCTCTAAGTCTCTTTTACTCTGAAGGTTCCCCTTCCATCTGTCATTCTCTCTCTCTTTGTTTCTTTATAATTTAGTTGTTAAAGAAACTGGATTGTTTCTCCTAAAGGGTTTTCCACTGTTTGGATTTTGGAATTGGATCTCATGGTGTCATTTATGCTTTAAAATTTTTTTTTTGCTACTAAACATCCTACAATGCATCACGGTGTCATTTACTGAGTTCCTCTCTTCCTTTAAATTGCTAGTTAGAGCTAAGGGCTTGATTAGATTCAGGTTTAATTTTTTTTTTTTTTTGGCAAGTCTACTTCATTGGTGGAGCTGTGTACTTTCATTAGGAGACCCGTGGTGTCCAGTTGTCTCTTTGTGATGTTAGTGGCATTGATGATTGTTGCCTGGATCCACCAATTCATTTATTGTTACCAAATACTGATTTTCTAATTCTATAATTTCTTCTTCACTTCATATTGTCTGCATGATAATATAAAGAAAAACTTTCCCTATCATTAATTTGGTTACTCTGTGATATAGTTCTTGTAAGCAAGGAAAGATAATTGCTTTTTACTTTTCTTGTATTTACCTGTTTTATGGGTAATAAATTGGTTTCTTATTTTCCTTCAGTTACTACTGAATTTCTTCTTTAGTATTGATATTTCTTTAGTATCATTATGGGCTTATGGATTCAAATGTATTTGATATAGTATCAAATCATTGAATTTTGTCCCTATCAATAGCCAAATTGTTCCATTTTGGAATAGTGGGAACCTTTTTAATTTAGATCCTGAGTCCTTTGACAAAACCCTGGTAGTCTTTCATTATCGCCTTGATTTTTAGTATAAAATATTTCAGGCTCACCTTGTTAATTTCCTGTTTCAGAACTGGAATAAGCCTTTTCTTCAAGGAGAATTCTTTTGGGGAAAATATTTAGAGACCATAGTGTGGATACTGGGATGCTCATTGCTACTGGGTTGGTCCTTGTTTCTAGACTTTTCAGCAGATAGAGCCAGGAAATATTTACATTTTCAAAAGATAAAATTTATCATGAGTTCATGCTGATACTTCCAATTCAAATTCAGAATTGTAGGGTTTTTATTTAACCTCATTGATCTTATGTCTGTAACTCCTTCTCCTATGCTGCAAATTCCAGTTATCAGAAATGTCAACATAAGTATTAATTTATTTTATCCTACAATACACATTAAGTGATCTCAGAATAGCCAAACCAACATGTAAATAATATGATAATTGGATACACACAGTTTATAATATTTCTGTAGCCTTTTTGCCTTTAGGGTTTATCCTACTTAGGATGTAAAATCAACTGGTGTGTTTTAAAATATCTTGGAATAGTTCCTCCGTGTGTGGTTATGCCACTAACTTAGGTTCATTTGCTTTATTTTGCTTTAGATTTTTAGAAAATTCTTCTTTTTAAAATTTAATTTTGGTTTATACCAGTGTATTAGCCAGCTCAGGCTGCTATAACAAGGTACTATAGATTGGTTGACTTACAAACAACAGAAATTTATTTCTCATAGTTCTGGAGGTTAGAAGTCTGAGATTACAGGGGCAGCATGGTCAAGGCAGGTGAGGGCCCTCTTCTGAGTTGCAGACTGCTGTCTCCTAACTGTATCCTCACATGGTGGAAAGGCAAGAGAGCTCTCTGGTGTTTCTTTTATAAGAGCACTAACCCCATTCATGGGGGCTCCACCCTCATGACTTGACTACCTCCCAAAGGCCCTATCTCCTAATACCATCACATTGGAGTTAAGATGTCAATAAATGAATTTTGGGAGGACACAAACATTCAGCCCATAACAACCAGTATCTCTTCTTCAAATTATAGTTTATCTGGAAGCTGGTGTTTCTGTTACCTAGCTTTTAGTTTAATATTTTGATTTCCTAAATTCTGGATTTCTGCTCTGTTTCTTGCCTACTTTGACCATCATTCGTCTTCTACACATTTTTGCTTCAAGCTGAAGACCTCCCCAATTCCTTAAATCCACCCCAAGTTAGCATTAACACATTTTATGGTCACAGGAGAATTCTACTTAAGGATTGTCTATGGGTAATGGGTAGAGTTTATAGGCAATCACTTAAAATTGAATATCAGCCATCATATTCTAAAATTAGCCACAATCCCCAGTGGGCCTGGCCTGCTGCCATCTTTCTTCCTCCTGTGTCTTCTATTCCATTTTATGGCTCCCAAAGTACAAACCACAAATTCCATAATTCATTTATTTTTTTTCCCCAGAAGAAATAGCTTTATTGGGATTGGCATCTGGAGAAAGAAAGTAGTTCCTGATATATCATCATGACTTGAGGAATGCAGATAGGGCAGACACAGCACTGTTAGACAAATGGACTCCATTTCCCAGTAGACTCTGCAGTAAGTCTAGCAATACAGGGCCCTGCTGGGAAAATAGTTTCCCCACCCCTAAGGCCTTCTACTAAGATGCCATTTTAAAAATGGAGCAGTGTTTTTAATATTCCTTCTTTACCTCAACTACCAATATTACAAATAAAAGGAAATGTCACATTTTATTAAACTTAAATTTATCTTTCACATTTAGTTCAAAGTGTCCCGCATTTTCCAAAATTGCTACAGGGTCAATGGAGAAGTGAGAATGCAATTGTATGGGCCCATGGTGGCCTTTTCCCATTTTTCTTCATCAGTTAGGCCAAGTAAGGAAGGTCTTAGGTTTAGGCAGTAGGGTTATGTCCTCCCACCCCCCAGTAGCGCAATAGTATAATAAGGCATCAAAGGTGGAATGCAGAGTCAGGCTGGTGAGACCTGTGGGCAGGAAAGCACAGCTCCATAATTGGTGCAAAAGAAGAGGGATGTTTGCTGCCTTGAGTGAGGCGGGTGTCTGTGAGTTTTCTTCATCTTTATCTTCACCTTTTCCTCCAGTCCTGGCCCTGTATTCTGGTACCTAGGAATTCACAGAAGGCTTATCTGTGGTGAGTTTGGAGGAGAGTGGGAAGTAGTGGGTGTCTAGGGGTGTCTAGGGTGGGAGATTTAGTAGCGTGGATACAGTGGCTATAGCCCAGAGCAAGGAGACACTGGAGGGAAAACATAATTTCCATGAAGATCCCTGGAGAGAGCGTGTGTGTGTGTGTGTGTGTGTGTGTGTGTGTGTGTGTGTGTATGGTGAGACAGAATCAATAGGATTGTAGCCTTTGGGGAATGCAGAGTTGGGGGAACATAGAGGATGCCCCAGTGGGTGTGGCCTCAGCCCCCCTGCACTGGGATGGCAGTGGCTCAGGACTTCTTGTGATGTCTGTGCCTGGACTCAATCATTCTTACCTTTCTACCACTTTCTTAAACAGAGCAGTTCATCTCCCCTCTGCAACTCAGACTAAGCTCTGGACCCGGGTTCCCATATCCAAACACCCACTGAAGTGTCCTAAAAGCAGAGGGCCATCTGCTTAGGGTCTCCATACTTTCACAGTTCAAAACACTGACAGAGCTTAGAAATCACATCTTTCTTGGTTACCTGATCACAATCTAGTCAGTCTCTCCCCACTCTGCCTTCCAGAACCAGATCCTAGGGCTTGCAGGATTTTTTTCCTTCTCTTTTCTTCAAGATATAGAAGTGTTGGAAAAAGTAGAAACTGATGCATATCCAGAAAGTGTGACAATATCCCATACGACAACAGGTGACCTCCATGAGCTTTTCCTCTTTCATTTCCTCTCTCAGTTCTTTTTCTAAAAAAGATGAGCTTTCCATGTCTGCCTGAAATAGTGTGTCGCATAATAGCTGTCTCAGTCCTGCTGTAGTCTTTTCTCCTGCTCTCTTCCTGCAAACCAGCAAGAACAAACAGATCTCAGATCCGTAAATGACTGACAGTTTCTCTCAGTTTGTAATCAGAAAGATTCCACCACCACCAATAAAAACACCCCCAATATTAAATACAATGAAAAAGGTGTAACTATAGACTGAATAAACTGTACTGTAATTGATAATTAATAAACAAATTGTATTTGTTCTCCCCTATAAAGAGTGTCAATATTTTCCGAAGTGTCACATGCCTAAGCTCAGCGGGAGGAAGGCCTTCCCTGGGGCTGGGTGTGGGAAAGCAGAGGCTCTGACCTGGACCCACACTGTCCAGCCGTTAACTGCTCCTGCTACTCTTCTCATCATCCCTCAGCAGTTTGCATTCTCAAGCCAGTGGACACTCAGCTATACTTTGGAACCATTGTTCTCCAGGGGACAAAGGGGTCACAAGTCAGATCCACAGATGTCAGCTGAGTAAGCCAATGTGGCCCATGTCTTCTTGCAGCAGGCTGGGCTCCCAGGGCTCTAAGCACTCTGGGAAGAGTTCCTGCCAGGTGCTTCATTTGAGTTTTCTTTGACCTCAAGGCAGAGTAGTTTTGTCCATTTGTTTTGCCCTTACTCCATCTAACTCAATGGAGAACAGAGATTTTTTGAGATTTAGATCTCCATCATTTCAGCATGTTTTCTCCCCTGCTCCTACCTACCCCAGCTCCAGAAAAGTAGCCCAGTTGTAGCAGGATAGAGGCCGAATTGTTGGGAGGAGGGAGGGTGAGTACACAGAGCAGTCATTGTGTGAAGTCCACCTGCCTTGGAGATCCCACAGGGTGACCACTGATGGTCCAGTCCTATATTTCACATCTGCTTTCCAGAATGTTGTTCCCCCACCATAACCTTCATAACCATCATATTGACTTATTATCTTGGAAACTGTTGAGAGATGCTACTTACGGAGACTGTGCTCGGGGAGTGATTGTGACCCTGTTTATCCTCCCACCTGACTGCTCAAAACATTAGGTCTTATGGCCTCTAGAGTGATAACTGTGGGTATCTACTTTATCTTGAGTTTTTTGTGCCTTTTCCTTTTTCTGCTGGAGGGCGTGAATATATGGGACACTCCAAGGCCCGGGCTCACTGTGCTCCAGATCTGAGTCCTGGTCAGAGTTTGGCTCTGGGCTCCTGGCATTCTCAGCAGGACCTAATTTTTTATCTCTACAGGCTTTCTGTAAATCTAGTGAGTGTGTTTTGGGGACACAAAATCATAGTAAATATCTAAAATCTTAAAATACATTTGTAGGATCTATATAACAGAATATTTCAAATGAGCACTGACCAGAAGAGTCTGTGGCATATGATGACCCTGGTGGGCCAATGACACAGACTCAGCAACAGGGTGCTTTGCCACTGTGGTCACACCCTCAGGTTTCTGGGAATCTGAAGTAGGTTGTCATTTCTGGACTTTGTGCCATTACTCATGGGCCATATGGTCCCATCTGTGCCCACGTTCCCTACTTGTAAAAGAAAGGCATTGGAATAGAAAGCCCTTAAGGTCCTCTCCAACTTTAACAACTGTATGGTGTTATGATCTCTACTTTTGATTTAACTTTCTTCCCTCCCAAATATCCTTCAGCAATCCCAAGAATGAGGAAACTGAACCCTAGCTGACCACTGCGACTTACCAGAGTATAAAATGTTCACCTCTCTTTTCTCCTGAGCCAAATGCAGGAGATTTGCAAAAGCCCTACAGAGACAAACTGTACCCCTGAATTGCTCATTCTATTTATTATGTGCATTAAATATTAGCATTGCACTGCATTGATAGAAGCAATGTTTACAGGTTAAGCATGAATGCTGATCATTATGGAAAAATAAATTAAAATCCCCACATCCTCCACCTAAAGAATCTTGGCACACTTATGGATAAGATTAATGTTATAAAATGAGGTTTTAGAGGAGATATAGGAGACTGTGTCCTTGATATAACAGAGCTCACTATGTTTTATTGTGAAATTCCCAGGGAATTGATTTGCAGATTAAAGCGCAGAAGCCCGCAACGGTGGACAACAGAGCTGTCTGGCGAGCAAGTCTGGGGGCTGACGAGAGGAGGGGGATGAAAGAGTCCTCTAGACATTAGTTGCCCAGGAACTTCTAAGAGCTGTTTCCTCAGATGAGATGTTCTCGCACAACTTCACTTGGTGGCGTTGCTCTGAGAGTGTATCCTAAGCAGCCGTTCTCCTCTGCTCTGGGAATACATGGTTTCAGGGTGGGGGACGGTGCCGAGTGAGGACCAGAGAGGAATCCGCATTCCTGCCACCATAAAAACTCTCAAGGTTTGGCCGTGATTAAAAGCAGGCCTCGGCATGCCTCCCAGGCTGCTTCCTCGAACAAGCACAGGTAGAGTCCACACACTCTTTCTTTCAACCCACGTTTGCTGAACACTTACTCAGTACTGGCTCTGCCCTTGCTGATGTCACAACCTCCCTGGGCCACAGGCACATGGAGAAGGAATTATAACACAGTACGGTCAGGGCTGTGACGAGTTAAACACAGGACACCACCATGGGAGCACAGAATGGGGGCCCTGACCTTGCCTGGCCACTAGGGGACATCTGGGCAGCAGCTCTTAGGGCAAACACAGGCTCAGTCTCTAAAGACTGTGTCTGCTTTAGAGGCAGAAAACAAGAGGAAGTGAGCAAGGGAGGTCATTTACAATTCTGTCACTCCTAAATTTGTCTGAACCTTTTTGGAAGGCATTTGTATTTCCTGCCAGCACCACCTCTTGGGGGTGATGAATTCCAATAAGTTTCAATCCGTTTATTACTCACTGTGAGAGAAATTGCTTCCTTTTATGTCTGGAACTAAACCTGGATCACATTTCACAGGATATCCCCTAGTCACAGAGTTTTGGAATTTGGTGAGTGAGTCTGTGCCCCGTGCATCCTCAAGGATCTTGGTTTTGTGGATCCGACCGCCTTCTCCTCTTGGCTTTCAGACTGAAGACTCTACCCTTGCGGCCTGTCTGACATCCCCATTGTCTGTCTCAGGATCTCTAGTTGTTGTACTTTTCTAGGTTGTGGTGGCCAGAACATCTCTCAACCATTCTGCTTTACAATAAAAGCTCTTTACATAAGGAAAGAAAAATATTTTTGCTTTCTGTTTCTGATAACACTGCATGAGAACACAGGACAACTGACTGAGAAATCCTCCAGGGCGGGGTGCCTGCATCAGAAACATTCTTTGTATCTTCAGGGCCTCCCCGAGAGCCTGTTATAACATCAGCACATGAGGGCAGATGTCTGTAGAGGAACTGGGTGAATGAATGTCCTGAGTACGGGGAGGTCCTAGTCTTCAATCATTACTGAGAACCCAGAACACTTTATATTATGCTCAGAATTCTGATTTTTTATTTTAAAATTTGATTTCTAACTTTCCTAACCTCTCACCAGATTTGTAGGTGCTTCCTCAGAGTCATCGGTCTTCACTGCCTGGTGGAGTTATTTATGATGCTTTGTTTACAAAATTATTGTGTTTTTATAACTATACAGTGGAAAATGTTCATAGTAGATCATTTGAAACACATGGAAAGGATAAAGTAGAAATGTAAAATCATTCACAATTTAACCCCATCTCAAAGCATTTCTTCTCAGGTTTCTTCTATGATACATTAATAATTTTCATTTTAAAAAATTAGAATCTTTCTGAATATTTTAAATTGATTTTTTCCATGTAAAACTGTATCACGAACATTTTTACATGCTAGGGAATATTCTTTGAAAATATCATTTTAAATGGTTGCTTGATAGTCTGTAGAATGGATATAAATTTGACTGGTTATTAGACTTTGGATAGGTCAATTGTTTCTAATATTTTGCTATCACAAATATTTCTATATTTCCTAATATTGTCACAACCTACTAGGTCTAAGTCTGATGATTCCCTATCCACTATACATGACTAGAATGTTTTATCTAACTCGGTAGATTCCACAGTGAGGTCTAGTCACCCAGTATGCAAGCTAATCTGGAATGTGGGAGGAAACATTACAACTCTGATTTTTATTTGTTTTCATCTTATACTTTTACAATTTCTACCTTTTAATGCCCATTTAAAAATCAATATAATATACTGATAGAACAGTATATGTGTGTAATCTTCTAGTAGGTTCCCCTATTCAGAGGACACATGCTCAGATTCTTTTCTCCCTATGGGAGATTGCAACAAAAATTATTTGGAGACCGCTCACTCAGATATCTAAGTCTAAGAAAATTTGTAAAGCTTTGTATCTCTTGGAGTGTTCTTGAAGCCTTGGGATTTTAGGGCAAGCTGGATTATGAGAGCCTCCAGGGTCTACTCAGCTTCCAGTAGCTTTTCTCTGTCACTGCCAATGATGACATCTCTTCTGAGTCTGTGAGAAATGAAGGTTGGTTGATCTTCTTCCTTCCTCTGAATAGCCATCAGATAACGCCCACTTCTTGTGACTTCCTTATGCCATCTCTTGCCTCCAGATAAAACTGAAGAAGTTAGGTTTTACTGCTTGGAGCCTGCCTCTGCCAGTTTTCCCCAATCCCTGCTTCCCTTCCACCTAACTTTGAGGCACTTGTTTTTTCCCCTACTCTCTGAAAACTCTTTCATGATTCCCTCACTCTTATACAATAATATCTTTTTTAAATCTCCCCACCTCACCAACATAACAAAATAAAATAAAACAATAAAGTACACTATCTCTTTAAATTGTTGCTAGTTCCTTGCACTTTTATAACTTATGTTTTTGTTTTTAACAGCATTGTTGGGATATAAGTGATGCACAATAAATTTCACATTTTTAACATGGACACTTTGATGTATGTCTATTACTGTGAAACCATCACCACAATCAGAATAATGAACATATCCATCACCCCCTAAAGTTTTCCCAAAGGGTTGTAATCTATTCCTCTACCCGTCCTCACATACTCCCATTGTCCCCAGGCAATCACGTATGTACTTTGTGTCATTATACATTGGTTTGCACTTTCTAAAATTTATATAAATACAATCAACCATATGGTGTGTGTATATATACACACACACACACACACACACACACACACACACATATATATATATATATATATATTTGGACTGGCTTCTTTAACTGATAGCTATTTTGAAATGTATCAGTAGTTCATTCCTTCTTATTGTTGAGTAGTGTTGTATGGATGTAGCCACAAATTGTTTATTCATTTACCTGTTGATGGATATTTAGGTTGTTTCCAGTTTAAGGCTTTTACAAATAAAATTGTTACATATATTTATTTATAAGTCTTTGTGTGGTCATATGCTTTCATTTTTCTTGGGTAAACACCTAAGAGAGACATGACTGTATATATAGTAGGTGTATGTTTAACTTTGGAAATCCCAAACTGTTTTCCTAAGTGGTGGTATCATATTACATTCCCACCTGCAGTGTACGAGAGTTCCATTGGCTCCACATCCTCATCAACACTTGGTATAGTCAATGTTTCTAATTTTAGCCATTCTAATAGCTATGTAGAAGCTGCATTGTAATTTAGATATACATTTCTCTAAAGACAAATGATGTTGAACATCTTTTCAGGAGCTTGCTTGCCATCCATATTATCTTCTTCATTAAAGTTTCTTTTCAAACCTTTTGCCCAAGTAAAAAAAAATGGATTGTTTTCTTATTATTTGGTTTTAAGGGTTATTTATATATTCCAGAGACAAGTCCTTTATCAGATATATGCTTTGCAAAGATTTTCTTCCGTCTGTAACTTCTTTTGATTCTCCTAACAGTATCCTTTGAAGAATAAGAGTTTTAATTTTGATGAAATATTATACAATGTATCCTTATTTTCTTTTATGGATCGGGCTTTTGGTGTCATATCTAAGAAATCATTGCCTAACCCAAGGTCACAGAGATTTTTTCCTGTGCTTTATTCTAGAAGTTTTACAGTTTTAGATTTTGAATTTATATCTATGACCCATTTTGAGGTAATTTTTGTATATGGTGTATTTTTTAAATATATATATCCAATTGTTTTAATACCAGTGAATTGCTCTTCCACCTTTGCTAAAATCAGTTATCCATACATGTGTGGGTCAATTTTTGGGCTCTTTTTTGTGCTCTATTGACATAGTTTTCTACCTTGAGGCAAATACCACACTGTCTTGATTGCTGTAGCTTCATAATAAGTCTTTAAATTGTGTTGTTTTAGTTCTCAACTTTGTTCTTTTTCAATGTTGCTTTGGTTAATATTAGTCCTTTGTATTAATATTTCCATATGACTTTTTATAATCAGCTTGTTAATTTCTTCAAAAATGCCTGCTGGGATTTGATTGGGATTGCACTGAATCTATAGATCAATGTGGGGCATTTAACATCTTAACAATATTGAGTTTTCTGATCCATGAACACAGTATGGCACTTGATTCAATCTTTTGATACATATGGGACTATTCAGGCTACCAATTTCTTCCTGAGTGAACTTTGGTAGTTTTCATTATTCAAGGATTTTGTCTACTTTATTTAAGTTGTCAAATTAATTGTCATAAAGGTGTTCATAATACACCCTATAATCATTTTAGTAGAAAAATGTAGAATCTGTAGTGATTTTACTTCTCTCATTCTTATTATCACTAATTTGTATCTTCTTTTTTTTTTGTTGTTTTTTACTGATTAGTCTGGCTAGAGGTTTATAGGTCTGCTCAAAGAACTACCTTTTAGTTTTCTTGATTTTTTTGTATGTTGTGTTTGTTTTCTTTTTCATTTGATATTCACTCTGATAATTATTATTTCCTTTGTTTTGCTTACATTTGGTTTAATTTCTTTGTGTTTTTCTAGCTTCTTAGAGTCAAAGCTGAGGTCACTGAGTTGAGACGTTTTTTCGTATATAGGCCTTTGGTGCTATAAATGTCTCCCTAATCACAGCTTTAGCAGTGTCTCACAAATTTTGATATGTTATTTTCATTTACTTTTACTTCGAAATACTTCCCAACTGTACTTTTTCAAAATTTCAGAATATTACGGGGGTACAAATGTTTACATAATTTGCCTTTGTACAGTTTGAGTCAAAGTTATAAGTATGCCCTTCACCCAGTTAGTGTACATTGTACCTGTTGGGTGTGAATTTATCCATCCTCTCCCCCCACCACCTGCTTGATTTCCATTAAGTTTTACTTTCATATGTGCATGTAAGTGTTGATCTATTTAGTTCCAATTTAGTAGTGAGTACATGTGGTGTTTGTTTTCCCATTCTTGTGATACTTCACTTAGAAGAATGGTCTCCAGGTACATCCAGGTTGCTACAAAAGATATCAGTTCACCATTTTTTATGACTGAATAGTACTCCAAGGTATACATATACCAAATTTTATTAATCCACTCATGTATTGATGGGCACTTGGGTTGTTTCCACATCTTTACAATTGTGAATTGTGCTGCTATGAACATTTGAGTGCAAGTGTCTTTTTTATAAAATGTCTTTTTTTCCTTTGGGTACATACCTAGTAGTGGGATTGCTGGATCACATGGTAGGTCTACTTCTAGTTCTTTGAGGTATCTCCATACTACTTTCCATAGAGATTGTACTAGTTTGCAGTCTAGCCAACAGTGTATAAGTGGTCCTTTCTCTCTGCATCCACACCAGCATGTTGTTTGGGGACTTTTTGACAAAAACCATTCTCACTGGACTTAGGTGGTATCTTTTTGTAGTTTTTATTTGTATTTCCCTGATGATTAGAGATGTTGAGCATTTTTTCATATGTTTGATGGCCATTAGTCTATCTTCTTTTCTACAGCTTCTGTTCATGTCTTTTGCCCACTTTTTAATGGGGTTGTTTGATGTTTTCTTACAGATTCACTTGAGTTTTTTGTAGATTCTGGTTATTAGCCCTTTATCAGATTTGCAGCATGCAAGTATTTTCTCTTATTCTATAGATTGTCTATTCGCTTTATTGATTGTTTCCTTGGCTGTGCAGAAGCTTTCTCTGAATACTATAAGCATCTATATGCACATAAAACTTGAAAACATTGAGGAAATGGACAAATTCTTGGAAACACACAACCTCCCTAGTCTCAATCAGGAAGAAATAGAACTCCTGAACAGACCAATATCTAGTAACAAAATTGAAGCAGCAATAAAAAGTCTTCCAACAACAACAAAAAAGTCCTGGATCAGATGGTTTCACAGCTAAATTTTACCAGATATACAAAGAAGAACTGGTACCTATACTGCAGAAATTTCATAACATCAAGAAGCAAGGAATCCTCCCCAACTCATTCTATGAAGTGAATATTCCCTTGATACCAAAGCAAGGAAAGGACATACACACAAAAAGAAAACTGCAGACTTATATCCCTTATGAATATAGATGCAAAAATTCTCAATAAAATCCTAGCAAACTGAATTCAGCTGCACATCCAAAACAAAAAAATTATCCACCATGACTAGGTGGGCTTCATCCCACCTGAGATGCAAGGATGGCTCAACATATGCAAATTTATAAATGTGATTCACCACATAAACGGAAGCAAAAGCAACAACCACATGATCCTCTCAATAGTTGCAGAAAAAGCATTTGACAAAATTCAGCACCCTTTTATGATAAGAACAGTTAACAAAATAGGCATAGATGGAACATACCTAAATATTATAAAAGCCACATATGACAAACCCACAGTCAACATTATGCTGAATGGGGAAAATTTAAGAGCATTCCTGCTTCGAGCTAGAACCAGACAAGATTGCCCACTGTCACCATTTCTGTTCAACATAGTGCTGGAGATCCTAGCCAGACCAATCAGGCAAGAGAAGGAAATCAAGGGTATTCAAATGGGAAAAGAAGGGTCAAACTATCACTCTTTGCTGATGACATGATCTCGTATCTAGAAAACCCCAAAGATTCTGCCAAGAGACTCCTGGAATTGATAAATAAATTCAGCAAAGTCTCAGGCTACAAAATCAATGTACACAAATCAGTAGCATTTCCATATGCCAACAACAGTCAAACTGAGGATCAAATCAAAGACTCAGTACCTTTCACAAGAGCAACAAAGAAAATAAAATACCTAGAATATACTTAACCAAGGAGGTGGAAGACCTCTACAGGGAGAACTATGAAACACTGAGGAAGGAAGTTGCTGAGGATGTAAACACATGGAAAAATATATCATGCTCATGGATTGGCAGAATCAACATTGTTAAGATGTCTATACTACCAAAAGTGACTTACAGATTCAGTTCAATCCCCATTAAAATACCAATGTCATTTTTCACAATCTAGACAAAATAGCTCTATGCTTTGTATGGAACCAGAAAAAAGCCCAAATCACCAAGGTAACCTTAGGCCAAAACAACAAATCGAGAGCCCTCATTTTACCAGACTTCAAGCTATACTACAGGGCTACAGTAGCCAAACAGAATGGTACTGCCACAAGAATAGAGACATAGGGCCGGGCGTGGTGGCTCACACCTGTAATCCTAGCACTCTGGGAGGCCGAGGTGGGCAGATTGTTTGAGCTCAGGAGTTCGCGACCAGCCTGAGCAAGAGCAAGACCCTGTCTCTACTAAACATAGAAAAGAAATTATGCGGACAGCTAAAAATATATATATAGTGAAAAAATTAGCTGGGAATGGTGGTACATGCCTGTAGTCCCAGCTACTTGGGAGGCTGAGGCAGGAGGATTGCTCGAGCCCAGAAGTTTGAGGTTGCTGTGAGCTAGGCTGATGCCACGACACTCTAGCCCGGGCAACAGAGTGAGACTCTGTCTCAAAAAAAAAAAAAAAAAAGCATAGAGACATAGACCAATGGATCAGAACAGAGAACTCAGATATAAAGCCATCCTCATAAGGCCAACTGATATTTGACAAAGCAGACAAAAATGCACACTGGGGAAAAGAATCCCTATTCAATAAATGGTGATGAGAAAATTGGATAGCCACATGTATAAGACCACACCTTTCACCTCTCACAAAAATCAACTCCTGGTGGATAACAGACTTAAACCTAAGGCATGAAACTATAAGAATTCTAGAAGAAAATGTTGGAAGTACTCTGCTAGACATTGGCCTAGGCAAAGAATTTATGAAGAAGACCCCAAAGGCAATCACAGCAACAACAAAAGTAAATAAATGGGACCCCATTGCACTTTTGATTTCTTCTTTGACCCATGAGTTATTTGGAAAGTATATTGTTTACTTTTCAAATATTTAGTAATTTTTCAGATATCTTTCTGTTACTGATTTATTCAACTTAATTCAATTTTGGCCAGAAGATGTACTTTTTATGAATTCAATCCTTTTAAATTTATTGAGACTTATTTTATGTCCCACAATATAGTCTATCTTGGTAGATGCTTCATTTACACTTGATTTCCTGTTCTATAAATTGTTGAGAGAGGGGTATTAAAATCTCCAGCAATAAATTGCAGCTTTGTTCTGTTTCTCCTTGTAGTTCTGTCAGTTTTTGCTTCTTGTTTTTGAAGTTCTGTTGTTTGGAACATAAAATTTAGGATTGTTATGCCCTTTCATGGAATTGATCTCTTTTTTACTATGAAATAAACTTCTTTATCCCTTGTTGGGTGCTGAATATTTTTGTATTCCTATAAATATTCTTGAGCTTTGTTCTGGGATGCAGTTAAATTACTTCAAAACAGTTTGATGCTTTAGGTTCTTGCTTTTCATATTTGTTAGGTGAGACCAAAGATGTGCTCAGCCTAGGGATGATTAATCCCCATTAGTGAGGTGAGGCAAGCCCTTTGTGTGTGTTTACCTCATGCCCTGGGAATCACAATGTTTTCCAGTCTTGCTTGTGGAAACAGGCACTATTCCTGGCCCTGTGCAAACACAAGACACTGCTATCTCTAATCCTTTCTAGTGGCTTTTTTTCTAAACTTGGGTGGTTTTCTTGCATGCATGTGCTGACTAGTACTCTGTTGAATACACAAGAGGGATCCTTGCTGATCTCCAGGGTCTCTCTGTTCTGCTCTTTTCTCTCTGTCCCATGAACTCTAGCTGCCTTGTCACCCCAGGCTTTTAGCTCGGTACCTGAAACTCAGGAAGTTCCTTGGGTCATGCCTGGTATTGCCCTTATTGCTCCATGTTCTATAAACATTCTCAAGGCAGAAAGCTGGGGCAATCATGAAACTCCCCTCATTTGCTCCCCATCGCTCAGGGATTTTTGTCCTGTTATCTGTTGACTTGCCTGATAGCAAATGTCTTAAAAACTGCTCTTTCATGTATTCTTTTATGCTTTTTATTTGTTTGTTTATTTCAGACAGGAGGGCAAAATTCAGTCCCCGTTATTTTATCTTAGTCAGAAGTGGAAGAACTATAAATAGTTCTTGATTCAACTTAAGTTTGCCAGCCTGCTTCTAGATAAATCAGTTTTTAGAAGTAAAATTTAAAAATTATAGTAAGATGATTCTCAATGGGGTTTTATTTTTTATCAACTTTTTTTGAGGAATAAGCTATACACAATAAATGCACATATTTTAAGCCACCATTTTAATGAGTTTTGACAGATGTGCATACTTGTTTAACCCAGATACAGAACATTTCTATCATCCCATGAAGTGCTTTTCAATGAGGTTTTTAATGTGCAATTATAAGAAGTCAGTTGAACTCTACCCACTGCCTTTTGAGCTAGGGAAGGAGCCCCCTGAGTGGGCTGCTTCTCCTTCTTACATTGGCTCTAGATCCCATTCGACTCTGTTTTCTCCTTTTCCCAGGTAGACCTGTATGTGACTTCTTGCAATCTCTCCTTATATAGGTCCAAATGAATCACTGGACCTCAGTAACCAGGTAATTTTTGCAAGCAGGCAGGGTTCAATAGGATGAGGCATTGTTTGGGGAACTCAGTGCTTCCCTTTGACAGTCATGGCGTGCCTCAGGCTATAATACAGGCTGCACTTTCTGAGATTCTAGAGGTTATTTGTTACACAGCATTATTGCCACAATAACTAATTGATATACAGGGCTTGAGAATTATTGCCAGACTACTTTCAAAAAATGTTATGCTTATATTTATACTGCACAAACCTTGCCAAACTGAATATTACCTTTATTTTTAACTTCTTAAAGTTTAATAGGCTAAATTATATCTTTGTTATTGTTTTGTTTCTTAGAACCATCCCTAAACTTCCCAGGCACCTGTGAGCCATGCTGGCATGATGCATTAATGGGTTTCATTTCTCTTCTGGTGGGTGCAGCAGAGGGATTGGCAGCTGCATGTACAAGAAGCCAAAAACTGAAGTTGACAGCAAATCATAAAGCCCTTGGGATTGTGTCCAATTTAAATAGATTACCTTATTTCTGAACATTCATTTGTTTATTTTTTGACTCTTTTGCTTATATTCGCAATCTTGTATTTTTAGTTCCTGTTTTCTAGTGTTTACCAGGTGCCAGGCACTGTGCTAGACACTGTGGGTGCAGCACCCTCTAATAACCAATGCCACTTCCGTGCCATCACACCCTTCTTCTTGTTGTTGTTCAGCTCCATCCATGTCATTGGCTGCCAGCTCAGAATTCACATCCTTGCCCTGGTCACTGTGTTACTCTCTGCAACTCTCCTAGCCTGTTAGGAACCTGTGGGCTCCTACGCAAATAATGCCTTACCTCACATTGAAATACAGCAGCAACTGCAAGTCCTGATGTGCATGAGTGAGGCTGGGACAAGGGGGGCAACTAACCTTTTCTCATCTTTGGACTCAGATCCTACACCACACACTTGTTTTAATTGGCAAGGTTCAATATTTTTACACACTTTTATTTATTACTAGTTAAGGCTTTCCTTATATGAATTTTTTTTTGTTAAGATCCTTTGCTTACTTATCTATTGAAGTCTTGATTTTTTAAAAAATCAATTTATATGAATTCTTTATGTAGCAGAGATATTAAGCCATTTCTGCAGTGTTTTTTTGCAAATTCTTTCTCTGCCCAATATTTGCTTGTTTCCTTGGCTTTCGCTATACAAAATATATGTTTTCTGAGTGCAAAGTTACACCCATAAATAAAAAGGGCCATATTGAAATGTGTGTACCTTTCTCTTATCTTTACATAGCCTATAATATGTTTTCTCAGGCAGTGTAATTTTCACTCTGGAATGCTCGGATTAGCAGCCAATGTTGAATTCAAGGGGAGGGAGAAATTGGATTCCTCTGTGACAGGAATGGCTAATGGCATTCTCTCCCTGATGAGGCTCTATGGTCCATTCTTCATTTATGCATTCTAAAATATTTATTGAGCATCTACTCTGTGCCAGGCACCACTGCCTGAGACATTCTGGAACTTTATTTAATGGTCACTGAGATTTAATTGAGATTTGATGAGATGGATTGACCATACACTATATCAATAAAGTTGAGCATTACCTTAACCACATTCTTAGAGTTATTAACTTTAGGGTCTATAGAGATAATCTTGAGTGAGCAAGACAGATAGAGCCCCTGCCCTCCAGGGGTTCACAGAAGATTGCAGAAGGCAGACAAGTAAAAGACAATTACAATGAAGTGTGGCAGGAGCTGTGATGAGGGACATGGGATGGGGGTGGGGGACTTGCAATAGCACTTAGCCAGATTTGAGGGACCAGGGACAGCTTCTCAGAGATAGTGATGTCCCAGTGAAGACCTGAAGAATGCCTAAGAATGGCTGAGAGAAAAGGGTTGGAGGTCAGAGTATTCTTGTGAAGGCAACAGCTCAAAGAAGTCCTGAGGATGTGAGAGAAAACTTGTGTCTTTGAGAATCCAAGGTATCCTAGAGGTAGTGCTTTAAAAATGGGTCAAATATTAACATTATTAGTATTTGAATTATTTGACCCTCTTTGTTTTTATTCCCCTTTTTGTAAAATATACCACCATTATCATTTACCAATAAAAAGAGAGTTGGCTTGAAAATCTAGACAATCTGTTATTACTCCTTTTTCTGCTATTAAAGAGCTATGTGACTTTGCTGAGTTTAAAGTTCCACTCTGGGCCTCGGTTTCCTGTTCTATGAAAGCGTGGGAATAGGCAGGATGGTGTCCTAGCATGACATACTGTGGCTGCATCTACTGTCTTTGATGCATAGTTGTCAAGTGGCTTTTGATCCTGTCTTCTGCCCATTCATCATGTGTGTATCTAATGCTCAAGGGACACACCTAAACCTGAGAACACTCTCAAGTAGCCAAAGTCCAAGAAGAGGTTTATCCCAAACCCAGTGAACCAGATCCACCAGCTGGAATCTAAACAGTGCCTATCCCCAACTCCATCAAGCCTCACCCTGTGGGCTATTGATTTTCACAGACAGGAGTCAAGCCAATGAGTTAGAACTCCTGGAGGGCAGATAGGGATTGTTTGGGGATTTTTCAGGCAGTGCCTAGTACATTATGGGTCCTCAGTTAATATTCATCGAAGTTTCATTGAGGTTTGATGAGATGGATGAACCATACAATATGTCAATAAAGTTAAGTATTACCCTAACCACATTCTTAAAGTTATTAAAAATGTCAAGAGCAGGGTGATTTATTTCCTCATTCTATGGAAATATTGCAAAGACAGTATGTATAAAAACGTGCAGGGCTTAAATGATAATGATTTATCTTTCTGGCTCCATCTTGAGCTTAGTGTCAGTGACTATTTCTAGTGCCATCTACCTCTTTAGGTCTTTGACCTTTTGACACCATTTTTGGCCCTAAAAGCAATGGGAAATTGCTGTCCAGGCTGGAGTTTCAAGAGCTGATACAAATTCATCCCCCAGCTGCCACCAGTCTGTGGACCATCCCAAGCAGCTACATAAGTGTAACCTTTTACATTTGACCTCATTGCCTCTGAGTAATAGGTACTTAGGTGGGGAATGATAGAGCTCTGGCCCTGAGCTGAGACCTGAAAAATGTGGCTCCCACTCTGACATAGTGTGTCTCCCAGAAGAGTTGTAAGCAATAGCAACTGTGGGGGCTGAGGAAGGAGTGGGAAATAGAATTATTTGCTCAGAGAATTTGTGTTCACATTGAATCGCTTGCATCTGACTTGCTACAAAGCTTGCTGTGGTGTAGGACTCCTGGCAGGGTGGCCTTGGGATTCTCTAGCTGGGGCCTCAGCCACAGCTTGCCAGGACATGGGGAGATACTGAACCGCCATGTGTGTGCTTGCATGTCTAAGATGCACATGCCACTGGGGCAGGGTCTGGCACAAACAGCTTTGCACAGCTACAGCTGAGCGCCATGTGCTGAGAATAGCTTGTTAAAAAATAATTTTGATGCTTTGTAATAACTGCGTGATTACAAACACCAAGAAAAATGACAACAGTTAAAACAAAAACAAGCCTTGCAAGCTCACGTGCAGCTTCAGCAAAGCCTGCACTCCTAAACCTCCTCCCCAGCTGCTCCTGGGCTCCCCTTTTTCCAGGATCTCGCCTCCAGACCTGCTGCAGTCAGGGGCTTTGTGTGGGGGGTGTCCTCCAGCCTCCTTCCCGTGACCGTCCCAGCCCTCGGTACCGTTCTTGGCCTCTGGGGGGCACCAGAGCTTGCACATAGCAAGGTGGCTGCTTCTTGAGACAAAAGAGGAGGATTTTGGCTGCCAATTTGTCTTAACATTGTGTAAGGTCTGTCTGGAGGCAGAGCAGGCCTTATACAGACCCGAATCAGGGTGTGCATTGTTCTCCTCCTTGTTCTGTTACTGGCTGGAGGCTAATGGTGGTCCACGCCCTGAGGTGATGGGGAGCCAGATTCCGGTGCCTTTTGCGAGCGGCTGGACGAACAGGTCCCCGGGAGGAGTAAGACCTCATAGGACAGCCGGCTTCCCTTACTCCCTGCCCCACACTGCTCGGGAGCCGCATTCACCGGTGAAACAAAAGGTACCAGAGAAACAAGGCAAGTGAAGGCGGCAGAAGAAATGGCAAAAGGAAAGGGACGGGAAGGAAGAAGGAAAGAAAGAAAGAAAGAAAAAGAGAACGCAAGCTAGGAGCAAAATCAAGAATGAAACAGAGAAAAGCTAATATATGGTGATTGTTCTAACCAGTGTTACGGGTTTGGGAGCAAAACAATTTGTAGGAAGCAAACTTCCCCAAATGTGAGTACATAATAAAGGAGAAAACAGAAGGATTGATAATGGAAATTAGGCTAATGAATAAACAAGCTGCTTAAAAAATGGGCTCCTCTCGCAGTCCGTTATTTTTAACTTAGTGGCAATTTGCATACTAGTTAATTTGCATATATTAAATACTGCTCCCCTTCTCCTTCCCACCTCCTCCACTTCAGAATAACATTTCATTACGGTGCTGCTGGGCCCGAGGACTCGGAGGCTCTGGAGAGTTTATTAATTTATCCAACACATGCTGTGTACATTTTTATCACTTGCTGCACAGTGGACCCGGTATCTTTGAAGTCATTAACAACACAAGGGGTGTTCTGCTCGAGGTATTCGAAAGAGAGCGAGAAAAGCCAGCCTGCAAAAACTGTACCAAAAAACAGGGAAAGATCATGTTTGGTTTGTGTTCTTTCTAGGAAGACAAAAGTGAGCAATGGATGACGCTCTCATCTGTATCAGAAAGCCTCTCTTTTGTTTGTTTGTGCTCATTATTTATTTATTTAAATTTCGAAAAGAAATACAACTGATTCCCAGTGGGGTGTAGATGTCCAAAAAGCACTAGTCATGCATGCCATTTCCCCTGTTTCTGCCATGCTGGGAGGCAGGCAGGAGAGCATGGCTCTTTGGGGAACCTCCATCACTGCCGATGAGAACAGTGAACCAGCAGGTGAGGGCCATGGGCCCTGGCTCCTCTGTGCTACCAGGGCTATGACTGCTGTCATGGCTAGGGCCACCGGGCCCATACCTGGACTGCACCTGCTCCTTAGTGCCATCGGCCAGGTGGCCCTTCTGCCACTGTCCCTCTCCTTTGTAGCTTCTACCGTGGCAGGGACTTCTAGCTTAAGCTCCTAGTTGCTTAGTTAAATGCTCTGTAGTGAGTTGTGCCACCTTCCATGGGAGGAGAGGGAAGGCCACCATGCCTACAAGCAGGCTTTTAAAAAGTGACAAGGTTTGGCCACCTGCATGAATCCTGCTGCCATTTTACAATGCCATCCTATCAGTTTGACTATTAACCCCTCTTTCTACTGTCCTAGATGCTTAAGTTGAAGAGAAACCTGTGCATTTGCCTAGAGCTTGTAGAGTTTCCCCCAGATGCCAATGCAAATTAACTAATTTATTCAATCATTCATTCATCAAATATTTATCGAATGCCTACTATGTGCCAGACATTCTAGGCATTGGGGATATGCAGCTTACATTCTAGTGGGTGGAGACAGACAATAAATACAGAAGTGATAATGGGATACTATTCTAGAGTTGTAAATGTTAAGAGGAAGGACAAGCAGGATGACAGGATAGCCAGTGACATGAGGGAGGAAATGTTACTGTAGCTGAGGTCATCAGGATGATGTCTCTGAGGATTTGACATTTGAGCTATGACAGATGAGAACTAGGGGGAGGCAGAATTCAGGGTGCTATGGCCACCTTTGTGCTTGGTTTGGTCCTAGTTGGGTTCTTGGTCCAGTGACTTTGCACTTGGCTGAAATAATGTGCATGTCCCAATATGTTTGCCACCACTTGGTCCCACGGTGTTGTCTGGCTCATTGAAACAGCAGCTCTGGGGACCCTTACACAATTCAGGACCAGTGAGATTCAGGCTTTATCTCCAGGAGCAAACTCCTCTGTGCAATGGTTAAACACGTTAGACACCCTGGGTTTGAATCTTACTAGGTCTGTGACTTTGGGTAAGTTGCATAAGCTCCCTGCACTTTAGTTTCCCATTCTGTATAGTGGGTATAAATATAAAGGACCTAGCATGTAATAAAAGCTCAATAAATGTGCCCAGAGTTTTTATTTCCCAGAACATATAAACTTTCTTCCTTCCATCACCGACCCTTCCCCAATCCTCGGATAAGGATCTAGTCCATGAATGGTGGGTGTGGAGACTTTTTATGTATGGTAGTAAGCATATAAAGAGAAGAAAATTTAAGAGCATTCTCTAAGTCCCTTATGGCTTGAGTCAAGGAGTCAGATAGCCTTGGATTTGAAACCCACCTCCACTAGCTTATCAATAATATTGCCCTTGAGCAAGTTACTTAATCTGATTATGACTCAGTTTGCTCATTTGTAATATGGGGATAATAACAATGTCTACCTTCTAGTGCCATCATAAGGATTAATGATGCAGTGTCTGTAAAGCATTGAACACATAAATGTTATTTAATATTATTTCACCAGCCTGGCCTGTGGCAATAGGTGGTTTGATCCTCTTGATTAACAGATTCTTCACATATTTGTACTGGCTTTTTTTTTTTTTTCCAAATTACTCTCAAACTTGTTGCTACACTGCCATTTCAGCGTAATTTTCTTCATCAACAATGCCTTTACCCCAATCTAAGCTAAGATTCAATAAAATCTTCTCTCCCCAGGACAACTGCAATGGCCCTGACTTGTCTTCCCGCTTCTGCTCCTGCCCTTCTCCAAGTTCCTCATCATGTGGCAGGCAGGTGATCTCTGCAGAGTATACACCAGCCATCCAATGGCTTCCATTCACCCTTATGATAAAATTCAGACTTCTCACCCTGGCCTACAGGTTTTAATTCAGTTGTCCCTTGCTCATGTCTTCAATTTTAGCTTCCTTTACTCTCCTCTGTGCCTACTATACTCCAGCTACCCTGACCTTCGTATTCTTAAACATGTCAAGCTTGTTCCTGCATTAAGGTCTTCAGGCATGTTATTTCTTCTGCTTGAAATGCCCTTCCTTCTTTGCTTTGCTTGGCTGGTATAATAGCGAGGGACGTCATTTGACTATGAATAACAAAAAATTCCAACAATGGTACTTCTATACATACAGAGTTTATTTGTCATTCAATTACAAGTCTAAAAAAGGTGGCATTGGTCATTGGCTCAAAAACATCAAAGATAAGGCCCCTGAGATGCTCTATCTTGGTTTTTCCCTCATGGTTGCAAGATGGCTGCATAGCACCAGCCATTCCATCCATATTTCAGACAGAAATAATTTGCTGAAGAGAAGCAAGAAATGGCAGTCATATTAGGGAAACAACAACTTCCCTTAAATCACAGCTTATATCTCATTGGCAAGAATAGTGTCATGCTGGCTATCCCTTGCTCCCAAGAAGGCTGGGACATGTGTGTTTTAGCTAAGCACACTGTGCTGTGGCCCCAAACAAAATTGTGATTGGGTACATTTAGCTGGGTTTATTGTGGTCCCAAACAAGATAAGCAAGAAGTGAAAAGGCATTAGGTAGGTAAATAGTGGTGTCTGTCATAGCTGGCTTCTAATATTTTATATATTAGAAAATGGGTGCATTTCTGCTACTTAAATATTTCTGAACATTTTATCTAAATAGTTCTCCTTCCCCTCATTATTCTCTGTCATGAGCCCTTTCTCTTTCTTTTGTAGCAATTTTTATGGTGTAATTGTTTAATTCTTTGTTTACCTGTTTGTCACACATGCTACTATAGGCACCATAAGGGCTGAGACCAGGTCTACTTGGCTTGCCGCTGAATCCCTAGAACTCAACTCAATGTTTGGCATGCAGTGGTTTCTCAGGAAATTATTCATTGAATAAATGAGTGAATCAGTTAGAGTATAGGATAGCTCTAGGATGTTAGGAAAGTTCTCTGTTTCTTTCCCAGGCTTCCCCAAGCAAGGAGAGTCCCTCAAATGGAATTGCTAAATAGAAATGAGCATGGTGAACTAATGTTTATAGTGACCTTGTCAAATTAAAAGATGACAATGTCCAGAAAACGAATTTCTGGATTCTTATGCTCACATATTATAATATCATCAGTGCCCAGCTCTGATCAGTTGAGAAGTTTCAGTAGCTGTGCATGAGTTGGGTGTGACAAATTGTAGAGATGTTCTGAGTAACGTGGGAGATGTCGAGTCTAGGATCAACACCGTGTCTTGAGAGTGTTATGTTGTTCACAACATTTGGGTTGGGAACATACTATACAATGATCTTGTTTTCCCTTGTCCTTAAAAAACAAAATTAAACAAAGCTGCAATGCACCATTTACTCTGTATTATTTGTATTATCTAATCATATTCTCAAAACTGTCAAAGGAGGAAATTAAGGATCCTTTGGAAAGTTAGTGGTTAGGGAGTGGTGATGAGGTGTGGGTTTGAACATTAGTCGCCAAGCTCCAGAGCCTATACTCTTAGCTGATATTATGTTATAGTGCTCACTAGTTTAATTTAATGCAGGATTTCTTTAGGGCAAATTGGTTACACCAAATGGAAAGTCATATTGTATTATACCTATGATTCTTCTATAAAAGTCAGCTGTTAGGGAAAAGTGCAGAAAATGACTCTTTAGTGCACCAGTGAAGAGACAAGTGCTTCAGTTGGGGAGTAGCTGTTGAGACAAAATGGAAAACAGGGAGAGGGACTGGTTCTTCAGGAACCAGGAACAGCTGACCTCCATCCTCTTCCAGCCCTTGTATCGCTAATTCTAGCATTATTGCTCTGAATTTAATTTCAGGATAGCTCCCTGTGTTGCTCTAATCTATCTTTTCTAAAGGCATATTAATATTGCTAATCAAAGCCCTGTGGTGTGACAGTTTTCCCTGAGTGTTGCTGTAAAGCAGACCACTAGCAATTATGAAATTCTACGACTAATTTGAGAATGGTGTAGGATGACAGCCTGGTAGATTCAGACTTCTCAAGTTAGAAAAGGCTTGAAGCGGGAATGGAATTCAGACCATGTGCTGAATTCAAATTCTGGCTCTGCAACTTGCCAGTCATGTGACTTTGAGCAGTTCACTTAACTCTCTGAATCCGTTACTTCCCGTGTAAAAGGAATTAATAGACCTAACCAGGGGAGTATTGTGAAGATTTCATTTGATAATATGTGTCAAAACCCCAATGCAGTGATGGTCACAGAATAGGGGGTTCAACTGATGCTATAATAACCCCCTTCCCTTCCCCTCCGAGATGCCATCTGGTTCACTTAGTTGCCCTCTGATACATCTTTACAAAGAAGGCTCTTACTTCTAAATAGTTAAGGGAGGAGATTTGAGGAGCACTCTTGGTTGCCCAACCCAGTGTCATTAGCATCCCTCATTTTCTAGCCTTCAATAAAGCACTGTGCTCAGTGGGAACTTCACAGCTTAATGGACATGCGGGGCTAGGGAGGGTCCATGGGAGGGCCACAGAGAAGCTGAAAGCTGGTTAAGAAGACCCTTGAGATACTGAAACCACTCAACTGGAACCTTCAGGCCTGGTGTGAAGGATTTAAAAACAATACAAGACCCATATGTTCAGTGCAGGCACCAGTCAGGGGCAGAAAGGCACAAGGACATGTAGACAGACCATCAATGCAGACTTGAAAGCAGCAGAGAGCCGGCTCAACTCCATGGTCACTGTGGTGACGGCCCATCCACAGGGTACCTGCCTGGCATCTGAGCGCTCTGTCCCGGGTCGAAGCACTCACCGCCCCAAAGCTGGGCCCACATCACAGCTTCTCTTGACGGTGGGCCTATTTCACACTTGCTTCTGTTTCTTCCTGCCACATAGACTTATCTGGAAAACCGCAATTTTAGCCACCTTCTCCTAAAATTTGAACAAAAATTGCTTTCTTTAACTTTTACCCGCTGGCTCCAGTCCTGCCCCTAGGGTTCACACAGTAAGAATATTCCCTTTTCCTTGTGACAGTCCTTCAGACATTTAAAGAGACAGAGGCCATCTGCTAAACATCTGTGGTGCCTTCATCTGTAATTTAATGAACAGAGTTCCCACCTCCTTTCCCATTTTCTTCTCCTGCCTGTGGCCCTTCTACACCTGGTCAGTGACCCTCCTAAACTAAAGATCTCAGAGCCCCTGAGAGAAGCAGACAGGAGCTAGTTACCACTGGAAAAATGCAATCTTAGTTCTGATTAGCTTCCTTGGCCGATGCCCCCTTGCAACAGAATGTAACTGAGCTAGGACCAACACTCAATTCTGAGGTCTTTTTCTCCTGAATTGCTATCCAGATATGTCTCCTCACCCTCTATCTGTGCACTTGATTCTTTGAATAAGACCCCAAGATTTTTGAAACATTCATTGAAATTGCTGGTCAGGGTGAGCCACTGCTGTTGGCGTGCTGATCCTGCCATCCCACTCCTCAGCTTCTCTCAGCCTTATTCCACGTAGATGGGGTAGTCAGGCTCAGGGGAACAAACATTTAATTATACTCAATAAAAATTTTGGACTGGATGAGGCAGAGGCCAAAATTCTTCATTATATTAGTTCAGGGCATCCTACAGGATCATGTCACCCATTAATCATCATCTCCAAATTTGTTCAACCAGTTATAAATCCACTGAATGGTATTATCGTGAGGTCCATATCTCTGTAATTTGTTCACAACAATATTATAAGAAACTCCATCACAGACATTGCTAAAATCGATAGATACTGTATCTACTGCATTTCTTTAATTCTCTGTTGTGGTCAACCCACCAACAGGTATGTTTAATGTGGCTTGTTCTTAGTGAGTCCAAGTTGTTCCCTGGGAACATATTCTCCCAATGGGGGCTCACATTCCTTCTGTTACACAATCTGTCCAAGGAGTTTGCTAGGGACCATCTTACTCTTTTAAAAATCAGAACCTGTCCTCCTTCTAAAAGATATTAAATAGATTAGGATGGGACAAAGGAGATTGAGATTAAATTTTGCAGAAATAATCTAGATTGGGCATTAAGAATAATTCCCCAACCAAATATTATGTTAAACTTCTAAAAATGGCTATGATGTTACTTGCACAAATTATTAGTAAGCTGGTTACATATTTGATAATTTTTCTTTGTAGACCTAGAGGTAAAAGTATGGATGAGGTCACATGGCAATGGGATTGCTGTGGAGAAATAGTCATAGCCTGGGTTTTACTTGCAGCCTTGCTGTTTACACAGCAACTTTATTGACATGTCTTTTCTCTCAAAGGGGGATGGGAATACTTTCCATCCCCATCTCATGGAATCACTGTGAGGACTCAGATGAAGTGCAGCATCACACAAGAGTAAGCGGTTATTATTATGGCTTCTGGGGGACTTTTTGTCTCCAAGTGAGAGCCGTGGCTGTCAGATCCATGACTGCAGATGTAAATACTATGGGATGTTGGAAGCACACGCTGGGGTTGACCGTATTCTCTAATATGGTGTTACCTTTCGTGAGACAAGCAGCTGCCACAACTCACTGCCTCTGATTTGGTTTCTTGGAACTGATGAGCATATTGTTTTGTTAAAAACTATCTGAGGTCCAAAAAGTCTTCTGAGTGGTACTACTTGAAATACAACAGCTGGCTCAGGGGCTGACTTGTGGTAAGCTCAAATGGACTGGGGCACTATTTCCTTCTTATGCACAAATGTAGTAGCAAACTTGAAAAGGGGGCTCAGTGATTACTCACTGCTTCCAGTGCTCAGCAAGCAATTTGCATATTTCAGCATGGAAAATAGAACCTGGGTTCCTTTTAGACCAATCTGCCTCTTGCTCATAAATTAAGTAGAATGCACAGAACTAAGAAGAGAGTGAAGGTAAGATTTAGCATCACTTCCATAGCAGGAATCTGCCCAGTGCCTGTCATTCTTCCACCTATATTCCTGTCCATCCATATATCCATCTATCTGGCTATCCATCTGTCTACCCATCTATCTGCCCATCCATCTATTAACACAAAAATTCAATGAATGTTTAAGCTGCACTAGGCACTTAATGAGACCTGCCTTCAAAGAGTTTCTGGTTTAGTATGTAAGATAAATCATATAGAATCCATAGTAAAAAAAAGTTATTCCGAGATCAGAGAAAGATTGCTTCTAGTTAGATGGAACTGGGGAACTATTTGGGCTGAACCGAGAAAGGTGGGTAAGATTTAGATATATGGAGATGGGAGATAAGGTTTTTCTAGGCAGAGGGAATAACCAATAATAAAGGCATGAAGGAGGTGAAGTGTGGAGACTACTTGGGTAATACTATTCATTACTGAGCTTTGCAGGAGAATAATGAGAGATGAGCTAGAAAAGTAGCCTGGGAGAGATGATGGAGGGCCTAGAATTCCAGGCTGAAGACTTGATACTTCATTGAGGAGGAAATGGGGAGCCTTTGAGGATTTTTTGGTATTGTAGTAGTGCACTCAGAACTGTGCTTCAGAAAGAGTGCCCCAGTGTTAAAAGTTAGAAGCAATATGTCAGAGTCTTGCCTCCAAGTCCAACCTTCTGACTTTCACACTGCAGTCACTGCTGCCAATGGCAGGGAAGAAGATGGCTCCATTTAACCCTGAAGAAGGAAGGTAGATATAGTGGGATCTGTGGGTTCCATTCAGATTCTCCTTTCAAGATTGAGACAATCATCTGCTCGTGCCAGGAGTGTGGGCTACCGAAGGCCACAGTCGCAGCCCTCTCTGGGAATTGCTTCCAGTTGATGAGAGCTGCCTCCCTCACAGTTACACTCTCCCCTTCAATGACTGATTGATACACAGGGCACAAAGCCTGGCCCCCTTGCTGAATTTGGGGAACAACTCTGAAGGACTCTGCAGCTCAAGAGCTCCCTGCAGGATTACCTGAGGCCACTGCATTTCCCAGTGCACGCCCTGACAGACCTCCTGCACACCCTCTCCATCTGAATCTGTTTCTAGGATCCCAAGCAGAGGCAATGGGTCCTCCTCTTCCCTAGCTTCCCCTGCAGCTGAGCTATTTAGTGGATGGCTCGTGACATCTCTTTTGTGTCATCTTTCTTGGTAAGGGGCTGGAGGTAGGCAGTGTTGTTCCTATTCTTGAAAGAGATTGCATTTGTGAGCACAGGGCTTTCTCTTTAGATTTCGAGGGTCTATGAACCTTCCCAGGTTGTTTTCCCTAAAACGTCTTCCATGGGATGTTTATGGAGGTGCTCCTGGAAAAAAGTGGTGGTCAAACAGGTACTCAGTATCTGAAAGGTTAAACTTGTAGACAATGCCTGGATATGTTTGATTACAAGGGCTTTTTCTCAAAAAAAAAAAAAAAGAAAAACAAAAAACATGTGAGGAGTTAAGGAACTATTGCTCTGTGTTTGAGAAGTTATTTGGGGCTGAAATATTCATTAGTGAAAGGCAAGGCCAATGTCCACCTGGACGACGGTTTCAAAGCAGGGGTTGAAAATGGATGCAGCTCAGCATCTATCCAGCATACACAATGAGACAGGTGGGTGGGGACCTAAGAGCTGGAAATAAGGCACAGGCTCCGTCCTAAGGGGGCTGCTGCTACGGGGCCCCAGACAAGCTGTTGCTGCCATGAGGGAGTGCCAGCCCCTGTGGCCAGACCTCAGATTTTGCAAGAAATCTGTATTTTTTAAAATTTAAATCTCTTGAGTTTTAATTTAATTTTTGGAAAATACTGTGCCCGTGAAGCAAAATGTTATCTGTGAGCTGGATGTGGCCTGCAGGCTGCGGTTTTCTGCCTCTGTTTTAAACCACTGTACATGTTGGAGAGAGTGCCTAAGGCAAAAACAGTGAGCACATTTGTGTGCTCGTCTTTAGAGGGGGCTCTGCCTGATAATGGGCTGCAGGGAGGCAGGGTGGGCTAGACAAATGTGGGGGAGGGCAGCGGAGCTTAGGCATGCGTGGTCTGAAGAGCAGACAGCTTAAAGCAGGTTTCCAAATGTGCATTGGCCACTTGCCTTCATGGGAACTGGGGAAATCAGCAGGTTTTAAAAAAATCTTATTTGCAAATTTACTTATTCCTTAAATTCCTTCTTAAAACATTACTTTATGTTATTTAATCTTCATGAAATCCTTCAAGGATTCCCAGTTGTACACAAGATAACAGTTGGCAGTTAAATCCCTTCATATTAAGGCTGCACATTCAATTCATTCATTCATTCAGGTGTGAATTTCTTTATTTGACACATACACAAATAATTATAGAATGCTGTTTTGTGCAGAGCACTATATGAGGTGCTTCTGGAAATATAAAAGTGAATCAGATACTGTCTGCTTTTCAGGGACTCAGATGGCTGCAGGGTAGGATGGGGTGAAGGTAAGAGCTCATGTTTACTGACCACCTACTAAGTGCCTGGTACTATTCTTAGTATTTTTGTTTAACCTTCTCATTTAATTCTCATAACAGCCCACCCAAGAATTGACTATTATTTCTGACTTCAGTTTAGGGAAAGTATAGAGATACATTTTTGTTTTTTTTTTGTATTTTCCCCAAGATCAGAGTTACATGAGCTGGAGAGGACAGAAGCCCAGTGTACACCTCCCTGACCACTACTCCACCCAGCCACCAGGGACCCTGTGGAGGGGGTTCTGAGTGCCTCTCTGCTCTGGTGGAGAGCATGGCGGAGGCAGCTGGATGCTAGACGCTGCCTGAGCCTGACAAGTGGAGAGAGGTGCGTGTGAGGAAAGGAGGTCAGCAGAACGCTCAGCAGTGGGAGGCCAGCGTGGGCTTTGAGACCACAGGGAGCAAAGGGAAGCGCTGCGGGACAGCTGGACAGCTCCTGGGGGTGTGGGGCCAGCTGCCGTCAGTGGTGGTCTGAGTAGAGGACCCTTACACCTCATCAGACCCTGTGGAAAAAGAAACAGAAGGATGAAAAACAGTTTATTCTTCTTACAGATGCAAAAAAGCTCATCTTCTTAAGAGAGGAAACAAACACAAATCACAATGAAATGCCACTTTCCCACATCAGATTAACAAAGATTCAAAAGCTTAATACTACTTAATGTTGGCCAGGACTCTCCTTTTGCACAATTTTGATGTGAGAGTCAGTTGGAAAAGCCTTTTTGAGCGCATTTTGGCAATATGTGTATCTCCACATTTTAAATGCACATACTTTTTGATCCAGAAAAATCTTATGATACATATACATGCAGCACAAATGCACACACACACACACACACACACATACACATACACTCATACACACATGTATGTAAGCATGTGGCATTTTTAGAAACAGAAAATTGGAAATGATCTTCATCAGTATAGAAGTCTGGGTGAATAGATTATGATAATGCAAATTAGGAAATACTGTTATTCTTATTATTCTTAAAGTAAAACTCTAAGTCCTTCCAAGTCCTTCCCATGGCCTACAAGGCCTGACATGGTCTGGTCACTGCCTCCTGTTCAACCTCACTTCCCACCACTCTTTCTGTCCCCTGCTGCAGCCACAGGGGGCCCTGGCTGTTCCTTACACAGACCAAGGCAGTTCTACCCTCAGGGCCTTTGTTCTTGCTGTTTCTCCTTCTTGGAAGGTTCTCTCCCCAGATATTAGCATGACTCACTCCTCACTTCACATATGCCTCTGTTCAAATATCAACCTGTGACAGGCAGCTTCTAAAATGACCCTCCGTGATCTCCCCTCCTGGTATTCACACTGTGCAATTCCCTCCCCTTCCGCGTGAGCTAGTCCTAGTGACTTACAACTAATGGATGGAATGTTTTAAAAATGAGGGGATATCATTTCTGAGATTTGGTTATAAAGCACTGACTTCACTGTGTGCTCCTCCTCCTGGCTCTTCCCGCCAGCTCTCTTAGGAGGCCAGCTGCCATGTCGTGCGTGAGCTGCCCCATCTAGAGGCCGGCATGGCAGGGAGCTGAGGGAGACTTCCAGCCACTGACTAGTGAGGACCTGAAGCCCTCAGAGAACAGTCTGCAAGAAACTAATTCCTGCTAACATCCGTGTGAACTTGGAAGTGAATGTTTCCCAATGGAGCCTTCAGGTGACTGGAGACCTGGTTGACAACTTGTCTGCAGCCTGAGAGAGACCCTGAAGCAGAAGACACAGCTGAGCCGCTCCTGGATTCCTGTCCTACAGAGACTGTGAGATAATAAATATTGTTGTTTTAAACAGTAAGTTTTGGGGGTAATTTGTTACAAAGCAACAGGTCACTGATACAGAACCCATAAGAGAAGGCTTCCATGACTACGTGATCTCACACAGCATTCTCTGTTACACGATGTCCCCTTAACCTGGTCTGTCTTCTTTCATAGCAGTACCTCTTGGACTTCATTTGATACATCCATTTGTTTGTGTATTTCTTTCTCTCTACTAGAAAGTAAAGTCTCATGAGGGTAAAACTCTTTTGTTTACCACTGTGTCCCCTAGTGCCTAGAATAGTGCCTGACATAAAGTGGGTGCTCATGTTCAATAAGTATTTGTGAATGAATGAATGATTCAACCCATAAACAGAATGATCTAATCATGCATACCCAGACATGGGAAATGCTTCCAAAATATAACATTGTGCGGGGAGGGGAAAGCAAGTTGCAAGGCAATCTATATATAGCATGATCCCCCGTTCATAACTGATAGTTTGAATATGCACTGGAAAACACCTGAAAGGATAGATACCAAATTGTTAATAGTGATTTTCTCTGGAAGATGAGATTATGGGTCTACAGTGTCTTAAACCTTTCTATAGTTTTTAAATATTTTACAAAGATTAGTCTAGAATCATAAAAACTCAATGAAGACATTTTATAGAATTTTAAGGCCAACCAGTCACTTGTTCTTCAGTGCATGCCTTTTCTCATGTCTTTTCTCCGGGTAAGCCTCAGGGGAGGCTGCCTGCTGCTGCCCTGGACCCAGCAGCATTAGTCTTTCCTTCCGGTGGCCAGAACTGCTCTCCCTGCACCTCGCCCAGCCAGACTGCAGTCTCCAGGCAGTGCACAGGAAGAGCTCCCACATGACAGACTGTCAGAAACCTAGCATGTTTTCTGTGAACATTTCTTGGCAATAATTACAGAATAGGAAATAGGGAGTTTAAAAGAAATTAAAAAAAAACAGTACAGCAAAAATAACTGTTTTTGCAGTTCAGCCTTGAGGGGATAAAGGCTGCTGAGGAGCTGGTGGATTGAGCAAACTGCACTGATCCTCTGCTTTGCTGGGGGGAGAGACTTTCATGGATACAGTAAGGCTGGGCTTGGGGAAGGCTGCAGTAGGATCCCCGGGCACACAGGCAGATTTCTCCTTGTCTACACTGAGTGTGTCTGTGCGGGCAGATACCCAGAGATGTCCCGTCTAAAGCGTCAATATTCCCTGTGGACTCAGAGTCAGTGTGGGGGAGAGGCGGGCAGCAACCTTGTTCTCATTCCCCACATGACCTGGTTTGGGCAGAGCTTTTCATCTCCTTGCCATGCTATCAACCCTCCGTTCCACCTCTCTCTTTATCTCACATCCTCTTAAGGTTGTTGTGTGTATTGACTGGGAGAAAAGGGAAGCCTTTGAGGGGGGAGCTGATCATAATCCTGAAAGACACAATCCCAAATATTGAACTCCCAAAAGTCCACAATCCCAAAAAGAAGATCCTGGAAAAAAAATTTAAAGATTATTTAAAAGATAATTTTTAAAAGGGAATTTATATGAGAAACATATAAAACATGACAGAACACTTCATAGGCCACTTTACACAATAAATAGGCAACAATTACATGCATAATTTTGCAAGCATAAACACTCAGATTTACTAACAACAGTCACATGGGTGTAACAGCTCTGAGTAGATGAACAGCATTCACAAAGAAATAAGTCAAAAAGGGAAATGTATAAATTCATATCACTATGGCTGGTAATTGTGTGCACCCAGCTTTATAATTGCAGTCATCTGAAATACTGTTAGGAACAACCTCAGTCTTTTGATGATCAATCAAAAACTGCATCTCAGCTCTTTGGGTCACTACTGAATATGCAGTCACCCAAAGAGCTGAAATCTCAGAAAATTTTATCTTTCACAAAGGCAGATGTACAAAAAGGACATCTCTAGTGCAACCTCTGTGGAAAGCAATATGGAGATACCTTAAACAGATACAAGTAGACCTACCATTTGATTCAGCAATCCCATTATTGGGGATCTACCCAAAAGAACAAAAGACATTCTATAACAAAGATATCTGCACCCAAATGTTTGTAGCAGCACAATTCACAATTGCAAAGATGTGGAAACAACCCAAGTGCCCATCAATACATGAGTGGATTAATAAAATGTGGTATATGTATACCATGGAGTACTACTCAGCTATAAAAAACAATGGTGATATAGCGCCTCTTACATTTTCTTGAAAAGAGTTGGAACCCATTCTACTAAGTGAAGTATCCCAAGAATGGAAAAATAAGCACTACATGTACTCACCATCATATTGGATTCACTGATCTTCCCCTAAGAGCACATTTAGGAATAACATTGATCAGGTGTCGGGCAGATGTGGGTCAGGGAGGGGATGGGTGTATACATACATAATGAGTGCGATGTGCACTGTCTAGGGGATGGACATGTTTGAAGCTCTGACCCGGGGTGGGGGGAGCAAGAGCAATATATGTAACCTAAGCTTTTTTACACCCACAATATGCTGAAATAAGAAAAAAAAAAAGGACATTTCTTCATTTATGGAGGAAGTTTCAATATTTTTACACACACACACATGCTTACACACAAAGTCAACATCGTGATAATGCACTTTCGTGGAGTCAAATTTGTAAAAAATACATAAAATGAATTAGAACTCTCTGAAAGTCTCTACATAATTTATACCTCCAGTATTGGAAGTGATGTGAAGATGAAAACTATATAATAGCATAGGGAATTGTAAAAAATAATGCTGACAATTCAAAATAGTGGAAAAAAACCTAAAAAAAGGCAAAGAAAAGGAAAAAAAGCAAAAATAACTAAAAAGAAAATTCAGCATATGAAAAAGCATGTTACAGGGATAGATTATGGGCAATTGTGTGGAGATGGACCAGGAGAGCTGACTGACTTTCGCAATCATTAACCATATTTTGAAGTCTTACATTATGATGAATAGCTCCTTTTTTTTCTTTTAGGACATGGCTCTCCTCTGAAAATACATTCACATTCATTTTCTATGTGGCACTGCTCTTTTGAAATTTTTATATACCCTAACATGAACATTCTCTATTAAATTTTTCCATCTTCTGTTCAGGGATTTTGATCTTTTGGGATTTCAATATTTGGGATTATGGCATTTGGGATTGTGTCTTTCAGAATTATGATCCAAAACTCTCTCAGAGCAGGGACCCAAGTTTTTGTGTACTCTGTGGTCTCCTCAGGGCCTGGGATGGTGACAGCACAGGAAGGGGCTCAAGCAGTGTGGTTGACCAAATGAACGGCCACACTCAACGTTTGCACGAGTCCTTCCTGAAGTGTGCTCAGGCGCAGTCCAGCACTACAGAGCAGAGCGGGATTGTGGACACCTTCTTTCTACATTCTGTACTTCCATGAAGGTGACCTAAAATCATGTTTTTTTAGGCAGCCAAATTAAACTATTATAAAACTTATGCCTTCAACTCTTTCTCCTTAAAACAGATATCAGCTATTGTTTCTTTAAATGTCACTTTAATTATGAAATGTTTCAAACATACAATAGTTCAAATATTTTGAACATAGCAAGTGCTCATGGACCTACTTTTCAAATTTAATGAATATTCTATTGTGCCATGGTTACTTCAATTTTTTTGAGAAATAAAATATATAGATAAAATAGAAGCTGCCTTTATTTTTCATTCTTTCCTCTTCATCCCAAGAAATAAATATTCTGAAGTTGGCATGTATTCTTCCCATCCATGTTTTATAATTTTATTATATATGTATGTAGTCATAAAAATAAAATCTCATATATAGTGTATCAAATTTTATTGTCTAATATTCCATAACTCAGAAATATGTCTTCAATAGTGATTCATAAGAAACTAATTTAATTTTAATTACTGGATTCTATGAATGTGACATAATTTGTATACTCTCCAGTAATTATGTACAGGAGTTCCCATTTTCCCGTTTACATACTATCCTTTAGTTTTATAAGATTTTTTATTTATTGAGCTGGTAAATAGGAAATGATTTCTCATTTTAATTTGCACTTTCCTCTTATTTACTGAATTTGTATATCTCTTCATGCAGATTTTTTTGCCATTTGAATTTTCTCTTTTATCAGTTGCCTATTCTTACATTGTGCTAGATTGTTTCCAAAAATGGCCACAATAATTCCCCTGCCTTAATCTACACCCTTTTGTAGTTCCCATCATACTGATTGTGGGCTGAGACATGTGACTTGCTTTGGCTAATGAGATAAGAAAATGTGAGACTTGAAGAGACCCAAGAGACATGAAAAGTGCCTGTGCATTGGTGCTTGCTGTTTCTTTCTTCTCCACAACTGCCACCAGGTGAAAAAGCCTGGGCTAGCTAGCTGCATGGTGAGAGACACATGGCCCAGGGACCTCCATCCGTCCAACCCACTGCTAAATATATGAGTGTCAGCTGACTGCAAACATGAGATTGAGCCTAGCTAATCCCTGGAAGGAGAAGAGGCCATTTCCTCTGAGCCCAGCCCAAGTTGCCAAGCCACAGAACCCTGAGCAAATAGATAGCTGTTATTTTAAGTTGGTGAGCATTGGGTGGTTTGTTCTATAGATATATCTCATTCACACACACATTTTGCCTATTTTCCCTCTTTTAGTTGCCTGCAATTTTCTTACCATGACATTGATCGTGCAACTCTATGAACCAATTTATGAGGCAGATATTATTATCATCTTGGCCATTTTAGAGATGAGGAAACTAGGATTAAATAGGTTTAGTTACCTGTTGAAGATCATGCATCTAGGAAGTAGGGAAGGTGAAATTGGAATCCATGACTCTCTGACTACAGAGCCAAGCTCTTAAGCCATTTCACTTCCCTGCTTTTCTCATACATTGAATTCATAGTCACTCAGTCCACAGAAACTCTTTAGGCCCAGGCACTATGCCACATTTCTTCTCATTCTGTTTTTTTTTTTTTTTAAACTCTGGTTTAAGACTTTCTGTTTTCAGTGGTGTCCTGGAACCAGCTTACAACAGCTCTGAGAGCCAGTGCTAGCATCTCTTCCCAGTTCTGAGCTCAGGACATCACATGGTAACTTGACATCAGCTGTGGTAGGAGTCTTTATACCACAGAATCTGGCAAATGCTACAAATTGGGGCTTTTTTTCTTGCAGAGAGCTTGTGTATCAGCACACTAAGTACTGGATTGTGTTTATTTTTATTTATTGTATCTTGTTAGATCTGTCCCTTTCAGTAGCTTGTTAGCATAGTGTTGGAATATGATTTCATAATCCAACATATTTGCTAGCCCTCTCCACTTTATACTATTCCACAAATGGAATAAGAATATCTTCTATGTCTTCATTGGGCCATGAACTGAGCTTGGAGGGCTGAGAGCAGAGAACTCTCTCCAAGTTCACATGCTCCAGTAATCAATACTTCCATTACTTTACTAGTAGCCAACATTCATTGGACATTCACTATGTGCCAGATAGCATTCTAAGCCCTTTTCATGTATTAAATTATTGTGATCCCCTCAACAACCTACAAGGTATGGATTTGAGGCACAAGGAAGTTGAATTATGTTCCTTAGGGATCTACATAACTAGCTGATGGCTGAACTGGGATTCAAACCCAGTTTGCTATCCCCCTTTTACCTTAATTGTAATCCAACCTTTGAGATCCTGTCTGATCTACAAGGATACCACGGGGGAGTTTGGATTTGGTGAGCAGTGGGTTTCAGCAGGCAGTGGAGAGCCACTGAAAGTTTTGGAATGGGAGAGTGATATTTTCAACACAGTACTTAGAATGTTTTGTTAGACTAGAGTATGACAGAATGGCCTAAGTAAAAGAGAGGCCAGGGCAGGAAAAACACTTGTGGCATTATAAACATCATTTAGAGCTTGATCATGTGTATGGAAATGAAACTACTCTTCCACATGGAACTTTCACTCCCGCTGGGTCAGGTTCCCCACTGGCTTGGTCAACTTGCCAAGGCTCAGTTTTTGCTGTTTCCCTGGCCCAGAGTACATTTCTCTATCTGCTTTATTTCTTTATATATAAAAATAGTTAAAAATAGCTACAGATATATTATTATTATTGAGCTCTTCCACAATATCATTCCTCTGAAATACTCATCATCTGATTTATATACTTTTGACTTAGTCACTTTCCACATATTTATTATTTTTCACCATAGGGTCTTAAGTTCCTCAAGGGCAGGAACTGCATCTTATACTTTGGCCTGCTCTGCAGTGTTGAGATCATCAGAGTTACTCCATAAATGCTTGTGGAATATAAAAACGCATAAATAACTTTCCTTTTTTAAACATGGGCAAGCTTACTGACAGTAGGTTCCTGGAGTAATATAATTAGGAAGCTCCAAAATAAAAATTGTGTTAAGGAACTACTTAAATGCTGTAAAAGAAAGTAGAGAAGACAGCCAATTAGCATCTACGAGCACCCATGATTTCTACACAATAGAAGAAGTCATTTATTGGATTTAGTTGACTTACTTAAGTTCCTGGCTACAGGATATCTCCTGAATCCTGAATTTGCTTCATCCAAATGAGGAAGGTAGGGGCTCCCATTTATAGGCAAGTTACAAGGTATCCAGACTGAGAGACCCCCAACTCCATTGGCAGATTTGAGGGTGGGGCTACGCAATCAAGGAGCCTGAATGAGGGGAACAGAACAAACAACTACTGAGCATCTAGTGTGTGCAAACACTATGCTGAACACATTTTTTAAAGTCTTCATCACAAACCTTCTAGGTATGTTTTGTTATCTCCTTTGAAAGATGAGAAAGCTGAGCTCTGGAAGAGTGCATAACTTGTCCAAGAGTACACAGATAGTAAGAAGTGGAGCAGTGATTCAAATTTACCTCTGTCTGGCTCTAAAAACAATGCTTTACTGTTTACACACAGGGCTACACTGGTAATGTAAATGTGCGAATTAGGCTGGGTGTAAGAAAATTGAGAGGTTCACAAGTCCTGCTTAAAGACATCCAGAATCAAACTTAAAAATTGTGTCGTTCTCTCTCTCCTTTAAGCCAAAGAAAAGCTTTTATAGGTTGGACTTCGCTATCATCATTTGCAACTCTTATTTTAATAAGGCACGGTACCCAGTCAGGGGTGGGAGCTATGAATCTGTCTGGCATTTTCTGTGATAGGCTGCTGTTAACTAGCAAGGTCAGCCTAGTACTAAAGCTAACCCTTGAGGGGAAAAAAGCATACCATGCAGAGGTTGTGAGAGAAAAGATATCATCCAGGGATCCAACGCAGGTGACATTCCTAAAGACAGCCAGAGCTGGGCTGTCAGCTAACAGACTTCAGCAAAGAGTTGGGTGGAGCGACAGCCAGGCTGGCATACCGCAAGAGGGCTGGGGGCTATGGCAAATGGAGTATCAGGAGAGTCTGGAACACACAGGTCAGCCGGTTCCAGAGGAAGATAAAGGTGGTGTCAGAGAGGCTGGGCAGGTGATGGAGAAGGCGGCGGAAGAAGTGGTCAGAAGCAGAGCGGTCAAAAGCAGATCAGTCAGGAGCAGGGATCTAAAGAATAGCTTCAAGGCAGGGTATTTAAGGCTGAGCTGCTCTCTCTGCAATGCCGGAGGAGTAGATGACAAGCTCCACCCTGGGGAGCCAGGTAGGATTTAGAGTAAGCAGAAAGACGTACATGGAGTTCTGGGAGTTGTTTCCTAGAACTTGGCTAAGGCAAGAGTGGTCCCTATCCTTGCAATTTAGAGAGCCATGTATATATCACAATCTCAGATACACACAGACACAGACACACACACACTAAAAGTTATATAAGAACACACGGGTGCCCCTAACACTAGAGGCCCAGCTCTTACTACTGGCACATTATGACCTGCGACCCTGAACATTCGCTGTCATGGCTAACACTGTTCAGGCCCCAGGGAAATGCTTCTCCACATCTCTGGCGCCATAATGCAAGTCAACTCACTCAAGTATGTGGGTTTGCTGTTGTTATTATTAAAAAAAAGACAAGGGAAACTTGAACAGTGGAAGTACATAGGTAAGAGAAAAGACAAATTAGCATGTCAGATCTCTTCTCTCAGGGAGCATGAATGCAATAGATTCTGGCATAATAAAATATGATTGATTTTTTAGTAGTGTCACACATTCTTTATATTTTTTGCTTCTCTTTATGTTCCAATTTGTGGTTCTGGAGGCACTTAGAATTAATATGGTATTCACAAAAGTCATTCATGGTGGACGAGTAATATTTTGCAATATTAAACAATTGATATTACTCTTAAATTTATATATCTAGAGATCTAGATATAACGTGTGTGAAGTGTGACATTGATTCTTAACATGGTTCACTATATGGGCATCCAATGCTCAAATTGCAAATAATCATATTTTTATAAAAATTTATTAAGCTTTAACTAGATTTGCAAAAACTCAAATTAAAAATTAAGGTTAATTTAAATAATTATTTTAAAATATGATATTCATTAATTATAATATATGTTTTATCTTTTAAATTCAATAGATAACTGAATATTTTGGAAGAAAATAGATTTATAATTCTTTGAGAAATAAGTTTAATTTTATAAATTTTTATACTCAATTTACATTTTAAATGAAAATTTATTCAAATTTTATACACTTTGAATACAATTTACATTTTATATTTTTCAGACTGAATCCATTTCATTCTCACAACAACCTTGTGAGGTGAATATCATTATTATCCTCATTTGTATCAATTGAACACAAATTACATGAAACTCTTGATTATAGGAACATACTCAGTGATTTTACTTAACTGAAGGTGAGAAAAATACATTTCATAGAATAGATATATGATAATTTATGAATTATGTATGCTTTCATTACTTAACCAAATATTATCCAACTATCAATAGGCCACCACCTACACATAAGCAATGATGATTAAATTCAGTCAATCTTGATATTTTAATTTTGGTTATATGAAACCATAACTTTGCATGTATTTTTAAATTTTGTCATCATGATGGTATAAATGTCAAGGTAAAACATAATTTATTTGCCATTTTGTTATTTTGATTTATAACTTTTAATATTTAGACATATGGTTTGTGGGTTTAGTAGGTTGAATTGTGGCCTCCAAAATGATATGTCCAAGTTCTAATCCATGGTATCTGGGAATGTGACCTTATTTGGAAAAAGGGTCTTTGCAGATGCACTTAAATGAAGCATCTCAAGATAAGATTATCCTGGATTAACTGTGTGGGCCATAAATCCAATGTCAAGTGCCCTTGTAAGATGAGAAGACACAGAGTTGCAGGGGAGGGGAAAGGAGTGCTTGGAGCCACCAGGGGCTGAAAGTGGTGAGGAAGGGTTCTCCTTGACAGCCTCAGAGGAAGGGCTGGCATCAAGGGCAGACATTTTGATTTCAGATTTCTATCCTCCAGAATGGTGAGAGAATAAATTCTTTTTGCTTTAAGCCACCATGTTTGGGAAACTAATACAGAAGTATTCCACCTGTACCCTTGTCCCGGGCCTGCTAAATATTAAGAATGTGCCTGGATACTGTGTAGGCTAGTCTTGGGCAAACAGTACAGGAGCTTGGTTTTAAACCTGCCCCCTGTCCTAGGCCCCGTGCCTTCCCTGAGAGAAGCTAAGTTCCTTGGAGGCAGGCACCTATCTTTGACTTTTTTATATCCCCAACTATTGGCCAGGTACTCAGTATGAGCTAATGAAAGAATGAATAAATGAATGATTGAATAGTGGACATCAAGAATGCAGGTCCAGGCTTGCCTGGGTTAGAATTCAATTACCGGAGGTGGTTCTTCTGAACACTAAAGTGTGAAAAACTCTGCTTTACACTAATGTTGGAGAGAAAGGAGTACAGGACATAGAAAATGAGACCTTCATTCCAGTAATCAGCCTGCCATTTACTGCCTTGGGCTGGTAAATGTTTAACAACTGGCTCTCTGCAAAAAAATAACACAAAATAAAACAAACTCTTCTTCCTTTTAAAATTTTCTGATTTCTATAGTGTAAATATTCCCAATATAGCTGATTTCAAGGTACCAATAAGAAGCCACTGAATCTAGAGTTGGGAAGAGGATCACAGTGCACTGTTTGCTTTCATGAGTCCCTCTCAGCTGGTTCCAGCACACTGTTACCTGTGACTGAAAATTGTCTGAACTGGAGTGACATCAGCAATATGGAAGAATAGGGGTTTTCTACTGTCATCTCCCCAAGTGCACTGATTTTTACAACCACCCACAGCTGAGAGTACCTTTGTGGGAGTCTGGGTGTCCAGTGAAGAAGTTCCAGCACACCACTGGAACAAAAAATCCGTGAATAGACACATTCAAGAGGTTAGGAAGATCAGTTTCACTTTACCCATGTCACCCCTCCCCCAAGGTAGTACAACTCAGTGCCAAAAGAAACTCTTTTGACCCATAACTCCTCCCATGGAGAAAAGTGAGAATGTGGTGAGTGAGCAGCTGGCTTGCCCCACTGTGTAGAATGTCACACAAGAGACCCAACTCTTTCTCATTCCACACAGAATGCTGAGGGGATCACCATAGCTGTGTGGCTGGGAGAGGCTGTAAGCAGGGAAAAAAGGTAGGGACTCACAGGCACAGGGCTTGAAACTCAACAAAGGGCCATATATCCTACAAATCATTTCACAGTCTCAATCAGGAGGCCCACTCATGAGCCAATTGGGATACCTCATGAACCCCCTCAACTGTCCCATGGATACCCCCAATGTTCTACTCACCTCACCCCTCTTCCAGCCCCGCATGGTTAGCTCCCCATATGTTCTCCCTGTATAGTGTGAGAGCCTTTGCAGATGGCTTGTGAACACATGCAATCAACTGGCCCAACTCTGCAGGATTGAGACAAGGTGCAAAAACTTGAGCATTTTAGGGCTCTGCCCTAGGGAAAACAAATGAAAGATTCTTAGTGCCCAGCCTAACTTTGCAGGATGAAGAGCAGACATACAATCTTAAGAATTCCTACCCAAGAAGGAACAAGAAGGGTGGAGTGGGCCCATCCATAGAAAATGTCTAACAGAATTTCATAATCCCTAGCCCTGTTGACTAATAAAGATATTTCTTTCTTGTAGCCATTCAATAAAGACTGGAGGATGTAACTAACTGCCTCTTTAAATGTGAAGATGGCAACAGAAGACTTCAAGGAACAGGAAAAAACTGAGGAACACAGTTTCCTAGTAATTGACCTCAAAGAAATGGAGCTCTATGAATGGCCTTAAGAAGGATTCAAAATAGTTTTAAGGAAGTTCACAAACATACAAAAAATCATGAGAATACTATGAACAAATATATACCAACAAATTAGATAATCTATATGACATGGATAAATATCTGGAAACATACAACCTACCAAGACTGAGTTATGAAGGAATAGAAAATCTGAACAGACCAAAAATGAATAAGAACATTGAATCAGTTATCAAATATCTGCCAGCCAAATAAAAGCTCAAGAACAGATGTCTTCACTGGTGAATTCTATCAAACACTTAAAGAAGAATTAATACAAATCCTTTTCAAACTGCACCAGAAAATTGGAAAGGAGGGAATACATCTAAATTCATTTTACAGAGCCAGTATTACCTCCATACAAAAGCTATATGAGGACACTACAAGAAAAGATGATTATAGGCCAATATCCCTGATGAACGTAGGTGCAATAATCTCAACAAAATACTAGCAAACTGAATTCAACATCACATTAAAAGGATCATTCACCATGATCAAGTGGGATTTGTTCCTGTTATGCAAGGATGGTTTAATATATACAAATCAATAAATGTGATACATCTCTTTAAGAAAATGAAGAATAAAATTACATGATCATTGCAATAAATAAACAAAAAGAATTTGAGAAAATTTAACACATTTTTATTATAAAAACTCAAGCTGAAAGCTCTTCCTCTAAGATCAAGAACAGTACAAAGATGCCCAGTAGTGCCACTTCTAGTCAACAGTACTGAACATACTACTAGCCAGAGCAGTTAGGCAAGAAAAAGAAATAGAAGGCATCAAAATTGGAAAGGAAGAACTAAAATTGTCTCTCTATCTAAATGATTTTATATTTAGAAAACCCTAAAGACTCCACCAAAAACCTGTTAGAACTAATAAACAAATTCAGTAAAGTTATAGGATACAAAATCAACATACAAAAATCAGTAGCATTTCTATTACATATACTAACAATGAATGAACTACTGAAAAAATTAAGGTAATAATTCCATTTATAATAGCATCAAAAAGAATAAATACATAGAAATAAATTTAATTAAGGTGATAAAAGGTCTGTACACTGAAAGCTATACATTGATGAAGGAAATTGAAGAAGATAAATAAATGGAAAGGTATTCTATGTTCATGAATCAGAAGAAAAAATATTGTTAAAATGTCCATATTACTGAAAGCAATCTGCTGATTCAATGCAATCCCTATTAAAATTCCAAAGATATTTTCACAGAAATAAAAAAGGCACTCCTAAAATTTGTATGAAATCACAAAAGACCCTGAATTACCAAAGCAATCTTGAAGAAAAACAAACCTATGGGCATCATATTTCCTGATTTCAAATTATATTACAAAGCTATAGATAGTAATCAAAACAGTAGGATCCTACACAAAGACAGACATATAGACCAATGCAACAGAATAGAGAGCTCAGAAATAAATCCACACATATACATTCAACTAATTTTCAACAAAGTCTTCAAGAATACACAATGGGGAAAGGATAGTCTCTTCAATAAATGGTATTGGGAAAACTGTATATCTACATGCAAAAGAATGAAATTGGACCTTTATGTTATACTACACACAAAAATGAACTTAAAATGGATTAAAGACTTAAACATAATACTCAAAACCATAAAACTCCTAGAAGAATACATAGGGAAAATCTCCTTGACATTGGTCTTGGAAATGAATTTTTTAGTATGGCACCAATGGCACAGGCAACAAAAGCAAAAATAGACAAATGAGACTACGTCTATGTAAAGATACAGGAATAAACAAACTCAGTTTCTCCTACCAAACTCTCTACTCTCACATAGTCATACAACACTTCTGACAGCAGGTGTGTGTATGTATGTGTGTGTGTGTGTGTGTGTGTGTAGTGTATTTCCCCATACACTAAGCAATCAGCCAATTCTCCAGATTCTGCAGTGGACACCAACTAGGTACCTTCTAATTCAATTCAGTTCAATTCTGACACTACCTACCTTTAGATATTGTCAGATTCCACAGTTTTGGGGCTCAATCCCACAAGATTGTCCTTCACTTCAGATGCCAGTCACAAGTCCAGGCCTCCTGAATTTCTAACTAACAGGCTATAAATCATGATCTCCTCCTTAGGTTTGATTAATTTGCTAAGCCAGCTCACAGAACTCAGGGAAACACTTACATTTACTCCTTTATTATAAAGGATATTACAACAGATACTGTTGAATACCAAGATGGAAGAGATGTATAGGGTGAGATATGGGAGAAGGCGTGCAGAGCCTCCATGCCCTTTATGGGCACACCACCCTCCAGGCACCTCCATGCACTCAGCTACCCAGAAGCTCCCTGAATTCAGTCCTTCTGGGTTTTTATGGAAGCTTCATTATGTAGGCATGATTTATTAATCATTGGACATTGGTGATCAACTCAACCTTTACTCTCTCTCCCCTCTGAGGAGATTGGGGGGGTGGGGTTAGGGCTGAAAGTCCCAACCCTCTAATCATGCTTTAATCATTCTGGTGACCAGCTCCCATTCTGAGGCTACCCAGGAGCCCCCAGCCATCAGTCAACTTGTTAGCATACTGAAGGTACTTTTATCACTCCTGAGATTCCAAGGATTTTAGGAGCTGTATGTCAGGAGACTGGAACAAAGACCAAATACATATTTCACAATATCACAATCAAATAAAAAATTTCTGCAAAGTACAGGAAACAATCAACAAAATAAAAAAGCAAACTATAGAATGGGAGAAAATGTTTGTAAACTATATATTAAATAAGGGTTAACATAAAAAATATATAATGAACTTATGCAACTCAATAGCCAAACAAACAAACAAACAAAACCCACAACTCAAAAAACAAATAACCTGATTTAAAAAATGGGCAAAGGACCTGAACAGCCATTTTTGAAAGAAGACATAAAAATGGCCAACAGGTATATGAAAAGGTGTTCAACATCAATAATCATTGGGGAAATGCAAATCAAAACCACAATGAGATATCACCTCACATCAGTTAGGACAGCTATTATCAAATAATAACAAATGTTGGCAAGGGTTTGGAGAATAGGGAACCCTTATACACTGTTGGTGGAAATATAGATTGGTACAGCCATTAGGAAATTGTATTTGAACTCTGGGAGGGTAGAAATTATGTTGTCTTGAGTATAATATAGTGTACCTAGCAAATGACCTGGCATATAGTAGACAAAGATAATTATTGAATGAATGATTCAAGTCTGTTCAAGGTCTGACTGAAAGGAAAATCTCAAATGAGGCAGGACACTGTCTCTGGGAAGTAGATTAATTTGACTCATTTTTTTTTCTTTTTTCTTTTTTTTTTTTTTATTTCAGCTCATCATGGGGGTACATAAGTTCAGGTCATATACATTGTCCATGTCCCGCCCATCCCCCCGAGTCAGAGTCCCAAGCGCGTCTGTTCTCATTCTCCAGACGGTGCGCCTGGCACTCATCATGTAGTCATACCTCCATCCCCTCCCCCCCCAACCTCCCTGGGTCTGCACCTTCAAGCATGACCATTCCCCAGAGACTCATTTTTTACAAATTTTTTGACCCCTTGATGAAGGAGGTATCCCAATGAAGGGAAGAAAGCCCCTGAACTTGCCAAGTGGGTTCTTGGCTTCTCAGAGGAATGAATTCAAGAGTGAGCCACCTACCTATAGGAAGGTTTATTGAGAGAGACAGACAAAAGATCCTACTCCACAGACTAGGGGTCCTTTCCCGAGTAGGAGGGGAGGGCAATGGTAATGTTTTTAAATGTTCAAAAGCCCTGTTAGGAAACAGTCATATGTACATGACCAGCATTGTCTTGAGGTCAGGCCGTAAAAAAAAGGTTAATCATAAACTGCCCTGACAGCAAAGTAAGCACAGGCAGTTTGTTAGGCATCCAGCTTAATAATTCATCCATCCTCGGGTGGTCCTGGTCTGGCAACTTGCAGGCAGCTTCCTTGTTCAGGGTGGTCAGGGTCTGGTATCAGTCAAAATGCCTGTACTCAGGCTCTCTTGACCTTCCTTTTCTGCCGTATCCCTACATTGCCCTCACTTGCTTTAGATTTAAAGGCTGAATTCAGGCTATCTCTGCTCTCACGGCTGCAAGGTGATCTGATTTTGGTTTGAGGGAGGTGTAGGGAGTGGGATCCAAAATGCTCAGGCTGCAGTGGGTTCCACAATGTGCATGAAATGTCTGACCTTGGTCATGGTCTCACCCTGACTCCCAGGGCATCTGTGTCAGTGTCTGGCCAGGTCTCTACTGGAGAGCTGGCACCCATCTGCCCTGGAATTGAAAACCTCTGTATTTGACTTGCAAGGTGGCTCATGCCCTAACAGGAGCCAAAACAAATGAAAGATGGCATCAAGAGTTGGCTGTGGTCCTGGATCTAAGTTGGGGCACTCAGAGGCTTGCCAAGGGATTAGGATGGGGTGAGCATGATATAATTATGACTAGATGATTGGATGGTGGTTGTAAGATACAAGATAGACCCACCATCCACAAAGCTCTGTGCCGTGACATTACGGGAACTGGTGCCAGGGACCAGGGCCCCCTCCCTTCCTACTTAATCAGCAATTATGATCTGCCCTGCCTTCTCTGAGGGGCCCTGGACATTAGCCACCTGCTGCAGGATGCCACTTCAGAGCTGGGCTGGGAGCCACTGGCCTTCTTGCACCAATCTTGAGCCGGCAAAAGCAAGCCGCAGTGCGTGCATCATTAGACAGAAATTGGGGACTGGGGCAGGCTGAAGAATTTCAGCTGAAATGGAATCCATACATAAACAGCTTAAAACAAGAATGTTTCAGACACCTGCTTGTCTTAGCCAATTTATAACCATCTTCACAGAGAGACTTGGAACTTTGCGATCAAGACAGAATCAAGGGCCTGAGCCCTACCCCAGCCCTGCTGTGCTAGACTGAGACTTTGAACAAGTCCCTTCCTGGCCTGATCTTACATTTACTATGGGAATAGGCCAGCTATTCTTTAATATTTCATCTCATTTTAATATTCTGTTATATCTTACTCAACGCTGTGGCCCAGAGCCTAGCAGAGTACCTGGAACATACTAGGCCCTTAATAAGGATATAGATTAAGTACTTTTTGCATATCAGGTACTGTGCTAAGCACTTCACAAACATTATCAGTCCAGTGAATACTCAAAAACATAGGAAAATGGGGGCTCAAAGAGATTAAATAACCTGCCCAAGATCACCCACCAGTAAAGGATAGAACAGAAACTTACAATCAGTTTTTTTCTGGCTCCCAAGTTTATGATTTTTGACCACCACACTGTGCCGTGTCTCAATAAATAACCCAAATGAATGCATGAGTGTTATTTATTAGGCTAGCCTAGAGTTTTGGTGAGCTAATAGATTTAGACAGAAAATTGCCTTGATTGATTTCTTTGGATTGTCAATGGATGGGTCAACACATGTGTCGTTGATAAGAGGAGCATCCATAGATACCAAGCACACAGCAAGATAGAAACCTATTAAACATCCCAACAGCAACAGTCAGTAAAATTTCCCCCCGTGAACCTTCTGGGAAACACAATACCTTCAAGCCATTCTTTCATCATACCAGCAATTGACAGTGCCCTGTTCTCTAAATCTGGAAGTTTGACTCATAAAAAATAAAAAAAATAAAAAAGGAAACATTGATTTTTCAGAAGCAGGACTCCAGTGTGATCTGAAGGGCAGGGATTTGGCCTATTCAGTTTCCTTTATTCTGAGCCTGGCCTGAATCCCCTCCTAAGCTCTCTGATGGTGAGGAGATAAGCAGGAGTGGAGTCAGCTCATGTGTAAGTGTTAAGTGCAGCAAGAGGCAGGACCCACCTTCAGTGCAGGCCTCAGCAAAGGGTGGAAGAAAACAAGGTAGGTTTGGCCCCAGAACACAGAAGCTAGTATGGCCCTCTGAGCAGCAGAGCCAGGGTACCTCCCGGTGTGCTGCTATGGAGACAGAGAAGGCCTACAGTGGCGTCTGTCAGTCCCTGAGTAGCATCAGGAGTCTGGATTTTTCCTGTTTTGAGACTTGAGCCCAAGTATGTACAAACCTGACTGTGATGGATCTGTGTTGCATTTTCTTCTTAGCACCACGCTCCCTTCCTCTAGCAATGGGACCTTGATTTGATTGAGGGGAATTCATTCTTTCCTCTATGCAGCCCAAGGGTTTCTGACAAAGAAGGCCAGCCCAGGATGGAACACATGACCCAGGCCAAACCAGTGGGGGGTATTTTACCCCCACCCACCCTGTATAGTTTAGGGATGGACACTCACCCCAAGTCATGCCTGTTGGGGTCAGTGAGCTCCAACCCATGACTTTGGTTTGCCCTCTAAGGGAAGTAGGCTCTCCTAGATAAGTTAACTGCCATGCTGTACCAAGATTGAAACTATAGGGCAACTCCACACAGAGCTTGGACTTGGAGCCAACCCAGAGGTGGCAGTGTTGTAAGGTAAACTCAGGGAACATTGTTTATGTTCTGAATTGTGCCATATCCAAGGGAGTTTCAGTTATGTGAGCGAATAAATTCTCTTTTGCCTAAGCCAGTGAGGACGGAGTTTTATGTTGCTTTCAAATTGAAGAGCTGACTGATTCACTGACCTTTAGCTGCTATTCTTTTTTCCCTTTCCCGTGGACCAAACTCCTCTAATGTGTGGGTTGAGACAACATAAAAACTGAGCTATGAAACTGAGGGTGAACCGGGACAGGCACTCACTCTAAGGAGAAAGTCCTATCTCACCAGTTTTGCTCAAATCAGTGTCACTTTTGGTTCGCTTGATAATATCTCTGATAAATGTAAACACTGCCTCTGATGTTCTTCATTCCTTTATTTAGTGATATATGCATGGCATTTTATATTAAGGTGTTTAATAGCTATTCTTTCGGGGGAGTGATATAGGTAGATAGTTAGGGATGGGATTATTCCCTTTCCCCAGGTTGTTTTTAGGATGTATGTGTGCAGCCTGGAGCTCTCCATACCCTGTGGGAGGACAGTGTGTCATCGGGAGCCATGTCCCACTTTGAGCAATATCTCTGGTGGGAGCGTCCTGATTTTAAATCCATGTATTTGGAATCCCTGAGATCATGGGATGAGAACACCCCTCCCCAAGTCTAATATCAAAGGCTCACCTTCTCTGTTATCAATGGTGGGATGTGAATAGTTATGTTGGCAAAGGAGGAATCGGTGGTGGCGGGGGGAATTGTGAAAACTGCTGCAATGTGGAAAGCATTTGGAGTATAGGCTCTTTATGAATGTTCACTCCCAGATGCTGGGCTTGGGTTAGTGCCTGGTTTGCCTCCACTGTGCACATATGTACCATGAAGTCAGCCAATCCTGTAGTTCCTGAAGTCATACTGATCTCTGGGATCATAATGTTACCCAGGAACCATGATTGCTAGGTGGTTGAGTGGGGCGAGCTACATCCTTGCTGCTCAAAGGGGTTTGAAGACCAGAAGCAGCACCAGCATCATCCAGGGGCATATTAGAAATGCAGGATCACAGGTCTCGCACCTGACCTACTATATCAGAATCCCCAGGTGATTTGTATGCACAATAAAGTATGAGAAGTACTTTTCTACACCCACGGACTCCAGTACTTCACTCAGGTCAACACTTAATGAGTACCCACTGTGTGCTGGCACTGTGCTGAGTATCAGATATAAAGATGAATAGTGCACCGTCTGTCTAAAGGGCTCCTCACAGCTTACTTACTTCTTACTTCTTTCTCCAGTCTCTCCCCAACCCTCTGCATTTTGGCTTTTGCTCTATCTCCGCACTGAAATGCTTCCTTTGAAGACCACTAATGACCTGCTTTTTGTCAAATTCAGTTTTCTCCTCTCAGCAGCATTTAACACCCTAACACCTCCTGCTTAAATGCTGTCTTTTCCTGGTTTTGCTGACATTGTGTGATCTTGGCCCTTCCTTTTCTGCTCTCCCTCCCCTCTTCATGTTTATTGGCCTGTCTTCCTCTTTCCCAGGGTCTCTCCCTCTCCACCGGTTTTCTCACCGGGTTATCGTCTCACCAGTTTATCTCATCCAGGGCCTTGACATGAACTGCTTTTATTATGAAGTCGTTGGCCTTCTAGGAACACAAGAACTGCTGATATGAAGAGGACCTTGGGCCTCTCTTTCCTATAGACTCTTTTTTGGAAAGCTGGCAATTGCTTCCAGTAGGGAATTCAATTTGGAGTGTGTCCCTGAAATGAGGGGAGTAGATATTTGAGAGCATTGCTGCTGTAACAAATTATCCTTTGACTCTATAGCATTGCCACAAACTTGGTGGCTTAAAACAAATTTATTATTTTACAGTTCTGTAGGTCAGAAATCTGATATGGGTCCCATGGGGCTAAAATCAAGGCATCTGGAAGGCTGTGTTCTTTTCTGGAGGCTCTAAGAGAGAATCCGGTCCCTTGACTTTTCCAGCTTCTGGAGGCTGCCCACCTTCTTTGGCTCCTGGCCTCTTCCTCCATCTTCAAAGCCAGCAGCAGGGGCTAAGTCCTTCTCATGCTGCCATCACTCTGGTTCTCTGGAGCTTGAAAAGGTTCTCTGCTTTTAAGGACTCATATGATTGTACTGTACTCACCTGGATTATCCAGCCTCCTCTTTCATCTCAAGGATCTTAACTTTAATCAATTGCAAAATCTCTTCTGTATGTACGTTAACATATTCACTGGTTCAGGGATTAGGATGTGGACATCTTTGGAGTCTATTACTTAGCCACCACAACCTGACTGAGAGAGTAGAGGTTAGAGGAAGGGGGTTGGAAGGGTGGCACATCCCCCTTGTGCCCAGCATAGATCCAAGATAAAATGAGTTAACAAGACACCTCGGTGCCAAAATCTGAAAGGTGGGAGTGAGAAGGAGGGGTGGGATGGGGCAGAGATGGTGTGGGGAATGTAGGAAGGTGCAGAACTCAGGCTCAGCCACTGTGCACTGATGGTGCTAAGTCTATCCCCAGTCATGTGCAGAACAGCACCACACACTCAAGTTCAACACTAAACTGGTTGCCTCCTGCATGTCATTCATTCCCTGTGTTTCCCCGCTATTTAGTTTATGATTCAAGGTGAGAACTTCAATCATCCTGCTTTCCTTTTCAGTCATCCTCCCACCAACAGGTTATGGACCTCTGTCAAACCTTCTTTGTCTGTGTTTCTCAAACACAGCTATTGTCCCAATGCAGGCCTCCCACTTCCCTCTGACCCAGGAGCTAACCTTTAAACCGGGCTTCCTGCCCCCATGACTATCTGACTTCAGTCCATTTCCCATGCTGGTCTCAGGTGATCTTCCACAGAACACCTTAATCCAACTTAAGCACTTCCCACTGCCTTCAGGGTCAAGTCCATACTTGGCATGATTTTCAAAGCCAGTTTGGCTACAATCTCCACATCTTGCCTTATTTTTGCCAAATTTCATGCTGTACTCTACACTTCACCCTCTCTGAATCCTTACTTTTCTTCAATCGTGCCCATTCACTCTTTCCAACTTTAGCAATGTTGCTCCCTTCACCTGCCCTCCTGATCCCACAGGACTCAGCTCAGCTGCTCCCTCCCTTCACCCTTTCTAGGTAGTCTTGGTCATGCCTCCCTCCCCAGACTTCTGTAGCCTATTGCACACATTGGTATTGCAGCATCTAGCATGTTGCCTTGTACTTGTGTGTGCATCAGTCTTCCTCTCTACATGCACCAGGCAATGTTGGGAGAGCCCTTCTTTGTCATTGTGGAATTTTTATTTATAGATCTTATTATTAACAAAGCTTTGTTGGCTCATAGGACTAAGTTCATTCCCCCACTAGGCCACACCATTCTTCAGAATGGTGGCCCATCTATGTCACTCATGTACTGCCATTGTTTCGCATAGTGCCTACCATACCCTAAGTGCTCATGTTGAATAAATGAATGAATGTTCTTTCTTTATTCAAATCTGAGAGCTAAGAAGTGAAGCCCCTACCTACCCACCCAGGGGAAAAAGAGACTTGCCTCACACTCTCCACCCTGAATATCTATCTCTTTGGTCATGGTTCTTTCCTCTGGTTATGCCAAGGAAGGTGTGGATTTTAGTCTTATGGAAGGCCAAAGGCAGTCATCCTTGGGGTTTCTTTCTAACTTAGAGATGATGTAGAGTTATGCTTCTAGGAAAAGCTGATGTTGGTTTCTGGGTACCATTGCTCAGAAATAATCTGAGATGAATCCACCTGTCCCCTGCAGCTTTCTATTAGGATGCATTTAACTTTTATTGCTATTAGCTCATTCAAACGATCAATATTCCCCTAATGTGCCAAGCTCTATGCAAAGCCAAGTGGAGAAGAGAGGGGAATCGGAGAGGCTCCTGTCCTCATAGAGAAAGTAGTCAAGGTTAGCACTGTGCTAGCTGACAAGCAGCACTCTGGGGGTTCAGGAGAGCTTGAGTTGAAGCCATGGTGCTGGCTTGGGGGCATATCCCAGACAGAACTCAGACCTGCCAGTTATCCCACTGGCAAAGAGATGCTGTGTTTTCTGGATGTGTTAACCAAGGGCCTGACTGGTGAAGAAACCACACCAACAAACCAGAAGGCAGCAGGGACTCACAAACCTTTCAGCACAGCAGGCCAGGCAATCTACTATCAGGTTCGACGGTCCTTTCACTTAGAAACTCCCATCTTTTGTTCCACTAGAGGGTCACAGATTGGTATTTCAGAGAATCATAGCATCTGAATGTTAGTCAAGACCTGAGAAAAGCTCTGGCCCCAAATTTCATTCTATTCTTAAAACCTAACCTTACAATTTTAGTTGAAAAGACCATGATTTCCCCACAGAAATGCAGTCACACCTTTGTCATGAGTCAGGTGACTAAATATGAATGTCTGTTTCTAGAGTCTCTATTTTGTGCCATCTCCCCAGCTTCTAGCTATCTGAACCTCACAGGCTAGTGATTTTTATTGTTTTTAATGAGTATAAGGCTTAGGGTGCTACTTCTAAGTAATTTTTTGTTGAGACATAACAACAAAAGTTTTTGTTATGAATGTATAACAGGAAAAAGCCCAAGAATATTGCTGATCAATTTTTACAAAGTGAACACACATGTATCCACTATTATGATAATGGTGTACATTATCAGCACTCTAGAAGCTTCTCTTGTGCCCTCTTCCAGTCATTTATTCAATATATGCATCCATTTCTATCATATTAATAGAAGTAAAATTGCTGAGTTATAGAGCATGTATATATTTGGCTTTAGTGGATATTGAAAAACATTTTTGCAAAGTGGTCTTATCAATTTACTTTTTCAACAGTTTTTTGTGAGAGTTCCAGTTACTTGCATCCTTGACAACAGTTGGTATTGTCACTCCTTGTCATTTTAGCCATTCTAAGGGGTGAATAGCAGAACCTCATTATGGTTTTAATTTTCATTTTTCTGTCAACTTCTAATGCTAAACAACTTTCTGTATGTTTTTTGTTTTGCACTTGAGGACTGGCCATGTTGTCCAAGTTTGTTGCTTTCTTTTTGCTGCATTGTTTATCTTTTTTAAAAAAATTAATTAATAAGGATATATATGTAAATATAATATATATATGAATTCTTGGTCAGATATGTGTATTAGAAATATCCTCTCCTATACTTATCTATTTTTTGCTTTGTTTAGCACCTTTTGTACCTTGTTTCAGAAGTATTTGCCTACCTCAAGGTCATAAATATATTCTTTTCTGTTATCTTCTCTGGAAGATTTATTGTTTTAACTTTCAGATTTAGGTCCATGATTCATCTGGATTGATTTTTGAAAATGGTGTGAATTGGGGTCAAGATTCTTTTTTTCCCCCAAAGATATTCAATTGACTCAGCAATATTAATTGAAAAAACCATGATTTCCTCACAGAAACCATAGTCACACTTTTGTCATAAATCAGGTAACTAAATACGAACAAACCTGTTTCTAGACTCTCTATTTTGTGTCATTGATCCATTGGTATATACTGGCACCATTCTACACAGTCATAAATATATTAGCTTTATAAAAATATTGCTATGTAATAGTGGAAGTATTCTAACTTATTTTGTCTTATTTATTTTAGGCCCATAGCATTTTTATATAAATTTTAAATTCAGCTTGTCAATTTCCACAAAAATGCATTTTAGTTCTACTTATGTATTAAACTCATCCAGGACATATTATTTTTAAGTCAATGTTCACTTTGTTTTACTTATGCTTTTATTCTCTTGAATTCTCTTTATTCCTTTGCATTTTACCTACTTTTATATGAGGTCATTTTACTTCTGCTGGAGAACTTCCTTTCGTATTTATTTCTTTTAGTGTAGGTTTCCTCCTGATGACAAATTTCTACAGCTTTTGCCTGTCTTAAATATCTTTATTTTGTTTTATTTTTGAAAGTTATATTTGCTGGATGTAGAATTCTATGTCGGAATTCATTTTCTTTCATCACTTTTAAGATGTCATTTCATAATCTTTTCCCCCCATAATTTCCATTAAAAATAACCTGCTAGTCTTATTGGGTCATTTTTTTTTCTGATTCCACTTCTGGATTTTCTTTTGACCTGGGATTATAGTAGTGTCTTGGTCCATTTGTGCTGCTATAACAAAATTCCTGAGACTGGGTGATTTATAAATAACAGAAATTTATTTTCACAAAGTTCTAGAGGCTGGGAAGCCCAAGATCAAGGTGCTGGTAGGTAGATATGGGGTCTGGTAAAGGCTACTCTCTGCTTCCAAGATGACACCTTCCTGCTGCCTCCTCACATGGCAGAAGGGGGCAAAAAGGGAAAAACGTTGTGTTCTTGCATGGCAGAAGTGATGGAAGAACCAGGCAGCTCTCTGAAGCCTCTTTTGTAAGGACATTAATCCCATTCATGAGCCCTTATGACTTAATTACTTCCCCAAAGTCCTGGTCTCTTAATACTATCACATGGGGGATTAACTTTCAATGTGAATTCTGGAGGGACACATCATTCAAACCATAACAAGTAGTTTTCCTATTTTTTGCATGTGTGCTTTTATTTATATTTAACCTGTTTGGGGTTTATAGAGATTCTTCAATCTGTTGATTAATATCTTTTGTCAGTCTTGGCCTTTTTCTCTTCAAGTATTGCTTCTACCTTCTGCTTTCTCTTCTTTTTCTTTTGGGATCTCAATTACACGTTAGGCCTTTCCAATTTGTTTTGTATACCTTACTTACTCTTTTCTGTATTTACCATTCTTTTTTTTCTATGTTTTAGTTTGTACATTTTCACTGTACTGTAATTTCCAGTTCGTTACTCTTTTCTTCTGCTGCGTCTAATCTGCTGTTAAATCCATACTTTTAATTCTTAATTTCATTCATTGTAGTTATCAGTCTTAAATTTATATTTGATTCTTTTTTTATAAACTCTGGTAAAATTCTCCACTTGATATATATTTGTTTGAACATACTAATATTGTTTTAAATATTAAATTTAATTATCATTAAATTATTAATTTAATTAATCATTTTAAAATATGAATATAATAGCTCCAAAGTGTTCACCTATACGTTTGTTTCTTTTTTTTTCCCTTGGGTTTTGATAATTTCATCCTGACTCCTTTCATACCTGGTTATATTTTATGGAATGCTGGGCAATGTATATGAGAAATTGTAGATGTTCTGTACAGTGTTATCTTCCTCCACAGAAGATTAAAATTTCTTCTGTGCAGTAGTTAAGGGAAGGTAACCTTTATGTAATAGTGGATAAAATGTTTGAAGGTTTTGTTTCCTGCTTTGGAGGGTTCATTGAATCTCAATTGCCTTTAAACCTAAGACAGAACATTTGAGAGGTCTTAACTGAAAACATGCGCTGCTTATCAGGGCTTCTTCCCTAAACTTTGACATAAACTAGCATCAATACACAAAATGGCATTTATCACTATCTTTCAGCCTCCACATTGAGTCCACTGAGGATGGTTAATCGATCCTCATGCATATTAAATACAGCTGCTAAGGAATCTATTAATATTTACACACAAAGGGATTCCATCCCCACCTTCACTATCATAGAGTTCACCTCCATTCTCACTTCCGTGGAACCACCCCATCTCTCCCCACTCCTCCTCACCCCAGGTACAGGCCACTCTCATCCTATCCTACCTGCATTCTATGCCTATCCCTGTCCTATATCCTATGCACAGTTGAGGAATCTCACTTAATGTAATTTCTCCCTGTGAGCATTATTATCTTCAAGGAATCATGCAGAGTTCTGCCTCCCAGATACCCAATGATTGAGACCAGGCCTTGCAGACCTGCCATCTGATAAGTTTCTATGCCATGGAGGAATGCATTTGGGAACACAGCAATAACTGTTTTTATCCACTCTCCTCCCAGAACTATTAGGACCAATCCCATAATTCTCACTATTCCATACATCTCTGATTAGCAGTAGTCACTGGCAAAATTCAAACCTTCCCTGGACATTCATAATCTCCTGTACTCTCATCCGTAAACTATTTTGTACATCTCTTAATCATACTCCAAATCTCTCCTGCTCTGTGCCTTCTGGAAGGAACTCTGCAATTATACTCTCCCTTGCCATCAGCTTTTCTCAGACATCCCTTGTATTTAGGGAACGAGGCTGTCCAATTAGACATTGTGGAGCAGAGGAAAGCATCCCTGCTGTGCCCTGTCTCAATTCCTGCCCCACAGAATTTGTGAGAATATGTCAGCAAATAAAATAGTTTTGTTTGATACTACTCAGTTGTAGGTGGTTTGTTATATGGCAACAGGGAAATAGAGCCCGTACAGTCCCTGGAATATACAGAAGAGTTTTATTCAGAGGACTCCCACATTTATGAAGTAAGCCTAAACATCTCTCTCAAGCCTCAGATTTAAATACTCACTTGCCTCCTTGACACCCGTATTTGAATGTCTAATAGGACACTTGAAAGTAATATTGAATACTCTTGAATTTCTGACCCCTAAACCTGTCCCTATCCCATTCCTAGTCTTATTTTAGTGAATGGCACAAATATTTGCTTTGCCTTTTATCCCCACATGCAGTCTACTTGCAAGGTCTGTAGAGTCTGCCTGCCTGTCTTCATCTCCAGTCACTTCCTGAGGTACTTCTTACCTTGTACCTACATTTCTGCAAGAACCTCTACCTGGTCACCATGCTTCTGAGCTCAACCTTTCTAGTCTCTCCTCCTCACTGCTCACTGAAAGATTGTTCTAAAATGTAAGTCTGGTAGGCTAACTGCCCAGTTCAAAATACTTTGGTGGTTCTTCAGTATTTAATAGCATAAAACTCAAAGTCCTTATAGTCACATGTAGGGAACTTCATAATCTGGACCCTGGACCCCAGCCTCCCTGTCTCTTTCCTACATTGCTCTAGCTACACAGAATTACCAGGTTCCCTGAACACACTGACCCCTTTCATACCACTGTGTCCTTGTTCATGCTGTTCCTTTGGAATGGCATTTTCTTCTCCCACTCCTCTTGCTATATACCTGGAAAACTCAACATCCTTCTAGACTCTACTTAGGTGACACTTTTTTTGTGTGGTCATGCAGTCTCTTACCTCTACTACTATTCAGGTATTTCCTTGTGAGTTGTATACTCATGTCACAATACATTTAGAAAGTAGAGAGGGAAAAAAATAAATCAGGTGTAATACTTTCTCAATAATACATTTTTAAAATTTGTTTTGTTTTCTTCTTGTTTTCCCCTGACTGTTAATTCACACACATACACTCAGTTGTAATTAGGGCCTAGATGTAGTTTTGTATTCTGCTTCTTTCATTTAACACAATATCAGCAAAGCATTATCAAGAGAGTGAAAGCCTGAAAATAATACAAAGGCCCAACAATAGAGAATGATTAAGTAAGTTATGTACCATCTCTGTTAAGAAGCCCTAAAAATTATGATAATAATCATATTCATGGACCAAAGGAAGTAATATTGCTAAGATGTTAGTTATCCCCAAATTGACCTATAGATTCAACAAAACCCCAATCAAAATGCCAGCAGGTCTTTTTGTTGAAATCAACAAGCTGATTTTAAAATGCATGTGGAACATTTGTACCCCCATAATATGCTGAAATAAAAAAAAATAAAATGCATGTGGAAAGGCAAAGAACCTAGAATAACCAAAACATTTTGAGAGAGAACACCGTTGGAGGACTTACATCGCTTGGTTTTAAACTTGTTATAAAGCAATAATAATCAAGACAATGTGGTATTGATACAAGGATAGACATATAGATCAATGAAATAGAAGAGAGAGTCAAGAAAGACCCTCACACATATATAGTCAATTAGCTGTAAACAAAGGTGCAAGAGTAATTCAATGGAGAAGTAAGTTTTAATAAATGGTCCTGGAACATACATATGCAAACAATGAATCTTGACCTTCAGCTCATACAATATATAGACATTAATTCAAGATGTACCAGAGACCTAAATGTAAGAGATAAAACTATAACACTTTTGGAAGAAAACAGAAGAAAATATTTGTAACTGTGGTTACATAGTGGTACAAAAACATGAATCATAAAATTGAATTAGACTTCATCAACAGTAAAAACTTTTTCTTTGAAATGTGATGTTAAGAAAACAAATAGGCAAGCTATGGACTGGAAGAAAATATTTGTGAAATTGGTATTTAATATTCAAATAAGTACTTATATCCAGAATATGTAAAGAACTCTCGCCACTCAATAATGAGAAGACAATTTGATGTTCTAACTGGCCCTACTCTGTTGATAATAGGATTTCAAGTTATTTTAAAGACACAGAAACAAGAAGTTGCAAGTCATGTAGCCAAAGCATGCACAGAAGACTTTGACCTCAAGTAACACCTGAAAGTTAAGTCTTACCCCTTCACCCTGCCGACTCCCGTACAGAAGTAAAGGATCAGGGCATGACCTCCAAGTGTCATAACACTTTCAAACGTGAGGGGTCCTGCTCAGGAATGTCTGGTGTTAAGACCTAGTACCATACCTTACCATAAATGGTCTTGCTTAGTGTCCTTCCAATTGAAACCTGACCTGCAAGTGCTTCTGCATACTGGCCTACTCTCCCTTACCCACAATACTTGCTCCAGACCCCAGATTAGGGAGACAGATCTGAGCTTGGCCTCCTATTTCCTTGCTGGTCGACTTGCAATAAAACTTTTTCTTTTCTCAAACAAAAGCATGCTGAATATCATCAGTCATTACAAATTAAAACCACAATGAGATAACACTACCCTTTTATTAGAATGACTAAAATGAAAAAGACTGACCCTACCAAGTATTAGTGAGGACATGGAAAACTAGAGCTCATTTATTGTTGGTAGGGTTGAGCAACTGGAGCTCTCATTTATTGCCAGTGGGATTGCAAAACAGTGCAGCCATTTTGGAAAACAGTTTGGCAAGTTTTTATCAAATTAAACAAACACCCACAAATTGATCCAGCAATCCCACTTCAAGATATTTATCCAAAAGAAATGAAAACATATATCTACATAAAGACTTTTATGTAAATATTTATAATAGCTTTCTTCATAATAGCCCCAAATTGGAAACAACCCAAGTGTCTATCACCAGGTAAATGGATAAAGCATGGTGCATCCATGGAACGAAATTCTACTTAATGATAAAGAGGAACAAAAATGTGGATGAACCTCAAAAGCATTATGCAGAGTGAAAGAGCCAGATATTAAAAAAAAAATCACATAATGTTTGATTTGACTTATATAAAACTCTAGAAAAAGCAAAACTACAGTGACAGAAAGCATATCAGAAGTTACCAGGAACTGGAGTTAGGGGAAGTGACTAGCTACAAAGAGGTATGAAGGACCGTTGGGGTGGGGCAAATGTTCTACACTGTGATTGTAATGGTGTTTACGTGACTGTATACGTTTCTTAACATTGATTATATTGCGCATTCAAAAGTGAATTTCATGGATCATAAAGTAGCCCTTAATAAAGCTGATAAAAACTTTCAAGTATGCCAGAATCCATAGTTACAAATGTGAGCTAGTAACATGGAAATTGTAGATTTTTGTGCTAGCCCCATTTTCTCTTTTGTGATGTGTCTGTGCACAGTAGTTTTGCCTTTTTATGTGCAACTATTGGTTTGCATGCCTACTTCTGGACCATGAGTCTTATTTTTTTTGTTTTGTTTGGTTTTTAGAGATGGGGTCTTGCTCTTGCTCAGGCTGGTTTCAAACTCCTGAGCTCAAATGATCCGCCTGCCTCGGCCTCCCAGAGTGCTAGGATTACAGGTGTGAGCCACCGCACCTGGCCCTGGACCATGAGTTTTTGTTTATTCAACTTTGTGCTTCCCAAGGACCTGGCCAGGGCCTAACACAGAGTATATATTCTATCCATTCAATCAAAAACTGTTTATTGCGACAAGTTTTTAAATTTTTAATTATTATGGATACATAATAATTCTATATATTTATGGGGTATATGAATATTTTCATAGAGGCATACAATGTGTAATGATCAAATCAGGGTAATTGGGGTATCCATCAACTCAAACATTTATCATTTCTTTGTATTGGAAATATTCCAATTCCATTCTTTTAGTTATATTGTTGACTATAGTTACCCTGAAACAAATGTTTAATGATCATTAGCTCGATAATCACTAAAGAATCTAACCTAGGTTGCTGCTTCTTTGAGTCTGGTGGGAGCCTGTTCCCTGCAGGTCCTACTCCTGTCTTCATGAGAACATGTAAGAATAAGGAACTGGCCAGGCATAGTGCCTCACACCTATAATCCCAGCATTTTTGGAGGCTGAGGTGGGAGGATCGCTCGAGGCCAGGAGTTTGAGACCAGCCTGAGCAACATAGTGGGATCCTGTCTCTACAAAAAATTAAAAAATATTAGCTGGACATGGTGGCACACACCTGTAGTCCCCACTACTTGGGAAGCTGAGGCAAGAGGATAGGTTGAGCCCAGGAGTTTGAGGCTTCAGTGAACCATGATTATGCCACTGCACTCCAGCCCAGGTGACAGAGTGAGACCTGGTCTCTAAAACAACAACAAAAAGAATAAGGAATTTTATTTTACTTCATAAAAAATTTATGTAATGCCTGTTCTAAAGGATTTATAAATATTAATTTAATATTCATGACAACCCTAGAGGGTAGGTAATATTATCATTATTCCCCTTTTACAGAAGAGTCAATCAGTTGAGGCACAGAGATGTTAAGAACTTGCCTCAGTTTGCACATTGAGTCAGTGGCAGAGCCAGGATTTGAAGCAAGGCAGTGCAGCATCAGGGTCCAGGCTCTTACTCACTCTGCTTGGGCATAGGACGAGCCTCTGTTGTGAAATGTGTCCTAGAGGAGCTCCTCTGGAGACACATATCTGTGCCTCTTCCCAGAAGTGCCTGGTATGGTCGGCCTTGTGCCCCACCCTGCTGCTGTCTGCTTTCATGGCATTTATCGCCCTCATCCTCCCAGCTCTCTGGCCTCTGGACCTCCCCTGTGTGGCCTAGTTCTCTGAGAGCTTGCCTCTTCCATGGGAGAACTGGGGTGTGGGTCTCAGGGTGTTCTCTGGTTTGGCCTCAGAACTAGTCTGGGACCTGGCTAAATGGGTAGCCCTAGTTGGCACAGCCAAACTTCCGCAGACTGGGTTGGCTGTCTCCCTGGGTCTGCTCTAGGAGTCTTGGGTCAGATGGTTATTGCTGTCCACCGAAGGTCCAGGACTTCATTACCTACTGCTAATCAGTCCTGCTTGGGAGAGGGTGATAGCAGCTGCCGCCAGGATGGACTGAAGCTGGAACTGTCTTCATAGTGACCAGAGCAGCAGAACAGCATCCTCCTCCTCCTCCTCCTCAGCTCCCAGAACCCAGCAGAATGCAAACCACAAAGCTTGCAGACCCCTGACTAGGGAGAGAGTTGGCTGGGTTCGCTTCAGCATCTTGTGGATTGGGAGAGGCAGTTAAGAGCATGCTGAGAAGAGTCTGTCTGAGGAAGGATAATACAATGTTCATATTCTCTTCTTAGCCAAAGCTTTCACATTCATTAAAAATGAAACTCAACCCTCTTTCTCTCACTGCAAGCATTAGCCCCCTCCCCGCCGCCCAACTGAAAGTGTTTGTATATTTGGGATTGAGTGGGTGTTGCTAGGAGGCTGAGAACATGGATTTGACAATCTCAGTGTAATAATGGAACAGGCAGATTCAATGACGCCCAATTCAAATTAGTCACAAGGAAATGCATGATCATCAGCATGCCAGCACTAGGGAATCCCTCCTATTTACTGAAATAAAGTGTCACAAACAACAGCTAAAAGAAGATTGTGTGTTTTGAGTTGTGGGAGTGCTAATTTCTAAATTTTTTTTTCTAGAAAAGGATTTTAGAAACGTAAACCAAAAATATTTCGACTTGAAAAATACTTCGTAATTATATGTCATAAAATAATTAGGTCATGGCAAATTAGCACAAATGTTTACAGCAAAATTGCCATGTAAAACATTATCAGTAATATTATGCTAATTGCTTCAGAAGCAAAAGCTGATTATGTTTCGGCAGGATTAAAATTTGCCACATCTGCATTTCTCTCTGGCATCACCAGTTTTCCATGAGAGCACTAAGCCTGTGATTACTGCAGAAGCTAAACTGCCCATCTTTGAGACACTGAATCTGAAAAGGGATCTGTCTGAATTCCAAGGTAAGGTGAGCTCATCAGTATGGGGGAGAATTCCTGAAATCACTCTTGCACTTCAGTGGGAATTCACCAATAAACTGTGCCCAGAACGATCCCCTTTTGGGTGGGGCAGGTGCACGATGTGCTTTGAGGAGCAGAGGGAACATGGGAATAGGCTGGAAAGGATCTCAGAGGAGATCCCTCAGGTTAGTCCACACTTCTCAAACTTTAATGTGCACATGAATGTGTTAATATGCAGCTTCTGTTTCAACACATCTGTAGTGGGGCCAGCATTTCCAATAAGCTCCCTAATGATGCCCGTGCTGCTGGTCCAGGGACCGCATTTTGAGTATCAAGGCCTTAGAAGAAGTCTTGTCCAGAGTTGCAAATTCAAACGCATTTGGGGCCAGGTAGGCAAGGAAGAGTGACAGGGATGGGAGTAAGACAGTTTGGGATGGCAGAACCTGCGAGGAACTAGAGGGCAAGCGAGTCCAGAGAAGGCATTCCAGGGCAATGGAAGAGGAGAGGAGAGAGGAAGGAAGGGAAGGAGGCTAGGCAGGCACCGCCCTGCCACAGGGGTCTTTGAGCCTGAGGCTCTGATTCTCGCCCAAGCCGATCCTGAGTAAACTTAGGCCTGGAGAGCAGAAGCGATTTGTCTCAGGTGCACAGCTGGCTAGTGGGCAGCCAGCACCCACTTCCTCCTGCCTCCCACCAGCGAGGTGGTCTGTGCTGAACGCACTGGACTGGGAGACAAAACCACCATCACTGCGGGAGCACATCCACCTGTCCTCGGCTGCTTCATGCCCCCCATGAGGGCCAGGCCTTCCTGCCCCTCGTGCAATAGCATCCTTGGGTTCTTCCAGGAAGTGCCCGCTGCCTCCTCGTGCCCAGATGATGGGCAGAGGCTGCCTTATCTTGCCACCTTGGCCTCCTTGAAGGACCTTGGGCCAGTCACTTTCCTCTGGGCCTCTGGTTTTCACCTGTGACATGAAACAACATTGAAGACCAGGAGTAGCAAGGCTGGGGAGAAGTGCCTTCATAACAAACAGAGAGGCTGCACCTGGTCACAGCCTCAGCACCAGAGGAGCCCCCACTCCTCCGTCTGGGTGGGGCTCACAGAGGCTGACTTTCTGGAGTGCCCAATGCTGCAGAGAAGCCTCAAGGGGCAGGGCTCTGGGTTAGACTTCATGTCAGGGTTTCCGTGGTCTTGCTCTAACCACAGCATTTTGGATCCTACATACTGTCCTGTGTTCCCCCTGCCTGAGGTCACCAAGTCTCATCCAGAGGGTCCAGAGGGCTTCATTGTTTAGTTTAAGAGGCCTGTCAATACTTGAGGTGGGCTGTCATTCAATGAGTACCCACTCTGCCTCACACACTGGGCTCAGGTGTTCATAGGAGTGATCTCTGGTTATCCTCATTTTACAAGTGAGGCAGCTGAGGCCTAGAGAGGTTAGGCAACTTGTTCAAAATCCCACAGACAGAGCCAGGGCTGAAATCCGGTGTCTCTAACTCTAAAGCATGCCTGTGTCACCATCAAGTCTGCTGCCCCTTAATCCTCCCCCACAGCCTGCGAGTGCCATGCCACTCTGTGTCTGCCTCCTTGCAGGCAGTGTGTAGCAGGCCGGCTGCTAAATATTTATTAATGTTGCATGAACCTTTGATGTCGGGCTCCTTCCTTCTCCAAGAATGACTCCTGACATCTTGCAAAGGGCAGGTCTTTGTGAGAAAAGATGTTTAGCTTCCCAAGATCAGACCCCTCAACACATGCTGCTGCCTCGAGTTTCCAGAAGGGCTGAGGGCTGGTGCAGCTGGGCTCCTGCTCACCACCTCCTCTCGCTTTTGCATTTTGAGCATAAGATCCGCAAAATACACTCCAACTGCTTCACATTATTTCCTTCTGCTCAGAATCATAACCCTCTCGATTATGTTATTCTTTTTTATTATTTATTGTGTGCCCTGGGGAATTTTCATTTTAACCAAGACACTGGTTCAGTTGCAAAATGGCAAAGAATGATTTGTAAGGAGATCAGTGTGGGGAGCTTATTAAAACATGTATTTAGGGGATGGCTTGGAAATAAGAAAGGGAAATCTCTCAGGAGAGGAAAGTTGAGAAGAAATCATGGACTATGAGGGAGGGAGGGAGGGGAAGGAAGGGAAGGTAAGACAGCTGGGGAAGGATATTTAGGAAATGAAGTTAATAGCAAAATGAGAGGTAGATGGAGGAAAGAAATATGAAGTTGTGGGCAGGAAAACAAACAAAAATCTTAGAAATGAATTATGATAAATTTGACTTCATTTAAAACAAAATGAAAATTGTCCCCCTCCATCCTGCAAACTCCCAATGGGTTTGAGCCTCAGCTGGGTTATTCAGGTGTTTTCTCTGAAGAACTGTTGAAATTCACACAGTCCTGGGAGGGTCTTCATCCTCGCTCTAGAAGTGCAGGGGTCAAGCGAGTACCTCAGCGACCCTAAGATGCCTGCAGCCCCTTCCAGAGTGAGTGACCTGGGCACCTGCCTGCCCTGAGCCCGGCTGGGCAGCTCTGCGGGAAGAGATGTGTCATGTGGGCTTTGCAGAGACCACTGCTGTCCCTCCACTAGGGCCCTTCTATGTCAGTGGTGCCTCCTGGAGTTGTGCCACATGGTGGCCCTATCCCCGTTCCCAGGGACCCCTGAATCCCACAGGGCAGGTCCCTTCTCTCTGGGACCCGGGCATCCGTTCGTGCACTGTTGCTACTGGGTAGATGTGATTCACGGGGCTGGACGGAGCCAGGTCCAGAGCGTCTCTGCAGGGCCTTTCCCACCGGTGTGCTCAGGAGGAGTTAAGGGGAGTGTTTCCACCCAGGGAGCAGAAGAGCTTGTTTCACAAGGCTCCAGGTGGTTCCGATCTCATCAGCAAATCCATATGCAGAGGCCCCATGCCAGGCTGCCAGGGACTGATGGCTGACGCTGCCCAGCCTCTCAGATGCAGTTAGACAGCAGTCAGGCCCAAGACGACAGAAGGCAATTTCTTTTCCTCGGATTTCTGTTTCTGAAATGAGGAAGGCAGAATTCCTGAATTCTTGGGCTTCCATGGAGAAATGAATTCAGCAATGGAGAGTCTTGGGAATTTGAGATGCACGATTTTATTATGCCACCAAGCACTGTCTTCTTGTTCTCTCTGGCATTGATGCTTTCAGCACTGCTTTCAGAGCATCAGATAACCACTTATCTGTCACATGCCCACACACACATCCTCCAACACACTAGGGCCCTCTGTGGTCGTCCCCACTCACTTGACCCTCAGTCCAGGGCAGCCTGATCACCTACACTGTTGGGCAAGGTGGCCTTCTCTCTGCCCTCCCGGTGGCTGAGTGCCTGCCTACTTCTCAGAGTCCATGCTTTTACTTCCCTCACTAGCCCAGCGGCAAAGTGAGTGTGCCCATTATTACCCCTATGGTAGGCAACATAATGGTCCCCCAAAGGCATCCACAACCAACCTCCAGAATGTGTGTCTACGCTATCTTACATGGCAACAGGGACTTTGCGGCTGTGGTTAAGGATCTTGAGATAGGGACATTACCCTGGATTATGTGGCTGGGTCTTTATAAGAAGGAGACGGGAGGACCGGAGTGAGAGCCAGTATGACAACAGAAGCAGAGGTCAGAGTGATGTGGGACCATGAGTCAAGGAACGACGGCACCTCTAGAAGCTGGAAGAGGCAGAAGAAAAGCAGCTCTGCTGACACCTCGATTTCAGTCCAGTGAGACACGCTACAGACTTCTAACCTTCAGAACTATATAATAAGTTTGCGTTGTTTTCAGTCACTAAGTTTGTGGGCAGCAATACGGAACTAGTATAACTAGTGCTGACTAGTACAACTTGGGGTGTAGCCAACATGACAGGCACAGGAAAAACTCTTTTCTGTCCTCGAGCCTGCAGGATGTGGTGCCCATGCCTGTTCACAGCGTCTGAGCAGCAGGGCAGGTGGGACAGGTGTGCTCAATCCCATGCCATGGGGTTCTGAGGGCTATAGACTGGGTGTCAGGTTGTAGACCTGTGGCAGAAAGCCACAGGTGAAGTTTTAAATTTAAAACCTGACGGACTCAGGGTTCAGGGCTAACCAATTACTAACATCCCTGAACCCAGGGAGTGAGGAGGCTGCCTGTATAGGCTGTTGGAGGCAACCTGGCCCAGGTAGGCGAGCTGGGGCCTGGCAAACAGAACGGAACTCTTTCAGATCTTCATTTTTCTCCTGCTGTGGTTCCCACGCCTGGCCGATGACCAGAATCGTGTGGGGTCCTGTCCTGGGGTATTTGAGGAGCTCAGTCATAGGGACTGTCTGCAGTAATTTTCATTGCTCCAGGTGTGGTATCTTGTGCCCTTCTAGTCCCAGCTGCATGGACACGTCCCTATGGCTCAGGGCCTGCCTCAGATTTTCATTCTTTCTGCCAGTCACCCACTCCCACCTCAGCCCAGAGCACCCCGCTGGTGGCATTCTGACTCATCCAGGTGTTGGTCAGCTGGTCACTGACCGTGGGGTGGAAACCAGTCTGCCAGGCCTCCATCCTAGGGCTGCCCAGCCTGGCTCCACTTCTTTGTCAGACAGCTCACCTGGTGAGGTCACAGCACAACCTCCTGGGGAGCTCAGAGGCTTTGGCAGCTCTTGCTTCTACACATATATCACTTTTCTAACCATGTGGGCTCGGAACCTTAGCCCTTTTAGTTCTTTCTGTTCCTTCCCCACCCTTTCAAACTGGACCCTAGAACTGGAATAGCAGAACCATTTTACCTCCAATAGACAGAGACTGCTGGAATGCTTGCAGCATTCTCAGCTTTTACTGTACTGGTAGAAACTCTCATATTATTTCCATTTAAAAAAATACCTATATATGTATCTGTCTATCACCTGTATGTCATCTACCTGTCTGTTTTAGGTCTTGTTCCTTTGAGCCTGGGAAACATGACATAGGAGCAAAGGGTGACTGAGTTGAAATCCCTACTTTAACAGTTCTTGAATGTTTGATTGTGAGCAAGTTTCTTAGCATCTCTTGATCTCAGTTTCCCCGTTTGTGGAATGGGGATAAAAATAGTACCTAGCACATTATGTTCTTGCCAAGATAAAATGAGCTAATTTATGTAAAATTCTTAGAGCAGCAGCTGGCACGTTGCAAGTACTCAATAAATGTTAGGTGTTAATATTACTGGTGCTAGCCTTTGAGAGATATTTATCTGAGAAAAGGAAATTTTAAAAATTCCCCAAGTTTGATTGACTCCATATTCTGAAACTCCCCCGTTGCCAGCTTGACTCTGGGAAGGCCTTCAAATAAGGAGTGAAAGAGTGATTTCAAACTCAGCCCACCTCTCTGACCCTGCATCCTTTTTGCAGTTGAGCAAACAAGTAGGAATAAGCTCAAAAGGCAGCGAGTGGAGGGCGGGAGAGGCCTAGCTTGCTCAAGCTGAGGTAACTGAGAGTCAGCAAAGGGTGGCCCACGGAAAGTAATCCTCACACCATCTGTTTGCTGATTCCCCCTCTGTTCCCCTCTTTGAGAAGCAAGACGTTCTAAGCAGGCGGAATTGAGGGCCCTGCAGACAGGTGGCCCTGGCTCTTCATGCCAGAGTTTTCAATTATGATGCCAGTCAATGGGAGAGAGTGGAGGGCGAAAATGAAAATGGAATATTTGGTTAGCGCTCTGACAAGCCATGAATCAAAACCAAGTGAAATTGCTCTGGGGTCTCCCGGCCTGTCAGCCTCCACCATCCATTCTGCTTGCCCCGTGGCAGTGTAATTCCGCACGCAGACATCGCTGTTCACGGGCAAGCAGACCCTAGTGCCGCATGGCTGGGCCCTTCTGCTGCCTGCCATGCCAGGGGCATCCCTCAGGCCGCAGTGGACAGCCTGCCTCTGTGGCGGAGGAGGAGGGCAGGGCAGGAGGAGGGGCTGTCGGCTGGGTTGGTGCTAACACCTGTCCAACCGCCGTCACAGCACTGAACTGCCTGCTCCTTCCTCAGGGCCCTCCATGGCCATTCATCAATTCCCAGATCAATTCCCCACCGAGTGGCCATTCATCCTTACTTGAAGAGCCCGGCAGAGGCTCACAGCTGTCTGCACCTGCTGGGGTCAAGGCCAAAGTGTACCTCTGGTCAGAGGGAGAAAGGGAAGAGCTGTAAAGGAGAGAGTATCTTCTCCGTCCTCTTCTGCCTCCCTGCTCCCCTCACAGCCCCGGCTGATGGAACGCCCATCAGGGCAGGAGCAGAGAGTGCCGGACAGAGACCATAAACTACAGGTTTTGACTGAACACATGAGTGAAGGCATGCTTGGTAAAGAGGCCAGGCTGATTCAATACAGCAAAGCCTTACCCATTCCAGGCTCTGCCATCCAGGCTGTGGAGAACTGGCTTATTTTTCTGCCTTCCCACTCATTTTCTCATTTCATAAACATCTGTTGAGCACAGTGAAGATTGTGACATGATTCCAGCTCTCAGGACCACCCATGATCCAGGGTGGCTCAGACAGTGAGTTGGGCCAAAGAAGGCAATGAGGAGGTCAGTCTTCAGTTCTGGGAGGTACTATGGAGAAAGATTGTGTCAAGCGAACCCCTGTGTGGTTAGTACCCATCATGGAGATGGCAGTCAGGGCTGCTGCTTACAGTTGTGCAGGTTGTTCACTGCTCAAGGGTAAAGGTATGGAAGGACTAAGATCCAGCTCACTTTCCACTCACTAAACCACGTGCCCTGGTATGGTTGTGTTTATCCAGAAGAATAGGAGCCTTTGGATTCATACAAGACCATCAGTAGGACAGAGGCATCCCTGCAGTCGGACAGCAGAGAGGTCAGCATTGAAGCTCTGCAGGAGAAAAAGGTCAGGAGCTGCCAGGAGCCTCTGTAGCTGCAGAACAAGGCAGGGTCAGGTCAGTGATGCCAGAACAGAGTCACAGCAGCTGAGGTTGAGTAGGAGAGTCAGAGTAAAACCAGATTCCAAGGAGCCAATCAAGCTCCAAACTGTCAGTAGTGAGTAGCAGGTGGGAAAAAGCCAAATTTTGGATCCTGGTCTGTGGTGGGTTGCTCGGGAAGGTCATCAAGTCTGATGCCATTCACAAATGTCGGCTTGAAGGCTACTGTTGCTGTCCCAGTGGCACCTGCGTCAGATGAGGCTGGGCGGAGCACTGATGCAAGCCTTGGGGGTTCAGACCATGCTGGTGGTACCTGGGAGCAGAACCAGGATCAGTGGGCAGAAGTTTCTGGTAGGTAGATTTTAGCTCAAGATAGGCAACCTTGCTATAAAAGAGATTGCTTTGTGTGGTGGCGAGCCCTCTGTCACTGGAGGTATTCAAGCCCCCATCAAGGAGCCTGCAGAGGTGATTCCTTGCTGGCTGGAAGTCTCTAAGGTCCCCTTCCCACTCTGCATCATCTATACATCTCTGAGACCCAAGCCAGCTAGCTTTCCTCCTTGTTAGAGAGGATTGATTGCAGACGAAGTTGAAATTAATGACTAGCACGGGCTTTTAGGTTTTAGCTGTATTTACATATCCCCCTCCTCCTAATCATCTCCCATGTCCCCAATACCAAATCCATTCTGTGAGTATTTCAGAGAAAATTGCTCAGCCAGGGGCTGGAAAGAGCTATGTGGCTATTATGCAGACAGTTCCTGCCCATCTCCATCTTGAGCATTTCAGTGCAGCAGGATGGGTGACCATCTTGGCAGTAGGCACATGAGACACAGGGAGCTGGTGACACTGGACATGGTAGAGGAGGGGAAGGGTCTTCTGCTGCCATTTCTGCCAGGCTATGGAGTGAGGGTGAAGTCTTGTACAGGCCCTGCAAGCTGTATTAGAAAAGGGTATTGTAGTGGGATGTTTCTGAAGATACAGTGTCCATTTCCCCTCTTGAAACTATACTTTGATTTTCCTTTGGGGATCCATTTTTCCCCCCACTGCCAGGCCATGTGGTTTGGGGGGAGTGAAACCCTTCCTCTTCCCCAGCACATGTGGACAGCCTAGAGTCAGTCTGTGTATTCCGTCCTCGCGGCCACAGAGATTGGTTCAGCATTGGGAATGTAACACTATCCAAGCCAATGAGGCACAAGTCCAGCATTTCATAGGGAATATGGGGGTAGCAGAAACTTTATATTTTTTAATGGGGATTGTTAAGATGGCAGTATGCAACCCTGAAGCTTCTAAGTGCCACTGCAAAGTGAGAGTATGCATAAAAGTGCAGTTGACATAGGGGAAAGCAGAGTTGAGAAATGGACTTTCAGGGTCATGAGCCAACAAAATCTTTACCCCACCTTTTTTCTTGAAACAGTTTGAGTAGAGGTTCTATCCTTTTCCCCTGAAAGCATCCTGGCTAGTTCAGAAATATTCCTGAGGAAGTCCGACCCCTGAGATGGCAGCCAGGCGAGAGTAGGAGCAAAGCTGGGATCCCTGCTCTTGGGTGGCCAAAGCCTTGCCTGGGGCATACAATGCTTCCCCTGGTGACTGGGGACTTGGCCTGAGTGGCAGCCCCACCCAGGCAGCCGTCCTATTTCTAGTTCATCATTCTCAACCCCATGAAATGGCACAGAACGAGCTCAGAGATCAGGGCATTTAGACTGGAGACCTAAATGTGCTCTGCGAACAGTGGATCCCGAGATGGTGCAGAGTACAGGGGCTGTATACACGGGAGTGTGCACACTGGCGTGTCAGCAAACCCCTCCTGGAGATTCATGCTCTGTATCAGAATGTTGAAGATTCTGAGAAGTCCAATAGGAAATGAGTCTGTTTAACTTTGTGTATATTTTATTTTTCCTACTTATTTTTACACTTTTGCTCCATTTTCCCCTCCCTCCTCACCTTTGGGAAATGCTGACCTGGGTTTCCTCCTTTCACACTGGGTAACGCTTCCCATCCTGGGATACTGGGCTGTGGGCGATGCTCTGGTGGCTGGAAATTGTTGCCTTTTCCTTATCAAACTTGGGTCCAGCTTGATACAAGCTGTGCTGCCCTAGGGATTTGTCCTCAGAGGTCTTTTTTTCATAAGGTACCAAGGCATCTCTTGGGAGAAGTGAGAGAGCATGGAGGCACCCAATTTTTGTTTCAGCATAAAGAACCAGGGCTGTGAGGAGAGCTAATCTCAGCAGGGTCCCCCAGTCTCTCAAACTCAGCTAGAGTGGCGGCAGGGCTCTGACAGTTGGGGCTTCAGTGACAGGGAGTCAGCGACGTTGGGCAAGGAGGGGCCACCCAGAGGCTTCACTGTGGATGCTGATTGGATTTTGCTGAGGGCAACACCAGATTCCTCTGTTCTGGCATCAGCAGACACCAGCAGGGGCATATCCACGAGCAGGAGCACACGCAGTGAAGACAGAAGAGGAGGGGAGGAAGGAGGGGGAGGAGGGCATGTCTAGAATGGATGTCTGGACTGGACCACCTTGAATCATCCCCAGGGCTTCCTAGAGAGATTTGGGGAAAGTGTGGTAGACATGGAGGGGCTGGGATTTGGGCAAAGTGGTGAGGGCACTCCAGAGGGGCAGAACTGTGAGGCTTGCTTCCCACTTGGGGTGGCCTGAGAAACATGGGTTCCGACAGGCTGACACTTCCTCAGGGAGCTTGATCCCAAAGGCTGCTTGCTCTTTGTCAAGATTCATGCTCCAGAAGAGAAACCCTGTCCCCTGAGCAGTGACATGGGCCTCCTGGGGTTACCTTCTCCAAGTAGTTCCAGCCCTGTCTTGGTGCCTTGTCTCCTGCTTACGTCTCTGGCTCTGTCATCCTAGGTCTGAAGCTCTATCCCAGTATGGGAGCCTCTTCTTGGGGGCCAAGAGGGGCTCCTCAGCTCACCTTTTACTCTAAGTATGGAATGCTGTGAATGGCCCATAAGGTGGTATTTGGAAGGGTGGGTGGAATGGAGGAGCAGTCTATTTAGCTGCAGTTAAATGGGATCTCTAATTTGAAACCAATCAATGTCTGGCATTGAGCTCACCCTCATCTTCCCGATACAGAGTGGGGACCAAACTGCCTTACCCTTCACGCTTGCTCTTCCAGAAGCTTCCTTCCTGCTGCTCGCCTGGCTTACTCCAGCTGCTCCTTTAGGACCCATCTCAGGAATCACCTCCTCTTAGATCTTTCTTGGCTCTTGTGGTGAACACTGCCTGATCCCCTTCAACCAAGGACTTGTGGCCCCAGCCGCAGGGTTTGGGGTCAGCAGGCAGCACTCTGCTGTCAGCCCCCTCAGAAATCGCCTCCACTGCAAAAAGCTGCCTTGCTCAGCTCATGCCTCTTCTTGATGTGGCTCAGTTCAAGGACTGGCTGACGCAACAGTAGAAAGGCCTGACACTTTACTGGGCCATTTCAGCTTCAGAGGTCTCCATGCTGTTGGCCAAGGCTTTCACTGGGTCTGTGTCATGGCTCAAATTCTCCCACTGCCCAAACCTGCTTCTGTCTCCTCCCTTCCACAAAGGTCAATCCCGAGGTCACTCCTTAACAAGCCCTGCCTGCCAACTCCATGCCAGAGTCTGCTTTCCAGGGAGCCAGCCTGGGCAGCTGTCTGGCTGGGTTAGGTACCCTCGACAAGCCCTGTGTTCTGTCTTACTCTGTACCCTGCGTCCCTCCCCACACTGTGAGCAGGTTGACTCCAGGTGCTCTGCTGTATCTGTTTGCAAATGCCTGGTGTCCAGCACAGTGCCTGAGCACAGCAGGTACTCAACAGGTGATGGCTGAGGTGTGGATGAATATACCAGACCCAGGTGGTAACCGCCAGCCAGTGGGAGGAGTCAAAGGGTTTTTAAAGGCCCCTAAGCTTCTTTTCTCAGCTCTCTTTTCCTTTATGAGACAGTAGTGATTTTGTTGGCAAAAGAGTTGGGTCAGGGTGCTGGTAGCCAACAGGGATCTGAGAAGGGTCAGGCTAGGAGCCTGGGCTGGGGAAGCTGGAGCTGCTTTTGAAGGGACTGGCTTTGGCTTTCTACAGAGTCCTGTCCCAGCTCGCCACAGCAAGAGAGCAGAAGGGCCTTGGTGTAGGAGCCCCACGGGGGAGGAGGGGTGGATGCATCTAATTGTGCCACATCCCAGACAGCTCAAGCTCTGTGGGAGGTGACAGGAAGGAGTGGGCCTGGCTCTCACAGGGGAACCCCCCGCCCGGTTTCTTGGGGCTGGATCATAGACTATCTTGTCCCAGGGAGGCTTCCAGTGGCACCACCTGGTTCAGCCACCTTCCTGCCTCCAGTTCAAGGACTCCTCTCAGTACCTTCCCTTCCCTAGGAAGCTCATAAAACCTTTCAAGTGCTCTTCCCAAGAGGCAGGGGCATGGACACTGTGGCTTCTCAAGCTCCTTCTCATGTCAGGATATAAATGCTTACGGATGCACTTTTAAGTTAGGAGCATTTGGATTTTTTTTTTTGCTTTACTACTTTCAAACAGTCCATAGATAAGCAGTGAGTGAATGATGCATTAGTGATAATGGTTTTCATGGCTGGGCCCTTTCTGGCCACTTGGAACACTGAGGCTGGATAGGACCCTTCCAGAACAACATACTAATCAAACGTGAAGTGACAAATCTCAGCAATACTGCCATCCATTATATAATTGTTTATATTTTTCTTTGTAGCTACAATTCATGATTATTTTCCTGGATATTTCTGGACACATTTATCAAACAGACATAAAACAAGGTGACTTATGTATACAAATTGAACCTAAGAGCTAAAATATAATGATAATAAAATAGAAATAACCATTATAATAATATCACCACCATTCTGTTATAAATGCTTTGGCCACATTGTCTGTTCAATTCTCACAATGACCCTACAAAGTGTTTAACATGAATATTTCGCCAGGTGAAGGAACTGATGTTTGGGAAGTTACATGGCTTGCCCACAACTGGTAAGGGGCAGAGATTAAGTAAACCGGGGATCTCGGGCTATAAGCTTGTGTTCTTCACCCTGCTCTGACCACTGTGGCTTAGTGCCCACAGCAAACGGCTGAACACCATCCTTGTCCATGAAGCTGCACTGGAGTGAGGTGCTGTGGGAGGTGTCAGCAGGTGGGACATCACCTCCGAACACCACCAAAGAGCATCCTGGAGCAGGCAGTGGCTAAAGTTCAGGAGACTGGCAACACTATTCTTTTCAAATTTTTATTTTTATTTTTTTTAGCAGTGGAATTCTTTGTTTCCCTCAAATGACAAAAGAACCTCAGCTTATAAAACAGATAAGGTTTGATTGGAATGAATTGATTTTATAAATTCAAATGTATAATATTTACTCATTGTAAAACAGATAGTAAGAAAAATGAGGCTGTTAAGATTAACAGTCTTTGAAATCTGTTTTTTTTAAATGGATAATATTTGCAGTGTCAGATCAATCTCAACACTCTATTTATGTCTGCATTTTGTTAGGCCTCATGATATTGAAAAAAATTCTGATTCACACAGCTAAGTAGCTGTATGTGTTAATTCCTGAAGCTTGCCCGTTGATCTCAGTATACTCTTATGTTAAACTGATCCAAAGGTTTGAAAGAGAATTGACAAGATATTTTCATTCCAAAGTTGAGTTATTCTCAGTCTGAGTCTCTAAGAGTGGACTGCATTGCTTAATTAGTAAATGTAGAAGCTGAAGGGAATTGATAAATGGGTTCTTTAGGTAGTTTAAAATCACATCTGTTTGGCAGAAAATACTTTTCAAATTTATGTTGTAACATTATGAGATGTTTCAGCAATATCACTTAAAAACTCTCATATAGCCTAATACCTATCTGTGTTATATAGTTACTCAAAATTTCAAAGAAGTCAAATTAATTTTCATTCATTCATTTATTCATCTATTCATTCATTCAAAAAATTTCATTGAGCACTTACTATATGTCAGTCACTGATCTAGGTGCTCTGGAGGTAGCAAACAGCAGAACAAAGCTTACATTTGGGGGATGAGAGGGAGGGGAAGGTTAAATGTGGAAATAGGCAGTAACCCACAAATAAATATGTTTGTTGGCCAGTGATACGTGATCTTAATATGATGAAAAGACGGTGGAGGAAACAGAGTAAAAAGTGCAATCCAAACATAAGTGGTGAGAATGTTAAACTCATAGAGAGGATAAAGAGAAGTTCATTTTTTATGTTTGCTTTTCCCCACCAATGGAGTAGATGTTTTAACTTCCCTGACTAGTAAAAGAACAAGCAAACAAAAAACTCTGGCTCCCGACAGGATGTAATGACTTTGTGCCAGTTCTGTTTGTGTGTACATTTTAAAAACAACAAGTATAAGTACATTAATGAGGTAATGAGGAAACTTTGTTTAGAAATCTATATATTCATAAGATAACAAGGAAACTTTATTTTGAGATCTGCATGAGCTAACCTGGTAGCACAGGTTACTCATATTTGTACTCATATTTGCATATTGCTTTAATTTTTATATGTTTACAAAAATGGTTACAATATAATAAAACACAAAATTTGCATAAAGTATTTGTGGAGTCCTTAGGACATTGACTGCCACCCTACAAAAAAAATTTTTCCTTGAGATCACAGTGTTTTATTAGGAAAATAGAATAAAAACTTTGAAAACAAAATGATCCTTTCTAATTTAATGAAAAAAAAATTTTTTATTGTTTCCTGTGTGTGAGTTATATGCAACTTGAAAAATAGTTTTTGTGGCTCCCAGGGTGAAGAGACAAGACACGAGTTACATATGCTTCATGAGGCCCTGGGCTCAAAACTAATGTGAGTTAAGTACAACTCACATGGTAGTTAATGTGTTAAATCATCTGCTGTGGACTCCAAGTTCCTGGGTGGCACCACAAGTATGATGAGGAAGAGGTGAGTATTAAGGTCAGACTGGTCTTTGGCTTCAACAAATCTGGTCTGAAATTTGGCTCTGCCCTTGTAATTTGTGTGACCTTGGGATTATGCCTAGGCCCCAGGATCTTCTCCTGTAGGGCAGAGATACTCCACTTCCCACTTTCGCTGGATCCCTGAAATGCCACAGACACTGAAATCATGTTGAAATCCTTCCCCAAACAGCCCAGCCAGGATCAGCCTTAGGGTCACTAGTCAACAAGGAGCAGGACTCCGCCCATAGGGATTGGGTTGAGTCAGAGCACCAGTTTCTAGGCATAGAGGCCAGGGACCAAGAGTCACTTGGGGGTGTTGGGCACACAAAGCAAACGAGGGGCATGATGACCAGAGAGGAGTCCCCTGTGGTTACTGACACTTAGCAATTGGTTAGAAGCCAAAAATCTCCAGGTGTGCGGAGAAAAGGACTTTAGGGGAAGGGAATTGAGCTGTGCTCTGCATGGGCAAAGGTAGTAGGGCATCTTTTAGACTTCGATGGCCAATATCCTCTGAAAAATGGTCTCCAGGTAGAACCCCATCTCCAGTTTATCTTGGCTGCTTGGGCTTGGGAGTAGCACAAGGTTGTCATAGATGCTGGCAGTGATGGCTGGAACTGGTGCTTACTGGTTCAGAGATCTGAGTGTATGGTTCAGTGATGGTACATTGATAACTTAAAATTTATCATAGTGGGAGTATTTATACTATGGAAATTTGCAAATGCTACAAATTAGGACTTTTTCTCCAGAAAAACCTGGTTTGGATGGTTTTGGAACTATCCTCTGCTGACTTCACCTTTTGGATGAAGATTACATGTGCAGTTTTCAATTTGCAAACTACTGAAATGTAGATTTTATCCTTAGGCTACCCTTAACCCCACCGCTGACTTCCTTGCTGCAGTTACCTCTGTGGAGCTGTAGAGAATTCACAGGCTCGGAAGGAGAGGAGGAAAGGCGCTGTGGAAAGCCGGAAGATGCTCAAGGAAGCCCTGTTCTGTCTGCTGGGTGGTCTCCCTGGTCGTCTTCTCTTCAACTAGCCAAGCAGCCTGAAATCCCAGCAATGTAAATAAAGACAGAAGGCAATTGACCTTTATATTAGTGAGGATTTGTTTCCCGAGTGTGCAGGGAAAGAAATCAGATAAGTGATTTTAGAGAATGCCGCATGAGGGTGGAAGGTGCTGGAGTTGAGGGTAGGCCTAGATGTGATTCTACTGTCAGGGAGTAACCTTAGGGTTCCAGGAATTGGGAGAAGGGATTTGGAGGTACCAGAGGCCCAAAGACAAAGCTACACATTCATAAATTTATTCTAGGACTGGCACAGCTCCCAGAGAAGGGAGAGAATTCTTTGTCTTTCTTCTGCTTTAGCTCGTGGCCCTGGCTCATGGGGCCCATAGATCAGTTTAGCATTATTAGGACTCAAGCTTAGAAAATTTTGGAGAAATATATTCTAAGTTACAAACCGGCATTTAGAGAACATAGAGTTAACAACTCTCTCTAGCTGACTTTATTTAATCAGTCAAGATATTTTTGCAGTTTCACGTAGAACAAGATGGGTTTACTTACCGATTCACATGACAATTTCAGAAACGTCTTATTTTAATTTCTGATTCCTCCTCTGTGGGTAGAAGCTTTTAATCTGCATTCCAAGCATCCCTGTCAAATGGTTAATGATGTGAAAACAAGTACCTAAATGCACTAGGGTCACTTGGCATTTAAATAAACACTTTCATAGAGAGGGAATCATCTTCACATGGCTTGAGTCCTGGCCATGTAGATTCTGACAGAGATTTTGCAGACAGAACATAGATATAGTTGTAGAGGGGTCTTCAGAGATTTCCTGCTGTGGCTGGTAATATTTTGCCTGCATGTTCTGGTTATCTACTGCTGAGTAAAAAACTACCAAAAAGGCTAGTAGCTTATAACAGTAACCATTTTTATTCTATCTCGTTTGGTGGGTCTGATAGGCAGGGCTTGGCTGTGTGATTCCTCTGCTCTTTGTGGTGTGGAATGAGGTCACTTGGTAGTTACCAGCTGCTGGATGGTTATTCTGGGGGGTCCAAGACCACTGAGATGTCTGATATCAGGGTGGGATGGAGGAAAGCTGGACTGGGCTGGAACTATCTAAAAGAGCAGCCATCTGTGGTCTCAGAATTATCGGACTTCTTACATGGCAGATGGCTTCCTTCAGAGTGAATGTCATGTGAGAACCAAGTAGAAGCTTCATGGCCTTTTCTGACTTTGCCTCAGAACTCAAGCAGTATCACTTCCATTTCACTGAGTTGATAACAAATGGATCATCAGGAAAGGACAGATTTGGGGGCAATTAGACTCCATCTCTTGAAGGGGTGCAGCACGTTCCCACTGCAGAAGAGCATGTGGGATGGGAGATACTGCTGTGGCCCTGTTGGCAAAAACAACATGCCACACAGCGTATCCCCAAACTGGGCATCTTTGCCTGTAGGCTGCCATAGTATACCACACAGGAATCTTGACTGACAGCATTTTCTGTTGACTTCACTAAATGATTCTGAGCTTTAGTTCAGGGTCTGGATTAATTTCAACCCAATCTTCATCCTCACCAGTACTCTAAATCATGAAATCCAAATCCTGGTTTTGCAGTACCCCTAGTATATTGTCAATTATCTTGACAGTTGTCATAAAAATCCTAAAACATTAACATCAATTAAGTGATAAATATTTACCATTTATGCCTTTGAGGATTTCAACATTGTTACAGCTGCAATCAGACAAGCTATGACAGGGTATCAGACCCAACTCTTAAAGAAAAAAAAAATCTGAGAATCACAGATGTGAACCCTAAATACCATGAATGGATAGAATTCAGAGGAATGATTTTTTTCAAGGCTTTGGATGAGCATGTGGGCAGGTTTCTCTAAATGCAACTAGTTACATCTCTTAAGTTAATTTTTTGTTGCTAAAATTGATTCTTTTTTTTTCATTTTGCTAAATGGATTTTGGGCAGATTGTTGCTGTTTTATTGTTTCTCTCCCACAAGCAGAGATTAGGTTGTTCACGTGTGTGTTGATGAGTGTGAATGCCACCATTGCTGGTTGACACTGCACTGCTGTGTACCCTGCTCCTGGGGGCGATTAATAAATCGTATTTGATGATTTGATGACATAACCTTTAGATCTGAAATTGCAGTTGTACTGGACTGTCAGGAACAGCTCTTTTTGTAATACATTGCCTGGATTTATCAGAAAACATATATTACTCTTTGTTTTTAGAAGTCTTTCTGGTGTATTTAAATGATTTCTTGAGCAAATGTTCTTGGAATCAATTGAATTGCTCCTATTGTCTTGGCTAAGCTTTTTTTCTTTCAAAATTGACATGAAGGTGTTTGATATCTCAAAGAAGAATAGATTGAAAATTTAAATATCTGGTGCATTTAAGTGATCATTTGCCTTTTTTTTCTAAACTTAAATTCTTTGTAAATTTCCTTTAAAAGTCTTCCAAATACAGTACTTCTCTAAAAATACTTGCAGATTTTTATAATTAAATGACTGTGTGGCCCAGAAGCATAAATTTGGTAGTATTCTGATATTTCTTTGTTCTTATTTTCCTCACGTCTAACCATCTTTTAGAAATGCTACTTGTTCAGAGCCAGGGTATGTTTATATAGAAATCATCCTTAGGATGCTACTTGGGTGTCATTTTCCAGATTGGTCTGTCATATGGGGTAGATGGGCTAGTAGAATATTTCAGGCCAATAGAGGTGTGAAACTTCAGTTTGCACTTGCCTACCAACGGCACACTGTGAACTGAGACTCCTGAGGGGATGAGACATTCAGGTCAAATAGGAAGGGACAGAGGAAATACAGTGCTTCTTAAATGACCCTGAACCTAGGGCATCCAAGGGAAAACCTCTTTCAGCTTGGCCTGCCAGATAAGACTGTGCTTCTCCTGAACACCAAGAGCAACACACTGGTATGAAGTTTGTTTCCTAACTCATAGATTCTGTGCCTTTTTTAACTGAGTATGTCCTTGCTTTCTTCGGTAGGGGGAGGGCGTTGGAAAGCTTAGATGCATAATTTTTGGCCCACCCCAGTACTGTGCACAACTTGCTGCATGAGTAGGATTTTAACCATATCCCTTATCTGAAATTTCCCTTTGCTCTGATTTTATTCTTTGTTTTTTTCCTGCTGTGTGTGTGTGTGTGTGTGTGTGTGTGTGTGTATATGTGTGTGTGTGTGTGTATGTGCATAAGCACCCTCAAAACTTTGGGATGAGTCCAGTTGTAAAGAAAAGAGAAATCTTATGATCTTGTGAATGCTCATGACTTTAATGCTGTTAAATAAGAAAGAAAATGTAAATGGTGAATTAGGTGGGAGGTGTGGGAAGAGTAGAGTGTGCTAATGGACTGAGGGTTTGATCCCCAGGGGGGTGCAGAGTTGTAGAAATATGTCATTCTGGGCCGAGTGAGGAATTCTAGGCGTGGTTCCCACCTGGTCGGCATCGTGGGCACCCTGGGAAGGGAGGTTTACTATCCTTGGTGTTCACTGGGAAACTTAATGGAAATAAAGAATGCTATTCTCACTTTTTCTTGTTTCTTTTTCTGTGTTTTTCTTAAAATTATAAATAGGTAATTAGTTACTACTGAATAAATATTAGAAAATACAGGTAAGAAAAAGTAAAATATACTATGATCTCACTACCTACTGTTAGCACTTTGGGTAGAATCTTCTATATTCTTCTTTTGTTCTATTAATTATATTTCCCTTGAATTCTATATTACCTCCTGCTTTGTTTTGCTCATATTTTCCCAGAATATTTGTCCATCCCTTTATTTAAAATTTATTTCACTATTTTTATGATTATTGCAATATATACCCCAGAAATAAAGATTTAAACAGTACAGAAGAATATGAAATGAAAGGAAAAAACCCTTCTTTCCCATCTGCAATCCTAGTAACATATTTCAAAGAAAAGCACTTTTGAGTTTTTGTTTTTAGTTTATTCTATAACTCTAAATAATATGCTTTTGCCTCTATTTCTTGATTTGTCAATACTAAGTGGTTTATCAACTTTAAATGTATCTATTGATTCTCCATGATAAAAAATAATAAATTTTGCTCACTTTTAATCCCCTTCCTATCTCCATATTTTTAATGTGTCCTAAATTTAGTTCTTCTGCCTGCTACCTTTGAAACTCTAAATAATATATGTCTATTTTAATTTCTTGATCCATCTGTTTAGACAGCATCTTGACTCCTGACTACATAAGGAGGAAATTAATATCCCTCCTTTCCTCCATTCCTTCTCCCCTTCAGATCTCAACTCCTGTTGTATGCTCCACCATTTTTATGATGTTAAGGTTTATGGCATAGGCATTCTTAAGCCTTCCACACTTTGTTTAGATTTATTCCAAAATTCAAATATCCATAAATGCTATTTATCTTACTGGCTAAGTATATCATTTACTTAGGAGTCATTTGGTGGTACTGTAACCGTAGACGAAAGGAACTAATTGTCTCCAGAACTGTGCCTCTCAAAGGAGAATGTTGCAAATGTCAAGATCAAAGGGATCCTCAAAATTGTGTCTATATAATAGTTTTCTTCATATTTAACTTAGTGATTTCAAATATAGCTTTTTCTTTATTCTGGAGTTTCTAGTTGCCATTCTCTTTTCTGATTGATAGAAACATTTGCCTTTAAAACAAAATAAAAAGCACATCTCTAAGGTTATGCAGCACATTTTTTTTTTTAATTTCAGCTCATCATGGGGGTACATATGTTCAGGTTATATACAATGTCCATGTCCTGCCCATCCCCCCTAGTCAGAGCCTCAAGCGTGTCCATTCACCAGACAGTTTGCCTGGCACTCACCATGTAGTCATACCTCCATCCCCTCCCCCAACCCCCACCTCCCTGAGTCTGTACCCTCAAGCATGACCATTCCCCAGACAGTGCGCAACGCACTCATCATGGAGGCATACACCCAACCCCTCCCTCCACCCCCCTATCTCAATCTGATATCTAATTGGTATCCTTCCCCGATGTGCATTTAGGTGATGGTCAGGGAAACCAATTTTCTGGTGAGTACATGTGATGCTTGTTTATCCATTCTTTGGATACATCACTTAATATAATGGGTTCCAACTCTCTCCGGGAGAACCAAAGAGATGTCGTGTCACCGTTATTTCTTATAGCTGAGTAATACTCCATGGTATACATATACCACAGTCAGACTCAACCAGGAAGAAATAGAATTCTTGAATAGACCAATATCTAGATCTGAAATCGAAACAGCAATAAAAAACCTTCTCAAAAAGAAAAGCCCTGGACCAGATGGGTTCACACCTGAATTTTACCATACCTACAAAGAAGAACTGGTGCCCATCCTACATAAACTATTCTCCAATATTGAGAAGGATGGAATTCTCCCCAACACATTCTACCAAGCCAACATAATTTTAATACCAAAACCAAGAAAGGATGCAACAAAAAAAGAAAACTACAGACCAATATCCCTTATGAATATAGATGCAAAAATTCTCAATAAAATCCTAGCAAATAGAATCCAAGTGCTTATCAAAAAAATAATCCATCACGACCAAGTGGGCTTCATCCCAGAGATGCAGGGATGGTTTAACATATGCAAATCTATAAACGTAATTCACCACATAAATAGAAGCAAAAATAAAGACCATATGATCCTTTCAATAGATGCAGAAAAAGCATTTGACAAAATTCAACACCCTTTTATGATAAGAACACTTACCAAAATAGGCATAGACGGGGCCTATCTAAAAGTGATACAAGCCATTTATGACAAACCCACAGCCACCATCATACGAATGGGGAAAAATTGAAAGCATTCCCACTTCGAACTGGAACCAGACAAGGCTGCCCACTGTCCCCCTTACTTTTCAACATAGTATTGGAAGTCCTTGTGAGAGATATCAGGCAAGAGAGCAGAATCAAGGGAGTCCAAATAGGGAAAGAAGAGATCAAACTCTCACTCTTTGCTGATGATATGATGTTATATCTAGAAAACCCCAAGGATTCAACCAAGAGACTCCTGGAATTGATCAATGAATTCAGTAAAGTCTCGGGATACAAAATCAATACACACAAATCAGAGGCATTCATATATGCCAATAACAGTCAAATGGAGAACCAAATTAAGGACTCAATGCCCTTCAAAATAGCAACAAAGAAAATAAAATACCTAGGAATATATTTACCTAAGGAGGTAAAGGACTTCTATAGGGAGAACTATGAAACACTGAGGAAGGAAATCGCAGAACATGTAAATAGGTGGAAAACCATACCATGCTCATGGATCGGAAGAAGCAACATTGTTAAAATGACTATTCTGCCCAAAGTTATCTACAAATTCAAGGCAATCCCTATTAAATTACTAACATCATTTTTCACAGATACAGAAAGAATAATTCTACGCTTTGTGTGGAACCAGAGAAGACCCCATTTAGCAAAAGCAATTTTAAGCAACAAAAACAAAATGGGAGGTATTAATTTACCAGACTTCAAACTATACTACAAAGCTGTGATTATTAAAACTTCTTGGTATTGGCACAAGTATAGGGACACAGACCAATGGAACAGAACAGAAAATCCAAACATAAAACCATCCTCATATAGCCATCTAATCTTTGACAAAGCAGACAAAAACATACTCTGGGGAAAAGATTCCTCATTTAATAAATGGTGCTGGGAAAACTGGATAGCCACATGTAGAAGACTAAAACAGGACCCACAGCTTTCACCTCTCACAAAAATCAAATCAAGGTGGCTTACAGACCTAAACCTTAGGGGAGAAACTATTAGAATTCTAGGAGAAAATGTAGGAAAGACTCTTACAGACATTGGCCTAGGCAAAGAATTTATGAAGAAAACCCCTAAGGCAATCACAGCAACAACAAAAATAAATGAATGGGACCTGATTAAATTAAAAAGCTTCTGCACAGCCAAAGAAACAGTCATGAAAATAATCAGACAGCCTACAGAATGGGAAAAAATTTTCACATACTACACATCAGATAAAGGTCTGATAACAAGAATCTATTTAGAACTCAGGAAAATCAGCAAGAAAAAATCAAACAATCCTATCAAAAAATGGGCAAAGGACATGAATAGAAATTTTTCAGAAGAAAATATAAGAATGGCCAACAAATGTATGAAAAAATGCTCAATGTTCCTAATCATCAGGGAAATGCAAATCAAAACCACAATGAGATATCACTTATCTCCAGTGAGAATGGCCCTTATCAAAAAGTCCCAAAACGACACATGTTGGCGTGGATGCAGAGAGACAGGAACACTCATATGCAGCACCTTAAACACATTTGTTAGGTGGTAAATTTTAGGCAGACACTTTCTAGGACTGTTGCACAGTGACCATTCTATGTTTTGTTTTCATTGAACTCCAGGAATATTTTATTTCTTTATTTTTTTCTTCCTCTTCTTTTAAAACTAGTTTACAGTAAAATGATCTCTCTTTCTTTTTTTGGTGTGCAGTTCTACGAGTTTTAACACATGTATGGATTTATGAAACCACCATAACAATCAGGGTGTGAAACCATTTCATCACCCCCCCAAACTGCCTCATGCTTCCCCTTTGCAGTCAAGTCATCCCCCAACCCTTACACTGACAACCACTGATCTTCAAGTTGCTATAGGTTTGCCTCTTCCAGATGTCAAGTAAATAGAATAACACAGTATATAACCATATGAGAACAAGTTCTTTCACTAAGCATAATGCTTTTGAGATTTATCCATGTTAAATTTATCAAGTTTGTCCCTTCCCTTTTAACTGATGAGTAGTGTTCCACTGTGTGGATATACCACAGTTTGCTCATCCATTCACTTTTTGAAAGACATTTGGGTTAGTTCCAGCTTTTAGTGATTACAAATACAGTTGCTGTAAGTTTTTGTTTACAAGTTCTTATGTGAAAATTGTTTTCATTCTCTAGATGAAATACCTGGGACGGTGGGGGGACTGATACATCATATGATAAGTCTAACTTTATAAGAAACTGCCAAAGTATTTTCTAAAGGATTTATATTATTTTGTATTCTCATCAGCAATACCTGAGTGTTACTTCACATTCTTGACAGGACTTGGTAGTGTTAATTTTATTTTTTTTTCAGTTTTAGCCATTATAATAAATATATAGTAATATCTCATTGTGGTTTTAAGTAGCATTTCTCTAATGGCCAATGATGTCAATCATCTTTTTATGTGCTTATTTATCATCCATGTATCTTTTTGGTGAAATAATGTTCAAGTGTTTTTTCTATATTTTTATTCAGTTGTTTTCTTATTGATGAGATTTGAGATTTCTGTATGTATTCTGGACTTGTGAATATTTTTTCTCAGTCTGTAGTTTGTCTTTTTATTTTCTCAACAGTATTTTTCACAGAGAAATTTTTTTTAATTTTTATTGTCTAATTTATCTTTTTAAGAAATGGATTAAAGTTTTGATGTCATATCTAAGAATGCTATGCGTAACTCCAATCCATGAATACGGATACTCCATTTGTTTATTTTTTTTATTTTTTCCATCAGTGTTTTATTGTTTACAGCATACAAATCCCACACATGTTTTGTTATGTTTTTACCTAAGTATTTTTTGGAAGTTTTGTAAATGGTATTGTTTTCTTAGTTTGAGTTTCCAGTTGTTCATTCTTGATATAGAGAAATATGGTTGATGTTATGGTCTGAGACATGAGAAATGACCACCTAAAGACTGAATTGAGCCAAATCAGGAATCTTTATTAGCTGGCCAGCGACTACGCTCTGTACTGCCCAAAGGTGGCACAGAGAGCAGCAGTGAGCCTTTGAAACAGAACGTTTTTATATTGTAAGTTTGTGGATGGAAAATTATTAAGATTGAGCAAGCATGTGTACAAAAAGCCTTGAGTAAGCATTACATCATTTTCTTATCTTTGGTGTAACAGGATCTGGGCAGTTTAGGCTCTGGGCCATATCTTGTTCACACAAAACATGGGTGCTGTAGTTGTTTTATATAGAACATGGGTGCTGTAGTCACTTAGGAATTTCTGTGTTGGGGGTACTGTCTTGAGTAAGCAGGAGCAAGCAGGTTTACAGAAGCATAATGGCAGATTAATGATTTTTTGGCGTGAAACTCAGACTCTAACAATTGAGTTTAGCATGTTGACATTGTATCCTGCATCTTTGTTAAACTAGGGACTTTTAAAAAAATAGATTCTATGACATTTTCTGTGTAGATAATGAAATCATCTATATTTATAAATAGGTATGGTTTTATTAATCCTCTTTTTCAACATGTATGTATTTTTTTTCTTGACTCATTGCACTGGTTAGATCTTTTTGTACAATGCTGAGGAGTGGTGAGAGTGGGTACCCTTGCTTCATTACCAATTTAGAGAGAAAACATTCAGTCTTTAACATTAAGTCTGATGTTAACTGTATGTTTTTCATAGCTGCATTTTACTAGTTTGAAGTTGTTATTTTTATTTCTAGTTTGCTGAGGATTTGAGCAGGAATGGATACAGGATTTTGTTAAATACTTTTTTTCATTTATTGACATAAGGGATATTGGTCTGTAGTTTCTATTTTTTCTTTTTTGAAATGTCTTTATCTAGTTTTTATGTCAGAGTGTTCATTACTTTGATCAATTCAGAAATTTCTTAATATCCATGTGTTGCTTGTTCTCTACTGTTTGTATTTTCTTCTGGAACTCTCGTAAGATGTATGTTACAATGTTTCCTCTATTCTCCATGTCCCTAATTCTCTTCCATGTTTTCCATGTGTTTCAGTTTGTTAGGGCTGCCATAATAAAATACTACAGACTATGTAGCTTAAACAACAGAAATTTCTGTTCTCACAGTTCTGGAGACCAGAAGTCCAATATCAAGGTGTTAGCAGGTTTGGTTTCCTTTGTGGTCTCTCTCTGTGGTTTTCAGATGGCTATCTTCTTGCTGTGCCCTCACATGGTTACCTCTTGGCCTACGTGTTGTCTGTGTTCTAATCTCCTCTTCTTATAAGGACATCAGTTGTATTGGATTAGGACCTACCCATATGACCTAATTTTACCTTAATTATCTCTTTAAAGGCCCTACTTCCAAAAACAGACATATTCTGAGGTACTAGGAATTAAGACTTCAACATATGAATTGAGAGAGTGGGTATAATTCAGCCCATAACACCATCTCTTTCATTTTTAGTGCTGCATCATATTTGATTATTTTTAAAAGCATCTTTCTTTAGATATAATTCATGTGCCATGAAATTAACCCATTTAAGGTATACAGTTCAATGAATTTTAGTATATTCATGGAGTAGTGCAACCATTACATAATCTAAACAAAATAAATAAATAAATGTTCTACCCATTAGCAGTTGTTCCTTATTTTGCTCCCTCTCTTAATCCTAAGCAACCACTAATCTACTTTCTATCTCTACAGATTTGCCTATTCTGAAATTTTCATACAATGGAATCATACAATATGTAGTCTATCTGTCTGACTTCAGTTAGCATAATGTTTTTAGGGTTCATCCATATTATTACATGTATCAGCACTTTGTTCCTTTTTATTGCTGAGTAATATTTCATTGTATGAATATATCACTTATTGTTTATTCATTTATCAGTTGATGAACTCATGGGTTGTTTCATCTTATGGTTAATGTAAATAATGCTATTGTATATTGTTTTTGTGCAGGCATATGTTTTCATTTTCCTTGGGAAAATACCTAGGAGTGAAATTGTTGGGTTATATGGTACATGTATGTTTAACAATTTGACAAACTGCCAAACTATTTTCCAAAACACTGTAGCATCATTTTGCATTTCCACTTAGAGTGCTTAATGATTTCCATTTGTCCACATCCTCCACAACATTTGTTGTTATCTGACTTCTTGATTCTAGCCATCCTAGTGGGTGTGAAGTGGTATTTCATTGTGGTTTTGATTTACATTTCCCTGATGACTAATGATATGAAGCATCTTTTCATGTGCTTATTGATGATGTATTTGTTCCTGTATTCTATTAATACGATATGATATTTTATATTAATTAATTTTATAGGTTTCCTTTATTCTGTTAATATGATATTTTACATTAATTGATTTTTATATGCAGTTATCTTTGCATTTCTGGGATAATTTCCACTTGCTCATGGTGTGTAATCTTTTGTACACATTATTGGATTGTATACATTATTGGATTCAGTTTGCTAACAATTTGCTGAGGATTTTTTGCATCTATATTTATAAGGGCTATTGCTCTATTATTTTCTTTATATGATTTCTTTGTTGATTTTGGTATCAGAGTAGTACTGGCCTTATAGAATGTGTTGAGAAGTGTACCCAATTCTATTTTTTGGAAGAATTTGTGAAGGAATGGTACTACCTGCTCTTTAAGTGTTTGGTTAAATTTGTCTTTGGAGCTGTCTGGAACTGAGCTTTCTTTATGACTAGTTTTTAAATTATTAATTCAATCTCTTCATTGTTATAAGTCCCTTTAGATTATCTATTTCTTATTTAGTAAATTTTAGTAGTTTATGTGTTTCTAGTAAGGTGTTCATTTCATCTAAGTTATCTAATTTATTGGCATATAGTTGTTCATAGTATTACCCTATAATATTTTGTAATTCTGTATGGTGGGTTATCATTTTCTCTCTTTCATTCCTGATTTCAGTAATTGATTTGTTTTCTTTTTTCTTTACTCAGTCTAGTTAAAGGTTTGTCAATACTTGGTTTCTTTTTAAGTTTTTTTTTTTTTTTTTTTTTTTTAGACAGACTGTCGCTCTGTTGCCTGGGCTAGAGTGCTGTGGCATCATCCTAGCTCACAGTAACCTCAAACTCCTGGGCTCAAGCAATCCTTCTGCCTCAGCCTCCCAAGTAGCTGGGACTACAGGCATGTACCAGCATGCCCGGCTCATTTTTTCTATAAATGTTTAGTTGTCGGCTATTTTCTTTCTATTTTTAGTAGAGACAGGGTCTCGCTCTTGCTCAGGCTGGTCTTCAACTCCTGACCTCAAGCGATCATCCCGCCTCAGCCTCCCAGAGTGCTAGGATTACAGGCATGAGCCACTGTGCCTGGCCGGTTTGTCAATATTGTTGACTGTTTCAAAGAACCAACTTACGGTTTCATTGTTTTTTTCTATTGCTTTCTATTCTCTATCTCATTAATTTCTGTTCTAATATTAACTATTTTTTGTGTTTTGTTTACTCCTCTTTTTCTAGTTTCTTATGGTAGAGGGTTAGGTTATTAATTTTATATCTTCTTTTTTAATATAGGCATTTACAGTTATAAATTTTACTCTGCACCTTTCTTTCAGGGCATCTTCTAAGTTTTGATATGTTGTGTTTTTACCTTCATTCATCTCAAGATATTTTCTAATTTCCCTTGAATTTCTTCTTTCATCCATTGATAATTTAGGAGTACATTGTTGAATTTACACATATTTGTGAATTTAAAACAAATTTTCTTCTGTATTGTTTTTTAATTTTATTCCATATGGATGGAGTACTTAGTTTGTATGATTTCAGTTCTTTTAAATTTATTAAAACTTGTTTTATGGACTAACACATGGTCTATCCTGGAGAGTGTTCCATATATACTTGAGAAGAATGTCTATTCTGCTATTACTGGGTGGAATGTTCTATTAATGTCTGTTAGGTCTAGTTGAATTATAGTATTGTTCAAGTCTTCTATTTCCTGGCTGATCTTCTTCCTACTTGTTCAATCCATTATTGAAAGCTTATTATTAAAGTCTCCAACTATTATCCTTGAATTGTTTATTTGTTATTTTCAATTCTGTCAGCTTTTGCTTCATATATTTTGAAGCTCTGTTAATAGATAATAATTGATTCTCTTTAGAGTGTTTTATATTTCCTGCTTATTTTTTTACATTTTTAATAATGTTAATCATACTCAATACGTCATTTCTATCTTACAGCTTTATTATCTGATGTTCTTGAACATTTAATCCTACTATTCATTGTGTCTGCTGATCTTATGAAGCAAAACAGTTTTTTACTATATTTTGTAAGCTTTCATTGTGAGCTCATGTTTAAAGGATTTTATCAATAGGAAACTTACACAGCCTTGATTAAAGATATGTCTTTCTAAATTGATTTTTATTTTGTGTTTGTGAGATGCTCCAAAGATATCACCAGCCTGGAATAATTTTGTATGTGTATTTGTGATGTGAGTAGATCCTGCAGAAAACTTACATTTGATCCTACAATTGTGTAAGAATGGGCCCCTCAGACTTTTTCCCCACTGAGAGGCCACACCAGGATAAGAAAACTTCCTTTTGTTTTCCTTAAGCTTTTGTTTTGATATTTTCTAGTCTAGCCTTTTACAGAATGTGAAATCTTTCTAGGATCCTAGCTTTTACATAGAAATCTCAGTTCTATTCTTCATCGTAAGTGAGATCAAGATCTCATTTCATTTCCCTATGAGGTCATTAAAACCAATATTCCTTAGTTACTGAAACCAAAAACACTCCTAGGGCTGCTACAGGATCAGCTCAGGTCCCTTGGTTTTTAGTTTTCTCTTTGTATTTGACATCTGGGGAATTTCTTTTCTTGAGACCATGTCTATGCATGTAATAGGATGTTTGCAGTATTTTAGCTGGCTTTATAAAGGGTTTTTAGATTATCTCATTCAGACTATTGTCAAAAATAAAAGTCAAGTCACTTTCTTTTTATTTTTTGGAAAATAAGATTGATTTAATAAAAGAAATTTAACTCAGAATGAGGTAAATATAAAATCACCTAATCACTACACTAATAATCACTGCAGGCAAGATCCACTGATGAATATCTCCTGATGAATATCTGGTTAGAGCCAGAGGGACCCACTGAAACATCCTTTGCTAACAAGGA